>NC_080540.1:257487957-257805457 GCF_028640845.1 Ahaetulla prasina
GAGTGGGTGCTGTGCTCAGCCACAGGCTTCCAAATGGCACAGAAGCCCCAATAGCCTTCTACTCCAGAACGATGTCCTCGACAGAGAGGAACTATAGTCAGCTGGATAAGGAAGCTCTAGCTATAGTTTCAGGGTAAAAAGTTTCACGAATCGTTTTGGTAGAGACTTTGAAATTGTTACAGACCATAGACCACTGTTAGGGTTACTGGCTGGCGACACCACCGCCTGTGGCACTTTCGCCCCGATTGACCCGATGGACTATCTTTTTAGCCGCATACTCCTATAAACTGCGGCATCGGCCAGGAAAAGAGTTGGGGCATGCGGACGCATTAAGCAGATGCCCACTACCAGGGGCGATCGAGGACCCCACTCCGGGGACGCCCATACTGTTAATTGACTCTCTGGACTCTGGCCCAGTCACGTCCAAGGAGGTGGCTCGGGCGTCATACCGGGACATTATTGTGAGAACTGTACTTGGTTGGGTACAAAGAGGGTGGCCGCTGCGCGGGGCGTTTTAAGAGTTTGTAAAGAAACGTGGGGAACTTTCGGCTCAAGGGGGGTGCCTGCTATGGGGGGATCGAGTGGTGATCCCAGAGAAATTGAGGAAAAGGGTGTTGGATCTCCTCCACGAGGGTCACCCAGGGATTGTAAGGATGAAGGGTCTAGCGAGAAGCTATGTGTGGTGGCCCTTAATGGACTCGGAAATTGCTGAAAGGGTAGGGAAATGCCAGGCCTGCCAGGAGTCCAGACCGCAACCCCCAACGGCCCCGGTTCGGGAATGGGAGAGACCCCAAGGGCCCTGGTCGAGAATCCACATTGATTTTGCCGGCCCCTTCCACGGCCAAACCTTCCTGGTAGTAGTCGATGCCTACTCCAAATGGCTGGAAATCATTCTCATGAGATCCATGACAGCCGAGGCCGTGATCTCAGTCCTACGGCACCTATTTGTAACCCATGGGTTGCCCGACACACTAGTTTCCGATAACGGCCCGCAATTCACGGCAACCCAGTTTGAGGAGTACTTGGCAGAAGAGGGCATCCGACATGCCCTCTCGGCGCCTTTCCACCCTGCGACGAATGGCCTTGCAGAGCGTTTCGTCCGGAGCGCAAAAGAGGCATTGTCCAGAATCAAGCCAGGCGACTGGCAAACAAAAATCGATGTTTTCCTGGCCGTCCAACACAGAACCCCCTGTGTCACAACCGGCAGAAGCCCAGCAGAATTATTAATGGGCCGAAAGCTCAGGTGCCCACTAGACCGTTTAAATCCAAACTATACACCGGAGGGTTACAAGGGGGGACTCGAAAAAACAAGAGGGATGGAAATAGGCGACCGAGTGTGGGCACACAACTATGGTGAAGGCCCAATCTGGGTAGCAGGACAAATCCTAAACATAACAGGTCCAAAATCATACTTGGTGGAGTTAAAAGACGGCCGAGTATGGAGGCGCCACATAGACCAAATACGAAAACGCATAGCCGAACAATCCGAATTAGACGAAACAGGCCCTGACTATACAATGTTTGAATCCACAGCTGACTCAAACCCGGGAAAATCGCAGGACTTATCTGAGTTCCCGGAGGTCCAGCGACGCCAACAGGTTCCATTAGAAAACAGCAGGGACGACTCTGCAAATAATCCAGGGCCGGATGGCCTAGAGGAGGAGCTGAGAGGAGCAAACAGCCCCTCCGGTCAGCTCGACCCACTCCCAGGGAATGAACTGCGCAGGTCCGAAAGAGTCAGGAGACGCCCAGTCTATTTGCGTGATTACGTTGAAAAATAATATGTAAATATCATGTAAATAGGGGTAAAGTGTTTTCTGGGAGGGAAGGAGTGTAATGTATCTTTAAATGTTTTGGCGGGAAACAAGCACGTTGCTGATTGGTTGAAGCCGCCGGTTAAACTGTATATAAGGAGAGGTTTTTCCCCAGCCCGGTTGCTGGGTTCACCATATATTAAAGAGCTGTTGTCACTACCCTGGTCTCCAGCCTCGTTACTTCCCGAACTTAACAGATGCACTGAGTGAATGTCAGCTTGTGGAAGCAGCAAAAAGTTCATTCACCTGAGGCTGCCTCCAGCCACAATCATCTAAAGCAACTGAACTGCCTGCAGTTGCAGAATGAGGAACCTGATCCTATGCAGCTACCTGGTCCCCAGGTGTGCCATTCTCTGGATCAAAAATGCTCAGCACATTTTCTCTGCCAGGAGGGATAGTCACTACTTGAATTAGATTCTGCTGGTGGTGGTTCCCTGAAAGGGCCATTGCTGCCCAGCCATAATCCATTGGAAAACCATACTCTGAGTACCTGAGATTCTGACATTTTAAGTGGCTGACAATTTGTACATCAATGCTTAGAACACAGGTCTTTGATTTGACAAGGCTTCTTCCCACTGCTTTGGACCTGTCTACAACTAAGTTCCAAAGCACAAGGGATTTTGCTAATACATGGGAGGCAGCACAGATCCGCTGCCTGCCACTGCCAGTGTTTTGTTCTAAACCAGAACCAACTCTTGAAAGCTTTTCTGCCTGTGCATGCCTAGCCTGGAATGGGGGATTTTTAAAGCTGATATTATATTTTAATACAGATAGTCCTCAACTTAAGATCACAATTAAGCCCTAAATTTATGTTATTAAGCAAGGCAGTTGTTAAGTGAGTTTTGCCCCATTTTACAACCTTTCCTGCCACAGTTAATTTATTTTTTATTTTATTTATTTATTTTGTCACAACATCATACAAAAAGATTATATAGTATATACACATATAAACATATATAGGAAGAAGAAAAGAAAAACAATAGGACAGGAACGGTAGGCACGTTTGTGCGCTTATGCACGCCCCTTATGGTCCTCTTAGGAATGGGGTGAGGTCAATAGTAGAAAGTTTTTGGTTAAAGCTATTAGGATTATGGGAAGAGACCACAGAGTCAGGTAAAGTATTCCAAGCACTGATAATTCTGTTGCAGAAGTCATATTTTCTGCAATCTAGATTAAAGCGGTTTACATTAAGTTTAAATCTATTGGTTGCCCTTGTATTATTGCAATTAAGGCTGAAGTAGTCTTTGACAGGAAGGACATTACAATAGATGATTCTGTGAGTTAAACTTAGGTCTTGTCGAAGGCGACGGAATTCCAAGTTTTCTAAGCCTAGGATTTCAAGTCTGGTGGGATAAGGTATTTTGTTGTTTTCAGAGGAATGGAGAACTCTTCTTGTAAAATATTTCTGGACACGTTCAATTGTATTGATGTCAGAGATGTGGTGAGGGTTCCAAACAGGTGAGCTGTAAATCACTGCAGCTGTTAAGTTAGTTAACATGGCTGTTAAGTGTATCAGGCTTCCCGCATTTACTTTGCTTGTCAGGAAGTTCGCAACAGGTGATCATATGACCCTGGAACACAACAGCCATCATAAATATACTCCAGTTGTCAAGTGTCTGAATTTTGATCATGTGGGGATGCTGCAATGGTCATAAATGTGAAAAACAGTCATAACTCACTTTTTTTTTAGTGCCACAGTAAATTAGAATACTTGCTAAACATATAGTTGTAAGCCAAGGACTACTTGTACTCCTCTGCTAACTAAATACATATATCTATTAAATTAAATGGCAGAAGATTATTTCTCCTCTTTCTAAAGTCTGGATGCAAGAAAGAAGACAGAAGAAGGCTACCTCTAAGCAAATCAGTACAGGGACATATGTTAATGAACTGACATGCAAAAACATCAGGCCAACTCCCTTACTTTTTACTACTAAGAGTCACTGACATCTGATATTGCCATTTTATGATGCCATTTCATCATACTGCAAAATGTAGATGTGTCTGCAAGAGATGCCTGCAGGGAGAGGGAAGGAGATCAAATAATGAAGTGCACACTGTGATATTGCAACATAAACTCCACCATTTTTGTATTTATGATGTGTGTCACATACCAATTCATAATGAGCAGAGTTTGAGTTGTTAAGTCATGATGAATGCTTTGACATTTTGATAAAATCTCTGTTGCGGATGCTCCTGGGCCTTGGCATATTCTTGAGTAGCTCCTTATTGAAGTAAAATAGACTTTGAGTTTTTATATATTTGGTATAATAGAGCAGTAGTTCAGAATTATTACTCAGTAAATAGTAAGAGACGTTAATTTTGTAGATTTTGTTTGAAATCTGTTCAATCACACAAGTACAATGAAATCCACAATGTTATATTGAACAAGAGAAAGGCTATAAAATTCCTTTGCTTTTAAAATGCTGTATAATGGATTCTGATATGTTAAATCTGATTTAAAGGTGTTTATGGGACTTATTATGGGACTTATAATGCCAGCAGTATCAGCCAGCATATGTGACCATGTATAATGGTCCATAGATTTGTAATTCTTGATTTAAAGTTATTATCCTGATATAACTAATTTATGCCATGAATAGGACATATCCCAAAAATTAGGCCAAGCCTGATTTTTGGGGTGGGCCTAAATATATGCCCTCCCCCGAAAATAAGCCCACCCTCTTTCTCACACACACCCACATAAGTCCCTCAAACCCCCAACCCTCCCAAGGCAGCCACATCCCTGAAAACTCCTGTGCCCATCCCTTTCACCGCCTGTAGTACCGATTGTAGACCTTGAGCGCCTGCTCCTGCATCATGGTGGTGGCCCGCCTGCTCTCGCCCCCACACCCAGGGGCTGCATCCACATAGCCCATGCTACCAAGCACCCGCCACAGCAGTCCCAGTGCAAGCATTGCCGCCCTGGGGCTCTCTTGGCAGGGTGGCCACTGGCAGCAGAGAGGCCTTCATGTGCAACAGGCAGTTGTGGAGGACTATAACAGCAGGCATGGAGCATCCTGCAGCTGGGTGCAGGTCTTGGCGGGGATGGCTGAGGCACTGCAGGTGTTGCTGCTGCTGTCGCCGCTGCCTGTGGAGGCCTGGCAGCCTCCTGCAGCCAAGCTCAGCCATGGGTGAGGAACGTTGGTCATGGCTGGGCTGGCCAAACTGTGTCTGTCGGGGCTGCACTTGGAATGGCCTCCCCGGCGTCTCACTGCCAGGTGCCTGGAAAGAATAAACTGGACCAATGGGAGGAAGAGAGGTTGGGCAAGTGTCCTGTGAGGCTTCCTTCCCCAGGAAGAGTCTGGCCTGAACGCCTTCCAGTCCTGTGACTCCTGAGGCGAGGGGCTTCCCGGGCTCACTGGCGGGTGCTCTAGTCAGTCAGCACTTGGATGATCAGAGCGGAGAGGAGCAGGGTCACCATAGAGTAGGAAGCACATTCCCATAGTGTGCTGTGGCTTCTGCTTTTGGCTGCATGCAAGGAAAGCAGCAGAAGCAGCAGAAGTCTTTCTTTGTCTCCCCCAAACTCTGCCTCTGCGGCTTCCAAACTCCAGCCAGGGCAGCGGCCGCTCTGGAACTGTGCTTCCCACTCTGTGGTGATGGCTGGAACTGGTTCCTTTAGGGAGAGCTGGCCTAGGCCATGGCTTCCCTGTGGGTGCTGGTGGTGGGCACCAGCAGCATTGGCTATGAGCTCCTCAAGGACCTGGTGCTCACTGGCTTCTCCCACATCCACATGATGAAGCCTGGGAGGCACGTGAGCAAGGGGTGGAGACAGGCACTCATGTGGCCTTCAGGCTGCTCACCTTCTATACACACACCCCGCGGGAGGAGAGGGGAGTGATGGCAGCGCATGAAGGGAGCCTCTCTCTCCCGGACTCATGGCTGTGAGTGCGCAGGCCGTCCAGGGCCTCCTGCACCCCTGAAATAATAAGACCCCAAAAGAAAATAAGACCCTGTCTTATTTTCAGGGAAACATGGTAGTTAACTGCTTGACTTTATATACCCCCAACTTCCAAACTCTCTTGGAGATTTGCAATAAAAATAATCCTTAGGTTTTATATTTATCACATTTTACTTCAGGAATCTTTGGGACTGTGAACATTATCAAATGAGAATGATTCATTTCCAAAGTTCTTTGCCAGACAGAATATTATGAATTAAACATTGTACCAGTAATTAATAAAGATTTGGAATACCCTTCCACCATTCAGTGTACTGAAACTCCAAGCCATATTTAACTAGGTAGTTTTCAACTTACCATCACAATTGGAAACAGAACTTCTGTTGCTAAGCAAGTGTTGTTAAGTCAGTCTTTTTTTTTTTGCCAAGGTTGTTAAATGAATTGTCACAGTTGTTAAGTGAAGTGATTAAGTGAATCCAGTTTCCGCCATTGATTTTGCTTGTCAAAAGTTCTCTGGGAAAGTTACAAAAGATGATCATATGACTTCAGGATGCTGCAACCTTTGTAAATATATGGCAGTGGCCAAGCATCCAGACATGATTGTGGGGATACTGCAATAATTATTAAGTATGAGGTCCAGCTGTAATTCACTTTTATTCTGAGGATGGTCATAAGTCAAGACCACTGGTATAACTGCAAAGAACAGGCACCATGAGTAAAACTGATATAAATCAACATTTCTGATCAGAGCATTGGGCTATGTGTGTGGGTGTAAAAAAAAGTCAAAATGCCGCATTGTATCTAACATCAAAGAGTGATGGAGCTTCAATTACACAAGCACTATCTTGACTTATTTAGTTTCTCCACCATCCCGGTGATGGTCCCTGTTACCGGCAATATTGGAGCCATGAGGGTGGGTGGGTGGGACGACTGCTACTTCCACAGTTCTGCAATTCTGTGAGCAGGGCAAGAGTGAGAAAAAAAGCAACATTTTTGCTTCCAGTTGTTTGGGAGTTTAATTTTATTGGTAGATCTTCTGCTGGGGGGCTATCTCTGGATGGGATTTATTATTTATTATTTATTATTATTTAAATTTTTATACCGCCCTTCTCCCGAGGGACTCAGGGCGGTTTACAGCCAGATAAAATGACAGTACTATTACAAAATAAATACTATTAAAATACCACTAAAAAACTTATTCAAATTGGCCGCAATTAAAATTTAGCAAATAATAAAACCCATTAAAAACCCATTCAAAACCCATTTAAAACCCCTTAAAAACCCACGAATTTTAAAAACTAATCCAGTCCTGCGCAGATGAACAAATAAGTTTTAAGCTCGCGACGGAAGGTTCGGAGGTCCGGAAGTTGACGAAGTCCTGGGGGGAGTTCGTTCCAGAGGGCGGGAGCCCCCACAGAGAAGGCCCTTCCCCTGGGTGTCGCCAGACGACACTGTTTCGCTGACGGCACCCTGAGGAGTCCCTCTCTGTGAGAGCGCACGGGACGGTGAGAGGTATCCGGTAGCAGTAGGCGGTCCCGTAAGTAACCCGGCCCTATGCCATGGAGCGCTTTGAAGGTGTTCACCAGAACCTTGAAGCGCACCCGGAAGGCCACAGGCAGCCAGTGCAGTCTGCGCAGGATAGGTGTCACACGGGAGCCACGAGGGGCTCCCTCTATCACCCGCGCAGCTGCATTCTGGACTAACTGAAGCCTCCGGATGCTCTTCAAGGGGAGCCCCATGTAGAGAGCATTGCAGTAATCCAGGCGAGACGTCACGAGGGCGTGGTGACCGTGCACAGGGCATCCCGGTCTAGAAAGGGGCGCAACTGGCGCACCAGGCGAACCTGGTAAAAAGCTCTCCTGGAGACGGCCGTCAAGTGATCTTCAAAAGACAGCCGTTCATCCAGGAGGACGCCCAAGTTGCGCACCCGTTCCATCGGGGCCAATGACTCGCCCCCGACAGTCAGCTGAGGACTCAGCTGACTGTACCGAGATGCCGGCATCCACAGCCACTCTGTCTTGGAGGGATTGATCCTGAGCCTGTTTCTCCCCATCCAGACCCGTCGGCTTCCAAGCACCGGGACAACACTTGATAGCTTCGTTGGGGTGGCCCGTGTGAAAAGTACAGCTGGGTGTCATCAGCGTACAGCTGGTACCTCACACGAAGCCACTGATGATCTCACCCAGCGGCTTCATATAGATGTTGAACAGAAGGCGAGAGGATCGACCCTGCGGCACCCCACAAGTGAGGTGTCTCGGAGCCGACCTCTGCCCCCCTGTCAACACCGTCTGCGACCGATCGGAGAGATAGGAGGAGAACCACCGATAAACGGTGCCTCCCACTCCCAATCCCTCCAACCGGCGCAGCAGGATACCATGGTCGATGGTATCAAAAGCCGCTGAGAGGTCTAATAGGACCAGGGCAGAGGAGCATCCCCTATCCCTGGCCCTCCAGAGATCATCCACCAACGCGACCAAAGCCGTCTCAGTGCTGTAACCGGGCCGGAAGCCGGACTGGAACGGGTCTAGATAGACAGTTTCATCCAGGTGCAAGGGAAACTGATATGCCACCATACTCTCTACAACCTTCGCCACGAAGGGAAGGTTGGAGACCGGACGATAATTACCTAAAACAGCCGGGTCCAGGGAAGGCTTCTTGAGGAGGGGTCTCACCACCGCCTTTTTCAAGGCGGTCGGAAAGACTCCCTCCACCAAGGAAGCGCTCATAATAGCCTGGAGCCAGCCTCGTGTCACCTCCTGAGTGGCCAGTACCAGCCAGGAGGGGCACGGGTCCAGTAAACATGTGGTGGCATTCAACCTCCCCAGCAGCCTGTCCATGTCCTCGGGAGCGACAGGGTCAAACTCATCCCATAAAATATCCCCAAGACCACCCTCAGCCGTCTCACCCGCGTCACTGCAATCTTGATCTAGACCCTCCCGAAGCTGAACGATTTTATCGTATAGATAACCGTTAAACTCCTCAGCACGTCCCTGCAACGGGTCATCCCGCTCCCCCTGATGTAAAAGGGAGCGAGTCACCCGAAACAGGGCGGCTGGGCGGTTATCTGCCGATGCAATGAGGGAGGAGGCGTAGCTACGCCGCTTCCCTCATTGCCACTAGGTAAGCCCTAGTATAGGACTTCACTAGTGTCCGATCAGCCTCGAACGGCTAGACCTCCAGGAACTCTCTAGGCGTCTTCTCCGCGCTTCATCCCCTCAACTCCTCGGAGAACCAAGGGCGGTTGGGACCTGCGCCGGGTCAGAGGCCGCAAAGGCACGACCGGTCTAAGGCCCCGCGCGGCCCGTTCCCAGGCCGCAACAAGTTCCTCAGCCGAGCCGTGAGCCAGACCGTCAGGAAATGGCCCAAGCTCCGTCCGGAACCCCTCCGGGTCCATCAGGCGCCTGGGACGGAACCAGCGTGTCGGCTCCGTCTCCCTGCGGTGGTGAATGGCGGTCAGAAAGTCCAGGCGAAGAAGAGAGTGATCTGACCATGACAAAGGTTCAATGACTATTTCCTTTAAGTCCAGATCTCTCAACCACTGACCAGAGACAAAACCAGGTCCAGAGTGCCACCCCGATGTGAGTAGGGCCATCCACTACTTGGGTCAGGTCCAAGGCCGTCATGGAGCCATGAACTCCCGAGCTGCCGTTGATGACGAGCCGGAAGATGGCAAGTTAAAATCCCCATGACTAAAAGTCTGGGGGTCTCAACTGCCACTCCAGCCAGCACCTCCAGGAGCTCGGGCAGGGCAGCTGACACGCAGCAAGGAGCCAGGTACGTGATCAGCAAACCCATCTGACACCTATGGCCCCATCTCACAAGAGGATTCACACCGCAATCTGAGGTACAGTGGTCTCCTCGGCTCTAGACTCTCTAATCACAACCGCCACCCCCCCACCCCTACCCTGAGCCCTCGGCTGATGGAATGCACGGAAGCCCGGCGGGCACATCTCGACAAGGGGCACTCCCCCTTCCGTGCCCAGCCAGGTTTCCGTAACGCCTATAAGGTCCGCAGCGCCCCCCTGAATAAGATCGTAGATTAGGGGGGCCTTATTGACTACGGACCGTGCGTTGCATAACATCAGCCGAAGGCCCAGGCTCTGAGGGTCTTGACCATCCGGGGAACGGGAAAAGGACGAGGGATCGGGGCGCGCGATCGCCTGCAAACATCGAGCGCGCGCCCCCCTAGGACGATATGATCCCCCCCTTCCGCCATATCTGCCCCTCCCACTTACCGTGCAAATCGAACCACCCTCACCAACAGGAACGTAATCTCCCCCCCTAACCTCCGAACCCGTTAAAAAACCGTCACGAGCACGCGCAGGGACTGGCTCCCCACCCGACGGGCTACCCCCGACGCCCGCCCTAACCCTCCCTCCCCTTAAAACCCTATCTAAAACCCCAAAGGCTCTTTTTTTTCGCATGCCACCTCTGTGGGTCCCAAGACCACCCTCAGCCGTCTCACCCGCGTCACTGCAATCTTGATCTAGACCCTCGCGAAGCTGAACGATTTTATCGTATAGATAACCGTTAAACTCCTCAGCACGTCCCTGCTACGGGTCATCCCGCTCCCCCTGATGTAAAAGGGTGCGAGTCACCAACAGGGCGGCTGGGCGGTTATCTGCCGATGCAATGAGGGAGGAGGCGATACGCCGCTTCCCTCATTGCCACTAGGTAAGCCCTAGTATAGGACTTCACTAGTGTCCGATCAGCCTCCGGACGGCTAGACCTCCAGGAACTCTCTAGGCGTCTTCTCTCGCGGTTCATCCCCTCAACTCCTCGGAGAACCAAGGAGCCGGTTGGGACCTGCGCCGGGTCAGAGGCCGCAAAGGCACGACACGGTCTAAGGCCCCGCCGCCGCCCGCTCCCAGGCCGCAACAAGTTCCTCAGCCGAGCCGTGAGCCAGACCGTCAGGAAATGGCCCAAGCTCCGTCCGGAACCCCTCCGGGTCCAACAGGCGCCTGGGACGGAACCAACGTATCGGCTCCGTCTCCCTGCGGTGGTGAATGGCGGTCAGAAAGTCCAGGCGAAGAAGAGAGTGATCTGACCATGACAAAGGTTCAATGACTATTTCCTTTAAGTCCAGATCTCTCAACCACTGACCAGAGACAAAACCAGGTCCAGAGTGCCACCCCGATGTGAGTAGGGCCATCCACTACTTGGGTCAGGTCCAAGGCCGTCATGGAGCCATGAACTCCCGAGCTGCCGTTGATGACGAGCCGGAAGATGGCAAGTTAAAATCCCCATGACTAAAAGTCTGGGGTCTCAACTGCCACTCCAGCCAGCACCTCCAGGAGCTCGGGCAGGGCAGCTGACACGCAGCAAGGAGCCAGGTACGTGATCAGCAAACCCATCTGACACCTATGGCCCCATCTCACAAGAGGATTCACACCGCAATCTGAGGTACAGTGGTCTCCTCGGCTCTAGACTCTCTCTAATCACAACCGCCACCCCCACCCCTACCCTGAGCCCTCGGCTGATGGAATGCACGGAAGCCCGGCGGGCACATCTCGACAAGGGGCACTCCCCCTTCCGTGCCCAGCCAGGTTTCCGTAACGCCTATAAGGTCCGCAGCGCCCCCCTGAATAAAATCGTAGATTAGGGGGGCCTTATTGACTACGGACCGTGCGTTGCATAACATCAGCCGAAGGCCCAGGCTCTGAGGGTCTTGACCATCCGGGGAGCAGGAAAAGGGCGAGGATCGGGCGCGCGATCGCCTGCAAACATCGGCGCGCCCCCTAGGACGATATGATCCCCCCCTTCCGCCATATCTGCCCCTCCCACTTACCGTGCAAATCGAACCACCCTCACCAACAGGAACGTAATCTCCCCCCCTAACCTCCGAACCCGTTAAAAAACCGTCACGAGCACGCGCGAGACTGGCTCCCCACCCGACGGGCTACCCCACGCCCGCCTAACCCTCCCTCCCCTTAAAACCCTATCTAAAAACCCCCAAAGGCTCTTTTTTTTCGCATGCCACCTCTGTGGGTCCCAAGACCCGTCATTGAGGCCGGCCCTTGATAGTGCGGCGGGCCATTCCTGCGAGGCGGGGGCACCTCGCAGGCGCAAGAGTTCAAGTGCTGAATATCGCATAAATAAAGTGCATAAATAGAGGATAGAGGCCGACGAGAGGCGATGCTGTCCGGAGTGGTCAAATGTCATGCCAAAATCAAATGGACACCCATTGACTAATGATGATCAAATGGTGGCTGGCTTAAAGATGACGAAGGCTGGAACATAGGCAGAGCAAAGTCCATGATGACAAAGGTACTACTGCTCTGCCCAGAGCTCAGTCCTAAAGTCCATGACCTGGGGGAGGTGGTATTACTCTCCCTAACAGCGGTGTCCACAGATGTTTCCAATTAGATGTTTCCAAGTAAACACGTCCAGAAAGTTACGTCCAGAAATAAGAATAAAAATAGAACTCCTGTAGATCACAGATCGGTCTCCAGACTTCTTCCACGGCCATAATGTACCGCCATAAATGCATAAATGCATAAAGTGCAGATGACAATGCAGATTACAGATGGTAAGGTGTTGAGGATGGTAAAACACCAATTGTAATCCCAAGAAGAGTGGGCCTAATAGGCCAGGAAACCTCAACGCCCCCCCCCACTCCTATCCTACCAGGATAGTCCAGGCCTCTCAGGCCGGCCACTCCCTCCTCAAGGTCCAGGTCCAATCCAAGGTCTGCCCCCTCCACCGGGCAGGCCTGTCCGAGGAACCTGACCAAACACCACCAGAGGGCCGGCACGATGTAAACTGCCGCTGATGTTAACCGCGGCAAAGAGCAGGACAAACAACCTGGGAGGCAGTCTCGGGCAGGGGCCACAGGGGGCCCTTCACAGCCCTTCACCTCCATGCCACTCCCCCACGTCAACCCACAGGAAAAAACCTCGAAGGAGACCTGGGGAGGGCCTGGAGAGAGCCGGAGAAAGCCGGGAAGCCGGAGGGCCAAAATACAGGAGCCGCTGGATGATCCGGAATGAAGAAGGGAGAAGCCGCGGCCTCCGCCGCAAAAGACGAGCCGCGGCCTCACCTCACGCCCAGCAACAATGGCCGCCGTTCGCGGCTTGCCCATCCTACCGGTCGCGTTCTCGGCAGCCGTGAGTCCGAGAGAGTCCACAGACCTCTCCCACGGCTGCCGGGATGTTAAAACAGCTGACCGGGGGACGCAAACCGCTCGACAGGCCGCCTGGGCGCCGCCATCTCCTCCTCTGTCGCCCGCCGTCGCCCGAATCTGCTGGGATTGGCAGATTCTTCTGAAATAGCTCCTTTCCTGACCATAGAGGTTTCCAGAATAGCTGGAAATATTTCTTAGGTGGAATCTCCTTCCATTGTGGTACCACTGTCTCTTTCCTGATAGGAAGAAATCCAATATAATCTATGGTGTCTGGATCACTTTTATAGTATAAAAACACCAGCAAACATATGAAACTAATGTCCTTGGCAGTTCACTCATATGCCTTAGTTCAGAAAAAGATAAAACAAAAATAGATCAGCAAAATTACTAGAAAATTGCTTCAATTTACAAAATACAACATGCCCTCTCTCAGGTTAATCGGTTTGCACTCCAGACTCCAGTGCTTCCCATCATTATGTGATAAAAGAGGGCAATAACATTATGAATGTATAAGTGGTACCTTCAACAACTGGAGTTGTTCCAGGCCCTTAGGATCAAACCTGAATTTAGGTTATTTTGGCCATTAATTTATCATTTAAGGCTAAATCAGCAGTACAAACATAAGGTCCGTACCTTATTACCATCTTAGAAGGGCAGGTCATAACTTTTCATATGGCATTTGAAGGAACAGTCGTCCCATTATATGATTTCATTTACATTTCCTTCCCTGAATAAAGCTTTTCTATTAGCAAGGGCAGGGGATCAAACAATAAAAGTATCAGCCCAAATTTACTATTTTATACTTATAATGGCAAACACTACATATACTGTTTAACTTTAGCCAGCATGATTTTCACACATAATAAACATAAGGGCGTTTGTGCAAAGATCCAACTATATCTTTATAAAAAGCCACTGATGGGAAGATGTATTTTGAATGATGGCCCCATAGAATGAGTTGGTGGTAGTGTTGTATCCCAGATTAGAATGAAAGGAATTGGTCCTTTTCAATATCTATTAGTAGAAAGGGAACTACATGGTCTTTTACATCTAAATCACATAACCATCTACAAACCTTGGTAGTGCAAATGCAGTGCTGTAAAGCAAAGGACCATTTAGTTGGTATATTATGTTTAGATACGGTGTGGCTTTTAAAGCTTCAAAAGTAATCTGTCTTTGGAGGAATGCAAAACCTTCCATCTCCCCATGACACTGTTTTCCATATGAATAGAATTTGTTTGGTGT
Source organism: Ahaetulla prasina (assembly GCF_028640845.1). NCBI lineage: Eukaryota > Metazoa > Chordata > Lepidosauria > Squamata > Colubridae > Ahaetulla > Ahaetulla prasina. The sequence continues at coordinate 257,502,041 of NC_080540.1, forward strand.
GGCTTTTAAAGCTTCAAAAGTAATCTTTTACTTCATTGGGCCACCCCAATGAAGCTATCGAAGTGCTGTCCCGGTGTTTGGAAGCCATACGGGTCTGGATGGGGAGAAACAGGCTCAAGCTCAATCCTTCCAAGACAGAGTGGCTGTGGATGCCGGCATCCCGGTACAGTCAGCTGAGTCCTCGGCTGACTGTTGTAGTCACTGGCCCCGATGGAGAGGGTGCGCAATCTGGGCGTTCTCCTGGATGAACGGCTGTCTTTTGAAGATCATTTGACGGCCGTCTCCAGGAGAGCTTTCCACCAGGTTCGCCTGGTGCGCCAGTTGCGCCCCTTTCTAGACCGGGATGCCTTATGCACGGTCACTCACGCCCTCGTGACGTCTCGCCTGGATTATTGCAATGCTCTCTACATGGGGCTCCCCTTGAGGGGCATCCGGAGGCTCCAGTTAGTTCAGAATGCAGCTGCGCGGGTGATAGAGGAGGCCCCTCGTGGCTCCGTGTTACCTACCCTGCGCAGACTGCACTGGCTACCTGTGGCCTTCCGGGTGCGCTTCAAGGTGCTGGTGACAATCTTTAAAGCGCTCCATGGCATAGGGCCGGGCTATTTACGGGACCGCCTACTGCTACCAAATACCTCTCACCGACCCGTGCGCTCTCAGAGAGGGACTCCTCAGGGTGCCGTCAGCTAGGCAGTGCCGTCTGGCGACACCAGGGAAGCCTTCTCTGTGGGGCTCCCACCCTCTGGAGCGAACTCCTCCAGGACTTCGCCAACTTCCGGACCTCCGAACCTTTCGTGCGAGCTTAAAACACACTTATTTATCTCGGGACTGGATTAGATTTTTAAAGTTATGGGTTTTAAGGGGTTTTTATTATTTATACTATTTTAAATTTCGGGCAATAGAATAAGTTTTTTAATTGTTTTTTAATCTGTATTTATATGTATTTTAACTGCCTGTGAACCGCCCTGAGTCCTTAGGGAGATAGGGCGGTATATAAATTTGAAAAATAAATAAAATAAAATAAATAAATAAATAAATAAATAAATCTGTCTTTGGAGGAATGCAAAACCTTCCATCTCCCCATGACACTGTTTTCCATATGAATAGAATTTGTTAGGACGTCAACATTTATGGTAGCTAACAAATCAGAGGAACACCACAATTTTTGAAGATCCTATATCTGGGAAAACAGATGCCTCTGAACTATTAATAAGGATGAATAAACATTTTCTAAAGCTTACTTTGTCATTTAAAAAACTATTAAAATTCATACATTTCCTAAAGGAGTAAAGGAATATTCATAGATTTCCTAAAAAGATAAAGAACTGGATAGATTTTTTAAAAATGTGGTAGTAAAACTGACACATTCATCTGTCTGGCTAGATTATTCTGAATTTTAAATCTAGAGTTGAATCTCTAGATGTTTCAGTCCTGAATTAATGAATTAATGAATTAATCCCTTATGTTTCAGTCCTGAATTAAGACTGCCGTGATCTTCAACAGTTACATAATAGATTTCTTTAAGGATCCCTTGATGCTCTTTGAGTATGATTGTTTGCTTACAGACATTTCATTACCCAACTAGATAGCATCATCAATGCAAGAGAATGTGAAGTTTGCAATTTGTAAATCACAATATTTTGTCATTTTTTTCCTGCTGTTTCTCTTCAATTTGTGCATCACTGGTACTACAATATCAATGAACCAAACTATTTTCTTTTCCACAATAGCAATGTCAGGCATGTTGTGGTCCAAACGTCTGTCTGTTTGGTTCTGAAAGTCCCACAGGATCTTGTTCATTTTCAAGAACTTTCTCAGTTTGGTGTTCCCAGTAATTTTTGCTGCATTCGAACCCAAACTTCTGGCAAAGCTTCTAATATATAATTCTGGCAACTCTATCATGGTGTTGCAGCTAATCAGTCTGTGAGATTTTGCTGCAGCCTCTGATAAGGTGATCCACTGTTTCATTTTTTTCGTTGCATAAGCAACATTTGCTGTTGTTGCTGACATGTTGGATTTTTGCTGCTCCCTGTTCAGTCAGTAGCTGACAATAAACTTCCCTTCCAAGTATCTCTGAGTCTCCTTACAATGTGACTCAAGCTTCTGCATTATTTCTATGAGTTGTCTGGTATAGGAAGAGCACCTGCTGAAGAGGCATAAACTGGCAAACCAGGGATCACAAGATAGCTAGATGAGGATGGAGCTAAATTAGCCACCCTGCTGCTTGCCTTAACTTTCATGTCGCTCTTAATGTACAGTCACAATGTGAGATGATTTCTCAATTCTGAAGGTAAAATTTAGAGATATGTCTGCTCAGAAGAGTATATTACGGTATATTCTGTAACTCGTGTGTGTGTGTGTGTGTGTGTATGTGTGTATGTGTGTATGTGTATAAATTTTAAATAAAAATATAATAAAATGAATATAGCACAAAGTTTAGATAGATAGATAGATAGATAGATAGATAGATAGATAGATAGATAGATAGATAGATAGATAGATGATAGATAGACAGACAGACACAGACTGACAGATATAGATAGATATATGGATCATTAATATTTGTACAACAATATGGGAACCTATTTATACAAAATGAGATGGGCTTTATCCCCATACAAGTCATAGTGTTAGGAAGGAATAATTGTTATATATTCTTGTGAATATAATGCAGCTTGATTAGCAAAGCTGTCATGTCCCGGTTGGAGTCTGAATCTGTGGTGGAAGATGAGCTGGAACAAGAATTGACAGCGAGTGAGAGGGCAGCTCCATTGGCCTTGGAGGAAACTGGGGAAGGGCAGAGTCAGTCTAGGCAAGGCTGTTTGTAATTAGCAAGGCCTGCAGGCAGGGACAAGGAACGGAGCTCAGATGAGGAGCAAGAACCAACCCCTCCTGATGCAAGGGCTAGGAAAGTGCAAACAAGGCAGGCACAGAAGGTCATGTGAGAGGAGAGTGCCCCGCCCAGCTTCACCCGGAACACATGGGGAATGAGACTTAAGGAGACACTGTGGGGAGGAGCATTTGTCGGGAACAAACGCTGAGTTCCTGAAGTGTTGGGTGCCAACATTTGAACTTGGCAAGACTCATTGAATTCCTTGTTGGCATTCTGGACTAATTATTTGGATCTTCTGCTCCCTGAACTCAAATCTCAAATGAATACATTTGGGATTTATTAACATGCAGCCTTGGTGCAGACAGCGCTGGGCTGGACTAATTGCAGCCAGAGGCTGCTTGAGGTTTGTGTGGAGTTTTGTTCTCACTCTGCTTTAGGACTTGCCTGTGGGAGCACTGAGGAGATTTGGAGCAATAAAGGGACTGTTTGAACTGCCAGCTGTTTGTGTTATCTCTGTGCTGTACCCTGGGTCATCACAAAAGCATTTAAACAAGTGCCCTATCTTATCTGGATTAGCAAACCCCAAAGTCATTGGAGCTGAATGCCATTTTTATTAGCTGGATCCTTTAAGTAAGTGTTTGCCAATGGTTCGCCATCAAACGAGAAGTTGGGGGGCACTGCAAGCCTCTGTCCTAGTCTGTGCTCTCCAATAATGTTTGTTTCAGAAAATATGGAATGAAGTAGTACGCAATTGACAAAGAATGTGAAAGAATGGCTAACTTCGTAGAAACAGAAATAACATTCAGAATAATTCCATGCTGAGAATTTCAGAAGTACGTCTACCACTCATCATGTTTTAAGAAAGATTCTAATAAATTGGAGCCAGTTCAGAAAAGGGCAACACAAATAAACAGGGGATTAGAAATAAAGATCTATAAGATAAACTTGCGGGAGTGGGTATATTTAGCCTTGAGAAAAACAGACTGAAGGCAATAGAATCGTGCAGAAAAAAGCTATCACCTGCTCTCTAAAATGTCAAAATACAGGAATAATGAGTTTAAATTATAGAAAGCCGGGTTTTATTTGAGCATAGCAAAAAGCATGCTAATGGAAGGGACATTAACAGAATAGACATATGAACCTTTGGCAAAGTAATTGAAATAAAGGTCCATCACAGTTCTTAATAGTTACATGATGTCTGTCTAGCTGAAATGTTCATAAAACATGAGGCAATAAGGTAAGTTCTGAACCTCTCTTTTTCCTGTGCAAATTTCTAGCTTTTTATTATTTTTATGAATTGGTTTCAATCCTGTTTGTGTTGCAGTAATTTGTTCAAAAGGCATGTCCTGGATATTTATGGCTTACAAGGTATAATAAAAACTTCCATTAAAAATAGCACCAGATATAACAAATGTAATAAATGTAAAATCCCAAAACTAAGGTACAGTAGTAGCATTCAAAAGTCGGGAAAATAAATATAATTTAAATCCCCTCCCTTAAACTGTTAAAGGATTTACGTCAAATTCGGTGGCACCCTTATTCTAAAATTTGATCTCAGCCACAAAGAAATTTCCTTCTTGATGTTAAATATCCTTGGAGACAATGCTAAAAAGTGCTCTGTTAATCATACAAATGTGTGTCTTGGGGACGAGGATGGGAAATGTCTTAGCAGTAGATAAATAAATTGCTGCTCGAAATATATAAATGATTTGTCTATGTATGCATACATAGTATTAATATCTCACAGTAATTAATATTTCTCAGAATCAGGGATTGGTAGAACCATCCAAAACTGTCATTGAACACAGCTAAGGCTCATTGAAAATGTTTTGTACTTGTCTTATTAAAATAAACTCTTTTGGATGTTCTTTAATTTGGATGCATAATACCTAAGGAATGACTCTGTAGAAGTGAATCAGCAGCTCTTTGGGCAGTTTGAGCTTTCTGAGTTGGCGCAGAAAGAACATTTTTTGTTCTGCTTTTTCGATGACTTTTTGATAAGTGTCCATTTTAAGTCTTGAGATATTACCTGACTTTACCTGACTTTACCTGACTCTATGGTCTCTTCTCATAATCCTAAAAGCTTTAACCAAAAACTTTCTACTATTGACCTCACCCCATTCCTAAGAGGACCATAAGGGACGTGCATAAGCGCACAAACGTGCCTACCGTTCTTGTCCTATTGTTTTTCTTTTCTTCTTCCTATATATATATATATATATATATATATATATATATATATATATATATGCTTATACCTTTATATACTATATAACCTTTCTGTATGATAGTTACATATATTGTTGTGACAAATAAATAAATAAATAAATAAATATGAAAGAACCTAGAATCCTGAAGGTCCCTACTGTTGATACTCTGTTGTCTAATATTGTAAGAGGTGGTAGTATAGGTGGGTTTCTCCTAAAATCTATCACAATTTCTATGGTTTTGAGTGTATTTAGTTCAAGATTGTTCTGGTTGCACCACAGCATTTGAGAATGTTTGAGAATCTTCAAGTAAATTGAGAAGTAGGGGAACATTTGCTTTACAAAGCTGCTTTTCCTGTTGAATTAGGTACATCAGTTGTGAAATTCAAACTGGGCGTGGCTTGGTGGGTGTGATGTTGCTTGGTGGGTATGGCTTGGTGGGCGTGGCAGGGGAAGGATACAACAAAATTTCCATTTCCACCCCACTCCAGGGGAAGGATACTCTCCATTCCCTGGGGGAAGGATATTGCAAAATCTTGATTCCCACCCCTCTCTAGGACCATCCAGAGGTGGTATTTGTTGGTTCTCCGAACTACTCAAAATTTCCACTACCAGTTCTCCAGAACCTGTCAGAACCTGCTGGGTTTCACCCCTGAGGTACATGTATTATTATTACTGAACATAAGTTTAGTACTATTTGTATGTTTATGTTCTTAAAATTTAAATTTTCTATTTTGAATTAATTTTTCCATTACTAATTCTAATGCAAAGAGCTTTATCTTAATTTTTGAAGAAAAGTAGGCACCCAATAATGGTAGTTTTCCCAGAAAAGTACTAGTAGGATGATTGATGATCATTAAAGTTGATGATTATTAAAAAAAATATCCCATCAACCACAATAGAATAGAATAGAATAGAATTTTTATTGGCCAAGTGTGATTGGACACACAAGGAATTTGTCTTGGTGCATATGCTCTCAGTGTACATAAAAGAAAAGATACGTTCATCAAGGTACAACATTTACAACACAATTGATGATCAATATATCAGTATAAAATCATAAGGATTGCCAGCAACAAGTTATAGTCATACAGTCATAAGTGGAAAGAGATTGGTAATGGGAACTATGAAACGATTAATAGTAGTGCAGATTCAGTAAATAGTCTGACAGTGTTGAGGGAATTATTTGTTTAGCAGAGTGATGGCCTTCGGGAAAAAACTGTTCTTGTGTCTAGTTGTTCTGGTGTGCAGTGCTCTATAACGTCGTTTTGAGGGTAGGAGTTGAAACAGTTTATGTCCAGGATGCGAGGGATCTGCAAATATTTTCACGGCCCTCTTCTTGATTCGTGCAGTATACAGGTCCTCAATGGAAGGCAGGTTGGTAGCAAAGTGACCCTAATATTCTTACAATATTCCATTTCCAGAATCCACTACATTACAATGAAACAAGAAGGTCTAAAAATACTTTCCGCAGATTTAAATGTTTTTCTTCATGCTTTTGTTTTTCTCCATACTCCTTGTAAATGTTGCAGGTGAATTGCTAAATTTAGTCAAGTCAATGCCTTGTTAAATAGGTCAAGTAGCGAGTAATGGGAAAGAACTTCCATTAAGTATTTTTTTCAATGTTTTAGCTTTGCTGCAACTGTCCAGAATCACTTTTGGTGAGATGAGCAGCTATATAAATTAGATAAATAAAAATAAATTTAAAACAATATCTGCCCCAGGGACCAATTAAAAATTGACTTGGCAAAGAGACATTTGCTATATTACTATGAATGTAAAAAAGTATAGCATATTTATTTTATTTAAGATACTTACAACCACAACAAAAACATACATTAAAAGAAAAAGGGAAAGAATCCACTGAAAGAAGAATGAATGTCTAGCTTCAAGTTATTATCAGCTGTTCTTGGGGGGGGGGAATGTCTTTATTTTTATTTCAATCACATCTGCAATATCTGCCACATCTAAAATTGGGTGCATAATCTTTGTTAGAATAAACAGCGGTTTGGATATTTTGTTAATATCCAAAATGCTGATTCAACTGTGGTCAAAACAGTTGTCAAAACAAGGCTTGAATGTTTCATTATCTGTCTGTCTTCTGTCTGTCTGTTTATATCATCTATAGCTAACCACACACACAAGTGACTTTCCTTTGAATCCAAATGCATAGATTTGTGATGCTAAATAAATATTTCATAACCTTAGCCTTCATTTACTGTTATGACTTGCCAATGCAGTTTTAATCTATATTTACAAAGTGAATGTTATTGCTCTGTTTCACTTCAGTCAACTCTCCATTAACTGCATTATGAATTGCTTTACTGTTGTTTTGCAAGGAAAAAAACCATGTAATTTATGTATATAATAATTCCTTAGATTTTTTTTTTCCCAACCGTGATGTGTTCATGCAATCCCGGACTGGGATGGAGGAGCAAGCTAGAAAAATAGTAGTTGTTACCCTGGAGTGTGTCTTATAATTTTTAAAACTCTAGCATTATATCCTATCATGCATACATTTTAAAAATATTGTTCTATAAACAAGCAATTGATATTTTCCAGATGTATCCTATTATAAAGCATATGCGATTTTCTTTCAGGAAGTTGTTTTATTTCTTATATTTCTGTTTTAGGCAATAGGAATTTCTCTCTGCAAGCCTAATTAGAAGCAATTTGGCTTTTGCAAGCATACACTATAACCGAGCTATCCTTTTGCAAAAATAATGTCTTTATGTGTGCTGATATTGATACCCTAAAGGAAAAAAAAATCAGCATTACATTACCTTTTTTTTAAAGTCTTAATGCGAAAACCCACAGTTCTGCATTTTGCCACAGTTTCAGGGGAAATACCTGTCCTTCTCTATTCCATATAGTCTGGAATGGCGAATCTTTTTGGTACCGAGTGCCCAAACCGGAACGCGTGTGCATGCACAGGCTTGTGCATGGCTGGAGTGCCGGAAACCTAAAGACCAGCTGGCTAGTGCGCATGTGCATGCAGGCTGGCTGATCTTCGGGTTTTTAGCAAGCGCATGTGCATGTACCATGTGTGCGTCGGAGCACCAGAAACCCGAAGACCAGTTGGCCAACGCATCCTTGCCTGTTTAGGGGCTGTTTTTGGCCCAAATTTTCTGGTGCTTTGGCACCCACGAAGACCAGCTGGCTCTCGCGTGTGTCCACAGAGATGCACAGTGAAAACCAGAAGAGCAGCTGGTGACAGTGCGCGTGCCCATAGAGAGGTTCGCCAGAGGTTTGCCATCACAGATCTTTTTATATATATATATAAATTTTATTAAATTTTAACAATTAAGCCATTCACATTCAACTCTTGCGCATGATTATGACCATTTATATATCATCCCATTAGTGTTCTCCTATACTCTTATTTAATTTTACTAAATTATATTACTAATTCTAATTTGAATTTCTAATTCTTACTAAATATGTTATTTTTCCTTTTTTCCTATTTTCAGCCCAATTATACCATTTCTTCCATATTACATAAAAATCCAAATCTAGCTGTCCTTTCAGTTCAAGTGTCATTTTGTCCATCTCAGCACAATCCAATGTTTTTCTAATTATTAACTCTTCAGATGGTGTATTTGAGCTTCTCCAACATTGAGCAAATGCCAATCTTGCCACCATTGTCATATGTAAAATGATATATGCTGTTGTTTTTTCATATTTTATTTTCATCATTCCTAAAAGAAACAGCTCTGGTGTGTATTCTATCCGGATGCCAGTTACTTCCTGTATCCAACTATGTACTTTCATCCAGTATTTTTTTGTTTCAGAGCATGACTACCACGTATGAAAGAAGGTACCTTGCTTTTGTTCACATTTCCAACAATTGGGGTTTAAATCTGGATATATTTTTGCCAATCTAGTAGGTGCCAAATACAAACAGTAAAACATTTTACATTGATTTTCTTTGTATTTTGCCAATCTGGTTGATTTATAATTTTTGTTCCAAATTGTTTCCCAATCCTCTAATTCGATATTATGCCCAATATTTCTACGCCATCACAGATCTATACAGTGGAGAAGTGAGTATTCAAATCTTGACAGACAATTGATTTGTGTGATTAATAGAGATCATGAAAATAGTGGCCAACAATATCTGAAAAACTGATTTTGATATTCCAGATGTAACTAATAGAAACTGAAATGTAGAAAAATGGGATATTTTTAACAAAAGCCCAGAATTTGTAGTTAGTTCAGTGTCCGCTTTATTTTCATCTTCTTTCTTCCTTTTTCACTTATCATATAAATTGCAATAAACAAAACTAAAACTTCTTAATGCTGTTGTATCATGACTGCAGAATGATTCTTTCTATATGATGCCAATGGCTACCTATCAAACATAAAGCAGCTAGGTATTCAAGAAGAAAAGGGAAAATACACATTCATAAGCAAAACCATAGAATTAGAGCTTTGGGAAATGGCCTTTAAAAGGGTACTCTGCCCCAATATAAGATCAGTACATACAGTTTACTCCATGATGTAACAGCAGAACAAAAAATGTTTCTGGCTTCCCATAAAGGGTCAGATTGCCCCTTAACAGCTTCAGTGACAGCTATGCCAGCTGTCCCTGGTCAGCTTGTCCAAGAAAAATTATTTTAAAACCCCCACACAGTACAGATATAAACTGCTTCCTAGGGAAGCAATGTATTTAATGCCATCATGAATATAATCCTAGTAAATTACCATTTATCTTATTAAAGTGCAAGTCAATTATTAATCGCTATTAGCTTCAATGTGGTATAAAAGAAACAATCAAAAACCTCAGTCTTTCAGACAATGAAAAAATAATCCTGAAGGATACTGAATAAGGCAGAACCAATAGGATATTGCTGTTGATGTTAGATGAATGTATCTTAACTCTGCAACTTTCAGGTTTTCCTGGATTCTTTTATCAGTCTCACTATTGCCTATTGCATTCCCTTACTTAGGTGGCATAAATCCATATTTAATTTCATCAGGAAGAACAGGTTTAAATATTTTAGTACACTTTCTTTGTCCATTAAAATCATGATGAATTAAAATGGGAAGCTTCTTGCTAGATTCCATTTAAGCTAACCAGCATTCTTTTCCAATTTCAGTATAGAAGCATTTTTTTTTACCAGTTGCAACTTCCAAACAGCCTTCATTGTATATACCCTTTGCTACTTGCAAATGACCTTCAATGTAGAGTGCATTTCAGTAGTCTAAATAGGTGGTGATGAGGTTTCTCCAAATGGATCTGAAATAGGTAGACCAATTCCCTCCAGACACAGCTTGGCACAGTCTGTTAATTAAGTAGTAGTCATGAATCCAGGAAGACACCCAGGATTTGGCCCTGCTCTTTCAGAGGAATCTAACTCATCCAGAGTAAACACTGGAACAACAGAGAAACAGTCAATCTCTGGGCAAATCCATCTGCTTTGTGTTCATCCTCTACTTATTTTGTCCCATTCAGACCCACGCAGCTTCTGGACACTAAGTTGTCTTTGGCTTGGCCAGAGTGGCAACATATAGCTGTGAATGACCAGTATATTAACAATACCTCATCCCAACAATAGATGACTTCTCCCAGCAGCCTTCTATGGCTCTTAACTTCAGGAGTAATAGAGAATTAATCCAGTGGTGAAATTTGAACCGGTTTACCATGAGTTCGCTGGCAGTGTGCACCACGCGCCAAATGCAAGGTGTGCACACACGCAGTGCACACCAAAAGGAGATATGGGGTAAGTAGAAAAGCATACGGGAGGGTGATCAATTGTGGCGCGCAATCTTTTTTTTTTCACTTTTAAAAGCATTTTTTACAACCTATTCAGCTGAATAGGTTGTAAAAAATGCTTTTAAAAGTAAAAAAAAGCTCTGACGATTATCATCAGAGCCTTTTTTTTACCTTTTAAAAGCATTTTTTAAAAAGAAGTGGCAAGCGGGGAAACAGGCAACCAGGAGATTGGGTGGGAATGGGTGGGGGGTCAGGGATTTTTGCTACAGGTTCTCCGAGCCGCCCACTGCCATCGCTACTGGATCGGTTGATCCGGTCTGAACCAGGAGCATTTCACCCCTGAATTAATCCTTGGAGAATTCTACAAGGACAAATCTTTCTCTCTATATTGACTGGAACTACAAACTTGGAAAAGAGTAGAACTATTGTAAAACATTGCCTTGAAAATGGGCTGTCAAACTCACAGACCATGGACCAGATGCACAAGTGCTGGCCACGCCCATGCCCAGTTTAGCAAAGGGGAAAAAAGTCCCATTACCTCACGTGATGCCACTGCGACGACGTAAATTTGACAACCCTGGTCTACTAGAAGTCCTCATGACTATTATCTCAAATTGTCATTATTAAAACAATCCATCCTAAGCATCATAGAGGCAGAAAATAGGATTTAAAACCTAAATACATTTTAAAATTATAATTTAGTAAAACAAAAAAAGTTCCACTTTGAATATAAGAGCCATGGTGGTGCAGTGGTTAGAGTGCAGTACTGCAGGCTACTTCTGCTGATCACCGGCTGCCAGCAGTTTGGCAGATCGAATCTCACCGACCTCAAGGTTCTCTCAGCCTTTCATCCTTCCAAGGTCAGTAAAATGAGGACCCAGATTGTTGGGGACAATATGCTGACTCTGTAAAATGCTTAGAGAGAGCTGTAAATCACTGTAAAACGGTATATAAGTCTAAGTGCTATTGCTATTGCTATAAAGAAAATCTAAAATAAGATTTTAAAACCACAAATTCCTTTAAACTGTGTGACCTAGAATAACACTAACTGCAGCATAAGGCATAATATCGGTGTTAGCATCAAATAGTGTGGGTGGTTTTATAACTGGCTGTGTAATATGTAATTACAGCACTATAAGTAGGTGCTTCTTGCTTCATCTCCATCTACCATTCTCCCCTTCCTTCTTTGCAATTTATGCATATTTATGCATATTATTGCAAAACTGAAAGAAGCTGTTTTATTTTTCAAGAACATTGGATATTCTTATGCTTATTTATCTAGGAGTAAACCTCATTAAATCAAAGAGAGATTAAGACAGAGGACACAATTTCAAATTGTAATCAAACTGAACTTTAACAAAAAAAAAATCTTTCAGTCAGTAAAAGTGCAACTTCTAGTTTTTAATTAGAAATGAAAATAATCCTGCAAAACTTTGTTTGCTTAAATTTATAATATAAAGTAATACTCTCATTTTTAAAAGCATTAATCTTTTCATGATTATTAGCTTCATTCTCTGTCTTCCAACAGAAGCAGAACAGTTTTTTAACCTTGTCATTAACTTACCAAATCAAGGAGATGTTATAATTCACCACAGGATTCTAGCAGATGATGCCATGAATTCACCTCTGAGAATAATCCAAAAGATCAGTTTTCCCCCAGTATACCATTAATCAGAAATGGAAAATTAGGGAAAGTTTTCCAGCATTCAAAACTCATTTTGTCTCCAAAGGCCTTTTGGTAAGGCAATATTTTAAGAACCGTGGAAAAATGCACTGCATACATCTTGGGACTTTAAATTCTTTCACAGAAGTTTGATAACTTGAGGTAGTTTGGAATCTAGATAGTATTAGAAGTAAGGTCCCTTCCAACTCTATTATTCTGTTTTACTGTAGAATAAATGTTAAGATTTCCTTATGTCAGCGGCTGACTTGACAATAGTATGACAGCAATTTGCCATTGACTCCTTCCATTGAGGGGGTTTTCCGAACCGCTGGACAGCAGATTTAAGCTGTCCTAGCGATTCCACATAATCCAGAGGTTGGTGATCATAAAGATCACCGCCATCACCTACGGTGCCAAACCGGAAGTTTATGACCAGCTGAAAGCAATAACTTTTAGTCTGGCAGGCATTTCTTGGAATAATTATCATTGACAATTAGCATAATAATGGTCCCACTACATTAAGAGTCTGGCAGAGAGGTAGACAAATAGTTGAAAATTCATAAAAAATAAATAAATGTTAAAAAGTTTGTTTAGGAAAGATTCAGTTATTACTCTTTTGACATCTGTACCCTGTGAAAAGCTTTTGGATGAGTTAATTAGAAGCTCAGCCAGTAGTGTCATAAATAATACTATTTTTTTTAAAAAAACTGCTGTAGTATAACAATTATGTCAATATTTAATTAGTTTCTATTTATCTAGGGATGGGATTAAAGGTCTTGACTAGATGTGTTCATTTTATTCCATAATTCAGCAGTCATTCTAGAGAAATGATCCTGCAGTCTTAACTATTCGGTTTAAGACCTTTTCAGTTTGCAGATGGTGCTCAATAGCTATTTTCTTTTTCTGATTCTTGTCAAGTGGAAAAGTTATTCTAAAGTTTATATAATTTTGAAATATATTATCAGAATTGATTTTGGAACAATTTATGTATATATGAGCTGATTGGTTGCTAAGTTTTGCTGTTCCCACCCAACACCAATGCAGGCTGTGCCTACTAGAAGTAATTGTTCCCATAAATTCTCTAAGGGTTTGCCAAGGCAAATCTAATATAATCCTTAAAATCTAATGTCTATGTAATATAATATATAGTATATATAATACTTTTTGACCATAATAAGCTATGTTTCCTCATAAATCATAACCTTGGTAATGCCACACTCACATACCATTTAATACATTTACTTTTGTTCTTTAAATTGTTCATATTCTTTTTCTTAAGGCTCTCATCAGCAATATGCAACCACAATTTGCTCAGTCTTTGTGTTTCTTAGTCAATCACTCTTTGTTCACAAATTTGTTTACGTAATTCTTCAAAGTAATTCTTTCATACTGGTTCTTCATTTTTATTCTATTAGTAATAATTCAACATCCATCCATTCCTGGCTCTGTCTTTTCTTGTTTTATACACAAACTACTTAAGAATAGTTTGTGCGCACTTCGCATTTAATATGTATTTATGTTTCTCCTGTCATACTTAATTTTTACTTCCATAGAACAAAAATGGGGCAGAAACACATTCTGATACACATTTATTTATTAAATTTATATATTTATTAAATTTATACTGTATATCTTGCAAGTTGAGTTGACTCTAATCATTTTGGCTTCTTTCAACAAACATTCATCAAATGCTGTGGTGGGTGCACTGGTATATACAGTATTGCAGGCTAACTCTTCTCACTGCCAGGAGTTCGATCCTGACTGGCTCAAGGTTGATTCTGCCTTCCATTCTTCTGAGGTTGGTTAAATGAGGATTCAAATTGTTGGGGGAAATATGCTGATTTTGTGAACCACTTAGAGACCGATGTAAAGCACTATAGAATGGTATATAAGTCTAGGTGATATTGCTAAGTTCCAATCCCCTCAGCAGACCACATACCACATACAATATTTCTATAAGAATGTCTTAAAATTCTGCATCCATTTCCTCATTTTTAATTATCTATGAAGGTATATGTTTTGCTCTCTTTTTCACCATTAATGTATAATGTGCTGTAATTCATTGCATCTTCTCTAACATAACTACAATTGTACATTTCATACATTAATTTTCAATCAACATAATATTCACTGGCAATCATTTTGGTTCCCAGCCAAAAGCATAGCACCTTCTGCATGCCAAAGTACAAGCATATTCCCATTCCTAACTGACTCATATCTAATGACACCACAAGCATTCCTGATGCATTTATTCAGAAACTCACTAAACCGCCAAGCGGGCATCCCACATTCTTGACTAACTCTATGCTCAGTGTTGGAACTGTTTACTAATATTCAATTTATTTTCACACAAGCTTTACTTGCATCATCTACCACTTTAACTGCATTAACCTTCAACTCTACATTGGCTGGCATAAAACATTTGAGAATTCAAGCCCATTAACTTCATCATGCACTGCCTCTAAATCAACAAATATGCTCAACTATTTCTCATATATATTTATCAAGGACCTACTGAAGAGCAGATTTTTCAAAAGTTTAAAGCGACGAGCTGCCCAGGGACAGCCATGATTCCTGTCTGGAAGTAGTCCCATTGGGTGGCTCTTAGAAAATTGCTTAAATATTATTCTTCCTATCTACACTCCCCATTTTTTCAGCTTTTGAAAAATTCTAAGAACCAAAGTATATGAAAGATCACTTCTTCTAAGAACTGTAGACAAATAATTTCCTCTTCGATGAATAGCTCAGATTTGTTTCTAAATGCAATTTCCCCTTTTGAAATATAAGAAATGGGGAAGGTATTATTTTCTCATGCCTATCTTTTCTTTCAAAGTCATTGAAGCTAGAAGTATCTTATGAAAAGCAGAATTTATTTTCTTTTCTGACTTTTTTTTTAAATAACCCCCTTATAACTTTCTTATTTGTATTCAGGAAAGAACTGATGATCATAATTCAACATTTGATATTTCTAACAGTTATTGTGGCCTGGCTTTCAGGATCAGCTCTTTAATTTCTTTTCATGGTAACAGCCAAAGTCCTTTTGGTTCAGGCTGGACCAAGTCATCAAGAAGCAACAAGTTTTAATCTATTGAATCTTTTTTTTTTCCTGAAGAAAATTGCTCACTTTTTTCTAAAATTGCTGTTATTTCAATCAAAAAGAACATAATTTTTCCTTTCTACAGAGGAATTATTGAGTCTGTCATTTGCACCTCTATAACTGTCTGGTTTGGTTCTGCAACTCAACAAGACAAATACAGACTTCAGAGGATAATTAGAACTGCAGAAAAAACAATTGCTACCAACCTGCCTTCCATTGAGGACCTGTATACTGCATGAATCAAGAAGAGGGCTGTGAAAATATTTACAGATCCCTGGATATAAACTGTTTTAACTCCTACCCTCAAAACGACGCTATAGAGCACTGCACACCAGAACAGCTAGACACAAGAACAGTTTTTTCCTGAATGCTATCACTCTGCTAAACAAATAATTCCCTCAACACTGTCAAACTATTTACTAAATCTGCACCATTAATCTTCTCATCATTCCCATCACCCATCTCCTTCCACTTATGGCTGTATGACTGTAACTTTATTGCCGGTATCCTTATGTTTTATATTGATATTGATTGTTTCTTGATTGCTTATTTGTACCCTATGACTATCATTAAGTGTTGTAAGTGTTGTACCTTGATGAAGGTATTTTTTCTTTTATGTACACTGAAAGGTTATGCACCAAGACAAATTCCTTGTGTGTCCAATCACACTTGGCCAATAAATTCTGTTCTATTCTATTCTATACTATTCTATTCTTTTTATTTATTTATTTAATTTTGTCATAACAGTATACACAAACATTGTCATAAGTAAAAAAAATATATCATGAAGAAAATATATATATATATATAAGTAAAGAATATGCATTAGCTATATTAATTTGTTATAATAAAGGGAACAATAGGACAGGAACGGTAGGCACTTTTGTGCTCTTATGCACGCCCCTTAATTCTATTCTATTCTATTCTATTCTATTCTATTCTATTCTATTCTATTCTATTCTATTCTATTCTATTCTATTCTATTCTAATAATCAAACCTTTAGATATTTATCAAAATATTTAAAATAACTTAATCGCCAGTGGAATGACAGCCTCTTGTGTTTCATGTTCTCAATGACAGAGAACAACATGCAGTTGATTCACAGGAAGTGTAGTCTTTGGATAAATTACTTGTTCTTCCTTGTTGTGGTAACCACAATCCTTTTCTTTAAAATTCCAGATGTGCCTCTTCCCTCCATTGATTACCTCCTTATTTCTAAGTGGGGCTCAATGTTTAGTGTCATTTTTACAACCTAGTTAAGTTAGGTTGATGTTTTCGCAGGGTTTACCTCTTCTGGTACTGACACTCCCTTTATAAGAACTGCTGTAATGTCTTCTTCTTTTTTTGCCTTAGCTGTGGCACAGGTAGACCTGGGACAAGAGAAGGGGCCTTCTCATTGCCTTCATTTAAATTCTGGAGTTTTGGGAGGGTTGGCACCCTTTTTGCTGGACAACAGATCCTTTTTTAAGAAAGGCCTTGCCTTCAAGTCCATTCTTGCCACTATTAATTTCAGGAGATACTACCTCCTTCTTCTACTCTCTTCATCAGCTTAATTGACTGCTTCTGAAGTTTTTGCTGAAATGCTATTACTGAAACTGTACTTTTATGCATTTACAATTGGGTTTGGGGTTTGGGTTTTTTTTTCTTTTAAATATTTTTACTGGTTCTGAATTTTATTGGACATCATGAGAGATGCATATACGTTAAAAAAACTGACATGCAAGTTTATTTATAAATAAAATGAAGTGCCAACTTTGGAAATTTATAGTATAAACATCTCTTAATTGCTTGTTTTCTAACATGTTCAAAAGTCAGATAACTGTTGTGTGTTGATGGCAGCATGACATTTTCATATAAAACTAAAACAGAACTTTGATTCTAGGCAACAGTTTTACTAATATCAGCAAAACATGTAGAGATTTCACAGCTATTTCTTTAATGAGAGCTCCAGCTTTTAAGAAAGGAGGATGTTAGTTTTCATTGTGAGTTTGACTTTGAAAGCCCAACTAGAATTGCTTTGCAATTATGTCAAATATTCAGAGAAATATTCATAAAGCACCTGTCAAGGAAAGTTTTCAAATGCCCATTAAATATGAGCTGGGCTGAATATGCTAATCACACCAATGCATGGTTGGCCCTGCTCTAAAGGCAACATCAAGAACTATGCAGATGGTATGATGTGGAGAAAATGCTGTAAGTGTTTACTCACAGACAAGAACCAATCAAGCAAGGTTAAACAGGATGACCTTATACTGGCATACTTTCTAATTAAGGCAATGAGGTCAGCTTTCTCTGTGTTTTGAAAACTAGCTAAGGCTCACTGTAATGAACCATCACAAGTGATTCAATGCTCAGGGCAGTTTCAGAAAGAGCTGATGAAAGCTTCTGGATGGTTCATTTTCCTTCTGGAAGCAATATCTATATATTTCATGGACTGGAATTAAAGTGCTAAAGTTGACACAAGCATCTTTTTTTAGAGGGCACAAAGAAGTGGTCTTGGTTCAAATTGTAAAAATGGATGATCTTTATATTGCAAGAAACAGGAAGAATCAGAAACAGCTTTGGTGTAGCTCAGTGGTGGGTTTCAAATTTTTTTACTACTGGTTCTGTAGGCATTGCTTGGTGGGCGTGGCATGGCTTGGTGGGTGTAGCAGGAGAAGGATACTGTAAAATCTCCATTCCCACCCCACTCCAGGGGAAGGATATTGTAAAATCTCCATTCCCACCCCACTCCAGGGTAAGGATATTGTAAAATCTCCATTCCCTCCCCAATCCAGGGGAAGGTTACTGCAAAATCCCCATTTCCTCCCAATCAGCTGGGACTCGGGAGGCAGAAAATAGATGGGGGCAGAGCCAGTCAGAATTTTTACTACCGGTTCTCTGAACTACTCAATATTTCTGCTACCGGTTCTCCAGAACTGGTCAGAACCTGCTGAAACCCACCTCTGGTATAGCTTTGTGTGTATGTGTGTGAGTACACTCTTAGCTATTCTTGGTTACTATAACCAAGCAAAGCCTTTTGGGAAAATCAGTAGCTCCACAGTATTGCACATAGTTTACATTCATGTCTTGCATCTTATATTTCCTCACTGACATCTCCACTTCGAGATCAGAAAGGATTTCTATTAAATCCAACAAATATGCTACCCGTCTGCTGATAGCAGTGAACTAGACATGGCAGTGGTCTTGGTATAGGACGCATTCTTATGGTCTCATTATCTCAATACTTCCACATTTTACTGAAAAGTAGTACGCAAAGAAGAAGAAAAAAACCAGAACTGTGTCACAGAGGAAAGACAGAAGTCAGATAATTAGATGACTTAGCCAGCTTCTTTACTCCAAGTGAAAAGAGCTCTCCATAGCAATAGCACTTAGATTTACATACCGCTTCCCAGTGTTTTTACAGTCCTCTCTAAGCAGTTTAAAGAGTCAGCATATGGCCCCCAATAATCTGGGTCCTCATTTTACCCACTTTGGAAGCATGGAAGGCTGAGTCAACCTTGAGCCGATAAGATTTGAACTGCAGCTAGCAGTCAGTCACTACTGCATTCTAACCACTGTGCCATCTCGGCTCTTTTTCTCTGTATTTTCAGACAAAAACTTCCCCCATAATTTGCTAATTAAAATTTCTTTTAATTGGGAATGACAATCAACTACACTGCTATTATAATATCACTCAAAGCTATAGCTTAGGAAATTTTCTACAAGGTTTGTGAATAGAAATAGATACTTGAGTTCTCCAAGAAAGGCAGCAATGTTCAGTGCTTTCTGAAGAGCACAATTCCCTGCTCAGGACACACTACTGAAGCCCAATAGGACAAGCTTATACATAGCAATAGCGTTTAGACTATTAAGTGGTATATAAATACCACCCAGTAGTGTTTTACAGCACTCTCTGGGCAGTTTACAATGTCAGCATATTGCTTCCAACAAATCTGGGTCCTCATTTAAATGACCTTGGAAAGATAGAAAACTAAGTCAACCTTGAGCCCCATCAGGATCAAACTCCAGCTGTGGGCAGTTTGCCTACAATATTGCAATAACCATTGAACCATCAGAGCTCCTGATACTTCCCATGGGATTTAACTGAGGACAGGAAGACTGAAGACTGATAAACAAAGGATTATAGACACATATAGCTTGGAAGGCATGAAGCCCAACCATCTGATCAATGCAGAAAAGAAGAATTCTAATTACCTTAATGTTCAATACCCTAGCCCAGGGGTCTCCAACCTTGGTCCCTTTAAGACTTGTGGACTTCAACTCCCAAAATTCGTCAACGAGCTTTGCTGAGGAATTTTGGGAGTTGAAGTCCACAAGTCTTAAAGGGACCAAGGTTGGAGACCCCTGCTCTAGCCTCCCCTCAAACACAACCAGTGAACTGGAGGACACTACTTCTGTGGATAATTGGTTGCATCATCAAAATAGTCTGTCAATAAGTTTTTCCCCCTAACATTTAATTGGAATGTAGCTTAAGTCCATTGTTATATATCCTATATTCTGTATCCTTAGATGATAAAATATACATCTTGGCATTATTCGGTATTTAAAAGGAAGAGGTACTTGAAAAGAGCTGTCAAATCTTTCCTAACTTTTCTTGGGGCTAAATGTTCATAAATGTTCAAGCTGTCTTTACACAATGTAGTTTATAAACTGCTCCTCATTCTCACTGCCTTTCTCTGAACTTGATCTAACTTTCTAATAAAGAGTCCCAATAACTTCCAACTATATTGCACTTTACCCATTTTCTCATACATTCTCATGTACATACAAAGCAGTCAGTATTCCATCAGAACCCAATATGCCAACACAAGAAGAAAAATCAAAACATCTTCTCAAGTTGATTATCGATGGACCTAAATGTAAGTTTTTTCTGCATGGCATTCCTAGATTTAATATGCTTCATTTGCTTGGAGTCAACAGTGGGGGGACAGATGACAAATATCTAAAATGACTAGTATCAACAACTAGTTACTAGCTTCTGCACAATCTATACAGAGTATTCATCTCAGTGCTGATTGATAATGGCCCATAATATAGTTGATCAAAGACATAAGCCACCTTGCAGTGCACTGTGTATATAACTTTACAGCGGGAATCAGTTGATTTTTCTTGCGTACTAATTAGTCTTTGAGTGTTGATTCTCACAGGAAAACAATGTTGATATAGAAAGATTATTTGCCAACTATTTGGAGGGAAATTTTTATTAGAAGTCAGACAAGCAGAAAGATTCTGGCATTCAAACCCCACTAACACTCATATTTTGAACGTCATTGAAAATAGTTAATTTTGTGATTAATTCCAGTCTTTTTACTTTGAAAGGATGCTAAATGATTGAAATAAAAATGATTGGTCTCACAGAGTTCTCTAACTCTTAACACCATCTTTAAAAAGCCAACAAACCCAAAATCCCAAACAAATGGTCTAGAATTGTATTATGGAAGATTTGGGCACTTTCCCACTTTATTTTACCTTTAATTTTGAATTTAAAAACAATCCAAAGTAGCTATTTTGCTACTGAATTTCATTGACCTGATATTGTGATCTCAGGGTTACATTGAGCTGGCTGCATACCTTATTGCAAAGAAAAGTTTAAGGCAGCTTATTTAACTTTTTCTTACTCAGCATAGCCTCAATGTAATACTAAGATCATACGAGAGAGGAGTTTTTAAAAAAAATATTTTACTTTTATTACTTTGAACTTTTGAATGATATGTTATAAGAATTTGGTGGCTTTCCTGAGTTTGGAACATACAAAACCTTTTCACTTTTAAATTGATTGCCTCCTCCAGATGTGAAAAAAATGAACACAACTGACATAATTCATAAACTCTTATAGCCTACCAAAATCAATTCATTAGGTTTAGATGAAAGCAAATGTGTGGAATAATTCTATTGAATAATACACGTATTTTTTTTTCTATTTTTAAAATTCACACAATAGGGACATAATTAGTCTTTTACCTAAAAAAGAGAAATCATATAACCTTATCAATGTTAGGCATTCTAATTAACAATATAGGTGATAAATGGTCATCAGCTGATTTATTTGTCTCTCAATTGTGAAAGGAAATGAAAGTATATCAGTTCTAGCAATCTGCTTTTATACTGTCAAATTATTCTTTCTAATAAAAGTGCGGTTTGTAATCTATGGTTATTGCAGATGAAGGTAACATGAAATACAGTGGGAAAAGCTTATTTTCCATACACATAGCAATTTTCTTCTTAATTCCTCCTTTTTTTCCTTCATACTGCTCATACCTAGCTGAATTATAACAGAGTGCCAGACATTCTAACTACACATTGTTTTACAATAGCAACAACATGCCTTTTATTATTAAACAAAAAGGGGTGTTTTCTTGCCCTTAAATCAGCTTCTCTTAAATTGCAAGCTGCAGCAGTTTAAGAGAAGCTGATTTAACTAGCAAGGTGCAAATTACTTTGACACCATTTCCCCCCCAGCATAGCTGCATGGGATAAAGTTACAGCCTCTTTTTGTTTGTTTTACTTTCTGAATGCTTTAAATCCCTTCTCTAACTTTTACAAAGAGTAAGAGTAAGCATCACAGCAATCAGAGTTTTAGTAGAAACCATCCTGTCCTTTAGGCATGATTGTCCTCCTTTAAAAATCAAGCACAATGCATTTAAGAGACAGAGGGGAGAGCAGATAGTCTCTCATTGTAATTATTGTCATTGTATTTGAATGACTTGTCCATGCAGAATTTATTTTAAAGGGAAGGGGACTCTGGGTTTGGAATTCTAATCGCCACATAAAATATTCATACTTTTGAAATACTTACAAAGAGATATTTCAAAACAGATTTAAAGTGTTCCTGTTCTAGTCCATAGCCTCCATTTGCTAGCTTCTGCTATGGGTATTCCTATTCTATTCTATTCTATTCTATTCTATTCTATTCTATTCTATTCTATTCTATTCTATTCCATTCCATTCCATTCCACTCCACTCCACTCCACTCCACTCCAAGTTAAATCCAGAGCTAAACTATTGGCTTAGCATCAGAGGTAGTATTCAGCAGGTCCTGACCAATTCTGGAGAACCGGTAGGGGAAATTTTGAATAGTTCAGAGAACCGGAAATACCACTGCTGACTGGCCCCACGCCCATCTATTCTCTGCCTCCCGCGTCCCAGCTTATCGGGAGGAAATGGGGATTTTGCAGTATCCTTTCCCTGGAGTTGGGTGGGAATGGAATTTTACAGTATCCTTCCCCTGCCATGCCCACCAAAGCCATGTCTACAGAACCGGTAGTAAAAAAATTTGAATCCCACCACTGCTTAGAATTTAATGTTCCCTCTTCATTTGAAAAGAAAAAAAAAAGACAAATATCAAAATGGGGTTAGGCAGCTAAGTGGAGAGAAATATAATGTGTCACATTTTATTGCTTATTATTATGGAATTCCTTGTCAGTCAATATTGAGTTTTGCACAAAGCCGAGATTGGATAAATAATTCTCAGGATAATTTGCTATGCTCACAGAGATTTTTATAATTCATTGCAGAATGATGTGAGTTTCAGTAATATCCATTCAGCATTAGCTCCTACTGTGGCATCCTCCTCCTGTGACAGGAGTTGGAATAACTCGCTACTTTTGAGCTCATTTATATAGGAACAAGAAAATGTTAGTGTTTATATTAACACAAATTATTTTTCTTCTACATAAGCTATTTGAAAATATAAAGTAAACCCTTGGCCTATTACTCTTCAGAAAGTTTTAAGTCTGGCAAAAAGTTCAGAAGGAGTTGATTGTTTGGAAAAAATTGCAATTATCATTGTTGGGGAGAATAGCTGCTATTAAAATGAATGTTTTACCTAGATTTTTATTCCTCTTTCAGATGATACCAATAATTAAGAAAGATAAGAATCTGGAGGATAAATTTATATGGGAAGGTAAAAAAGCGAGGGTTAAAATGAAAATAATTCAAGATTCTCGGGAAAGGGGAGGTTTAAAAATGCCCAATTTTAAATTATACTATGAAACAGCTGCTCTCTCTGCAATAAGTGATTGGTTTAATTTAACGGAGGAAAGAATTCTGAATATAGAAGGTTATGACTTGCTATATGGATGGCATGCATATTTAATTTATGACAAAAAAGTGGATAAGGCTTTTAAAAATCATGTATCAAGAACTGCTCTTTTGCGTGATTGGAAAAAATACTCTTATAAACTAAATTATAAGGTTCCTATGTGGGCAAGTCCTAGACATACAATAGAGAATATAAATATAGAACAGAATCAGGAAATGATTACATATAAAGATCTTTTGTATACTGAAAGAGGTAATTTGCAATTAAAATCTCTGCACGTATTAAAAGAAGAAGGGAAAAATTATACTTGGTTTCAATATGAGCAACTACGTGCTAGATGGAAGGAAGATCAGAAAATTGGTATAGTGCAGAATGAGGAAAATTTGGTAAAGCAAATTAGAAATCAGTCTCAGGAGCATATAAAGAGATTGTATAATGTGTTACTTGAAATAGATTCTGAAAGGGACTTGGTAAAGGACTGTATGATAAAGTGGGCACAAAATTTTCAGGAGCCAATATTATTGGAAACTTGGGAAAAAATTTGGGTTAGAAATGTTAAATTCATGCAGGCACAGAATTTAAGGGAAAATTTTTATAAAATGTTTTATAGATGGCATTTAGATCCTAAGAAACTATCGTGTATGTATCCAGATATGCAAGCAAAATGTTGGAGATGTAATTGTGATGACGCTACATATTTTCATATTTGGTGGACTTGTAAGGATATTAAGGCCTTTTGGATAAAAATTTGGTGGATTTTACAAAATGTTCTGAAAAAGAAGATAAAGTTCCTGCCGCAATTTTTTCTGCTGGGAATTATTACGGACTGTACAGTAATTGAGACTAAATTGATTTTAAATCTAATAACAGCGGCAAGATTACTGATAGGACAGTATTGGAAGAAAAAAGAAGTACCTACAATAGAAGAATGGATATTGAAAGTTGCCAAGATGGTGAAAATCTCAGCCTTTTTGAAAGACAATACGCAAGAAAGATACTTAAAGGAATGGAAAAAATGGATTGACTATATTCAAAGTAGATATCAGACTAAGTATCAGACTGCCTTTGAATGATTAGGCTGTATTATTTCTGATTGTTTTGGGGGAAGTTAGGAACTGATGAGAATTGTAGGAATATAATTGAGTTGGGAGGGAAATTTTTTTATCATATGTTTGTTTTATTTTTAACTATACCTTGCGTTTGTTCCGGGAAGTGGGGGGGAGGGGGGTTTGTGAAGGGAGGGGGAAGGGGGGGGGAAATGGGGAAAAATTTTGTAAAACTTTTTCAATTAAAAAAGAAAAGAGAAGAAAGTCTTAAGTCTGAATCCAATCCTCATTTATACTGTAGTGCCTAATAGTGATGCCTTGGGTATAGGAACTAAGGATATGCACACATATCCTTACACACAAACAGGGACAAACTTTTAAAAAACTATTCCTACACCCCACCATGCAGACTTTCCTGTACTGAAATTGGTTTGTACATGTGGTAAAATACATTTACTTCTTCAAGGCTCTTGCCTCCACTTTCACAGTTGCTATCAGATGATGTGTGACCAAGAGGGAAGTATACCCACCAGATGTTTCCATAATATAATATATGGAAGCATAGTAACATATTCATTGTCTCAGTGACATGCAGAATTTCCATATCAAAATCACTTCTTTGCACCCAAGTTGGAACTGTAAGGAGAAGATCTGGTATACAAATGTTGCCTTCCTCAGAATTGCTCCATATGCAAGACACTAAGCTGATAATTAAAACGATGAATCAGTCTCATTTCTAGGAACAATACTCGGTAACCAATATTTAATGCTAACTAAAGACTACATATTACTATAATATGCTATGGAACACTCAGACTTTTTCCATCATATAAATGAGTAGAACAAAATATCAAACTATAGCTATACTACCTTGTTTTTTAAAAAAATCTACAATCTAAACAGATTGATAGATTCCCATTTTGGAAGATCTAGGGGAACTTTTTTCTTCCAACTTTTAGGATGTTCTCCCCAAAAGAGAGGTCTTCTCCAGCTAACTCAGTCTGAATTAAGGGAGGGTAGAGGATCATGCATACTTCCTTCCATCAAATCAAGTCCGAAAGAATCCATTTTAATTTTCTTTCTTTCCTGCTCATACATTTTTTTGCAGCCCAGATCTGGAGCACTTCCACATTACTCTCATTTCTACCTACCTAATTGCCATAAAATAAACATTCCTGAGCCAATTCATCAATGCCTTCAACAAGACTTTTAAAAGAAATCATGATGATGGTCATGATTGCACAATCAAAATCCTACCCCTTTTCAATGTGTGTTATGTAAAAAGGGAAATATTTTCCATTACACATTTATGGCTGACTTCTTCCCATTTTTTAAACCCTCCATGGGATGCCCCAGAACATTAAGTCCCTCAGAGGAAAACCAAAACCTTTGAACTCGCACCTGGACTCATACTGGTTTTGGAATGCTAAAATCCCTTCACTTCCATTCCACCAAAAAGACAAAAATACATTTTGATATTATTCTCCCTCACCCTTATATCTTTAGATTCATGAATGGTTGCTAATGTTTCTCAGCATAGTATGAATTGAGAAGCGGGATGAGGCAAGAGTTTCAGCAGAAAAATGACAAATTCTGCAGGCCTTGAAACAAAATAATTTCCAGTAGTGCAATTTCATACACAGCTAAGGTGAGATAAAAAAAATTAATTCATCTGCTGAATGCAGATACGACATCCCTGAAGCTGATTTGCAAGATCTGGAATAGTGCAATTTTCTAGTTGGCACTTCAGAGAAGTGTGTCTTTGTCATTCACAATATTAATTCACTTCATGAAGCACATAAACATGTGTTGTATGGTGGCTGTTTACCTGCGGTTCTACTATAGTTTTAAATTTAATAAATAAACCTGAGTAATTACTTATGAGTTAGCTGGGATAAGTTTATTTGTAAATGGAACCAACTCTCTCTTATAGATTTCTGCTCGGAAAGTGACTGCCTGTCATGGACCACTTTATGGCTCTTCCTCAGACAAGGAGGAAGAATAAGAATGGGGGCTAGAGAAAACTATTTTAGCTGGGAGAACTTAGTAATTAAATTTGAAATACAAAATAGTGAAATGCAAATTAAATGAAGTCTAAAATAAGTACAGAGAACAGACACAGAGAAAGAAACTGTTTTAAAACAGGCTATATTTAAGAACTTGACTAGCAAAAGGTTGAATGGTACTTGGTATACTCAGGGTTTTCAGTACTTTAGTTCAGTGTTTTTTAAAAACATGGTAAGTTTAAGATCTGGGGCTTTCAACTGGCTAGGGAGTCCATACAGCTAGCTGGCAGATTCTGGGAATTGAAATCCACACATCTTAAAGTTGCTAAGTTAAAAAACCCAGCACTTTCATTTGTTTGAGACCTTGAGAAATAAGGAACATAATTTGCAGAAGGAAGACTGCCTTTTGGAAAAACTGAGAATTAGCATGCACTTGTCAAGAGAGTCCTAAAACGTCCTTTTGCCGTGAGCTGAAAACGCACTTATTTATTCAAGCGGGACTGGCATAATATTTTTAATATTTTTAATATTTTTTAATATTTCTAAATTTTTAACTGGGGTTTTATTATTTTAGGGTTTATAATTTTAAATTTTAAATTTTTAAATGTTGGCCATTTTTTCTAATATGCTCGGTTTTAAATTGTTGTTTTAATTGTATATTTTTGTGTTTTTTATCTTTTGGCTGTACACCGCCCTGAGTCCTTTGGGAGAAGGGCGGTATAAAAATTTAATAAATAAATAAATAAATAAATAAATAAATAAATAAATAAATAAATAAATAAATAAATAAATAAATAAAAAAATAAAAAAATGATGTCAGAAAGAACCAGACCTAGAAATATCTTTCTTGCTGTTGGGCAGTGTTTGGCAGAAAAAGAAATAAGAATCAAATGTGGAATGGAAAAGGACAGAAGAATACACATGAAAACTTTAAAAGCTTGAGGTAAGAGTATGGGAAAGTTCAAATCTGGAGATAGAAACTTTCCTTAGAGTTGAAAGAGAACATTCAAAATATTTTTTTCCCTAAGCCTTTCACATGTGGTTGTGAAAGGGTAGTGGATGTGCGGTGCAGCACAGTAGTCCTGCTGATTAATGTATAGTATATAATTCACTCTCACATGGAGAATAATTGAATTGTAGAACTATGGAAATATATTCATGCCAAATCGATGGTGAGAGTCAACAGCAATATGAAGAAGTCAAGCTACTGATGCAGTCTGTCCCCACAGCAGCCAATCAACTGCACAAGAAAACCCAGAGATCGCAGCAAATAACCTTCTTAGGCAATCACACTACCCCTTAAGCCATTGATCCCCTCCCCAATTTTGATGGACTGGTCCAAACATTGGGGATTGGGGTGCTGAGCATTTACTGGCCGGCTGTCCTTGCTGATGCTTACATGGAGCTCACAGCATTATAATGAATTGTATAATTTTCCAAATCTGATGATTTATTAATTGCTGCTTGTTGTCATTGGTAATGAGTAGAACACTGATCACTAGGACAGAAAGCCACTCAAACCAGGGATGAAATTAGAAGGTTCTGACAAGTTCTGGAGAACTGGTAGCGGAAATTTTGAGTAGTTTGGAGAACCGGCAAATACCACCTCTGTCTGGCCCCAGAGTGGGTAGGGAATGGAGATTTTGCAGTAGTCTTCCCCTGGAGTGGGTTGGGAATGAAGATTTTGCAGTATCTATCTCCTGGAGTAGGGTGGGAATGGCACTTTTCAGTATCCTTCCTCTGCCACGTCTACCAAGCCACGCCCACCAAGCCACACCCACAGAACCGGTAGTAAAAAAAAAATTAAATTCCACCACTGATTCAAACTCTACCGAACTGTGAAAAGGGATAATTGTTTCTGTTTCCCATAATGAGTAAAAAAGCCAGATGACTCATTTTCCACATGCAAAAGTTGATATGGAAAAAAATATGGTCTAATTGATAATCAGAGTCATATCTTATGGCATTATACACTGCTCAAAAAAATAAAGGGAACACAATGTAACTCCAAGTCAATCACACTTCTGTAAAATCAAACTTTCCAATTAGGTAGCAACACTGATTGACATTCAATTCCACATGCTGTTGTGTACATGGAATAGACAACAGGTGGAAAGCATAGGCAGTTAGCAAGACATCCCCAATAAAGAATGGTTCTTCAGATGGTGACCATAGACCCCTTCTCAGTTCCTATGCTTTCTGGCTGATGGTTTGGTCACTTTTGAATGCTGGCGGTGCTGTCACTCTAGTGGTAGCATGAGACAGAGTCTACAACCCACACAAGTGGCTCAGGTAATGCAGCTCATCCAGGATGGCACATCAATGCGAGCTGTGGCAAGAAGGTTTGCTGTGTCTGTCAGTGTAGTGTCCAGAGCATGGAGGTGCTACACCACGTCTCCTGATGTACTGGCCTGTTTCCTGGAGGAGACCGTAGGAGGGCAACAAGCCAGCAGCAGGACCGCTACCTCCATCTTTGTGCAAGGACGGACAAAAGGAGCACTGCCAGAGCCCTGCAAAATGACCTCCAGTGGGCCACAAGTGTGCATGTGGCTGCTCAAACGGTCAGAAACAGACTTCATGAGGGTGGTATGAGGGACCAACATCCACAGGTGGGGGTTGTGCTTACAGCCCAACACCGTGCAGGACGTTTGGCATTTGCCAGAGAACACCAAGATAGGCAACTTTGCCACTGGTGCCCTATGCTCTTCACAGATGAAAGCAGGTTCACACTGAGATCATGTGACAGATGTGACAGGGTTGGAGATGCCGTAGAGAACGTTCTGCTGCCTGCAACATCCTCCAGCATGACCAGTTTGGCAGTGGGTCAGTAATGATGTGAAGTGGCATTTCTTTAGGGGGCTGCACAGCCCTCCATGTTCTTGCCAGAGGTAGCCTGACTGCTATTAGGTACCGGGATGAGATCCCCAGACCCCTTGTGAGACCATATGCTTGTACAGTTGGCCCTGGGTTCCTCCTAATGCAAGACAATGCAGACCTCATGTGGCTGGAGTGTGTCAGCAGTTCCTGCAAGATGACGGCATTGATGCTATGGACTAGCCTGCCCATTCCCCAGACCTGAATTCAATTGAGCACATCTGGGACATCATGTCTCGCTCCATCCACCAATGCCACGTTGCACCACAGACTCTTCCAGGAGTTGGGGGATACTTTAGTCCAGGTGTGGGAGGAGATCCCTCAGGAGACCATCCACCACCTCATCAGGAGCATGCCCAGGCGTTGTAGGGAGGTCATACAGGCACGTGGAGGCCACACGCACTACTGAGCCTCATTTTGACTTGTTTTAAGGACATTACATCAAAGTTGGATCAGCCTGTAGTGTTGAGTGCAATTTTGAGTGCAACTCCAAATCCAGACCTCCATGGGTTGCTCAATTTGATTTCCATTGATAATTTTTGTGTGATTGTGTTGTCAGCACATTCAACAACTGTACATTGTGTTGTTTAAGTGTTCACTTTATTTTTTGAGCAGTGTACATTGTGTTAACTGTTCCCTTTATTTTTTTGAGCAGCTTATTTTGTTCTATTTATTTATTTCAATAGCTACTTATATGGTAAACTTCCTAATTTGTCTTTTAGTTTGATAATTCTAACATGCAAACTTATTGACTTCGTATTATTAACATTAGCTAATTAAAAAGGATTGCTCCACTGTTCTATTTTGGGAGCATTCAAATATTTATTAAAATATGAATATTCATAAAAGGCATGTGACACAGTCCTATGGATATAAGAAGCAGAATACTGAGAGCAATCACAGCATTTGAACTTACATTTTCATTGAAAATAAGTCTGCTACTGCAGTAGATTTAGAGTAATGTAAGAACATTACTCTAAATCTACAGTGCAATTGCATTTGGAATATTGGTACAGTTTTAGCCATCATCTCTCAAAAAGGATTATACACAGATAGAAAAAGTGCAGAAATGACAAAAATATATATTTCCTTTGAGGAAAGTTTATATACTTTGGGGTTTATTTTTTAGCTTGGAGCAAAAGTAGGCAAAGAGAAACAGAGATATATGAAGTCAGTCATAATTTAGAAAATACTCTTTTAGCAAAAGATATATTTTTCTTCCTTGCCAATAATGTTAAAACTTGAGGTCATTTGTTGAAATAGGGGAATCTGCACTAATAAAAGGAAGCATTTTGGAAAAGCACTCCTTA
Organism: Ahaetulla prasina; assembly: GCF_028640845.1. Lineage (NCBI taxonomy): Eukaryota > Metazoa > Chordata > Lepidosauria > Squamata > Colubridae > Ahaetulla > Ahaetulla prasina. The sequence continues at coordinate 257,532,835 of NC_080540.1, forward strand.
GAAGGCCACAATGATTTGTGTGGATACAAATGTATGATTTTATGTTGAAAATTGTTTTAATGGCTTAATAATTGTAAGTTGCACAGACTCTAATAAGTAGGTGGCATACAAATTACTGCAAATGTATAAACAAATTCATAATTGAACTTTGGAATCTGGTGCCATTTTATCTATTGATGGTTTTCAGTTAAATAATTTAAAAGCCACTTTCTGAACGATGGCCTTTGGCCTAAATTAGCAAGCTTTTTTCTTATGCGCTTGATAATAACTTTTGAACTGTTTCATTTTCTCTATAGCAAAAATGTAGAAGAGCCTTTTCGAGCACTTTGCTCATTTGAAGATTTAACACCATTAATTTTTCCCATCTGTAAATAAATTCATTTCCCTATTGAATACCACTGCACTTTGGGGGCTGGAGTGAGGGATCTAGAGGCTGTAAAATGAGAATAAAAGATGCCTCATATGTGGGATGCTTCTGGATAGTCCAAAATTGTAACTTCAGTTTTGACCAGCAGTGACACAACTATGCTGTATATCAAAATAAGAGCAACAGGGAGCCAATAATTTTCTATTTATATATCCTTGCCCAAAGCATCACATTTGGGAGTATAGACCCATTTGATAAAAGTTTTAATTTAAAAAGTTTTTCTGGGAGGCATGCTATGATAATCATAATTGTCTAAGAGATGATTAGGGGACTGGAGGCTAAAACATATAAAGAACAGTTGCTGGAACTGGTACATCTAGTTTGATGAAAAGAAGGACTAGGGGTGACATGATAGCAGTATTCCAATATCTCAGGGGTTGCTACAAAGAAGGGGGAATCAAGCTATTCTCCAAAGTACCTGAGAGCAGGACAAGAACAATGGGCAGAAACTAATCAAGGAGAGAAGCAACTTAGAACTAAGGAGAAATTTCCTGACAGTTAGAACAATTAATCAGTGGAACAACTTGCCTCCAGAAGTTGTGAATGCTCCAACACTGGAAGTTTTAAAGAAGATGTGGGATAACCATTTGTCTGAAGTGGTGTAGGGTTTCTTGCCTAAGCAGGGGATTGGACGAGAAGGCCTCCAAGGTCCCTTCCAACTCTGCTATTCTGTTCTAATATGCTCTCCATCCTTATATGCACCATTATTAAAAGTCAACTATTTTATTCAACATTTCTTTACAATCTATTATGGAGGAGTGTGTTCCATAATTATCAATATTGCTAATTTTATAGCCAAAAAAAGTGCACCATCTGTCACAGGCATTTGTGCATGGTATTTGAGTTAAGTGTACCACCAAGGTGAGATGGTAACTATACACTAAAAGAATTTATGTCGATAGGTGGACATCCTTTATTAAGGTTTCCTTCCTCAGCAGAGGGTTGGACTAGAAGACCTCCAAGGTCCCTTCCAACTCTGTTATTCTATGTTCTATATATTCAAGTAGAACAATGAGAAGTGTAGACTTTGAGCACAGCTTTCCATTGCATAGTTTGCCATGTGAATATATCAGCAAAGACAATTTTGAAGTTTTTTTGTAATATGTGAACTGACCTTGATTCTCACAGTATGAAGTTCAATGCAACAATATGCTGTGATTATTACTCACTAGTTGTCTGATTGTCAGAAGTCCTGCTTTTATAAGACAAAATTCTCTTGCTAGACTTTGTTAGAAATTGCTATAGGCAGCAGGAGTCACGGCACTGTACTTGGTTGCCATGACCACTATATTACTTATCCATCAACTATATTTTCCACTTAGGAACAAGATAGTGAGGGGAAAAAAACTCATAAAGCAACATTTATCAGTGGTGCATTAGCTGAACGCCAGTCTCCATGTAAGTTTCTAGCCAAAATTTCCCCATTTATAATTCTATAATCCAATTCTCTCTGGATTTATCTTGGACTGTGTTTCACATAATTGACAGTTGACTGCTAGCAAGTCAGATGGATGTTAAGTGTTGTGGGTCAGCTATTTTTGCCTACAATGCCCATAGCTGGTATACCAGACTGAAAAAGATATTCCATATCACCTCATCCTAAGTAATATATCTTTCTTTAGAGAAAGACTGCAACCACTTCTAGAATAAATAAACTATCACTTATCCCCCAAATGTGGGAACTGCTCATTTGCAAGGCCTCCATCTAACCAGGATTCAGGGACCATATTTTTCCCCTTTAGATCACCATTTCTTTCTGATGTTGAGAGAGCAAGAGAGTCTCTGTATTCAGATTCACATGCTGAATTGAGTGTAATATGCACTTTGATACCAGTTGCTGGCCTTGGGTTTCAAAGTAGATTCCTGATACTAGTGCAGAAACTTTTTCACAACTATAAAACAGGATGAAAATTGATTCGTAGATCAGCAAACCTAGTGGCCTTAGAGAATGAATACTTTTGGTCTGCTTAGTTCAGTGCTATTTTTGTTATCTGTCAGCCTTTTTCCCTCCTTCACTCTTTGCTCATGGGGATTCCACATAAGCCTTCGTCATGCATGTGCATCAGCCCTGGTGCTTCTCTTGGAATTTATTGATTTCTGGTGCCCTCATTGCAAAGAAAGGCCAAAATAAAAAGCAATGCAAGTGAAAGGAAAATCCAATTCACTAAAAGCTCTACAATTGGTCCAATGAGAAGCATTTTAAATACCTTATTAGAAAACTGTGTATCATTAAGACAGCTTGCAGTCCTTCCAGTGTAGCAATATTGGGCCACATTGCTTTAGCACAGTGGTTCTCAACCTTTATAGTGCTGCGACCCCTTTAATACAATTCCCCACGATGTGGCGACCCCAACCATAAAATTATTTTCGTTTTGAATTTATCGCGGCTGAAGCTGTATTGGCTAGTGATCTGAACTGCTTGCTATTGCCTTGAGAACAGAGGCATTAAAGCGGAGACTAGGCTAGTGATTGGGAGTGATTGCAGCTGGCTTGAGAGGGAGACATCAGAGCAAAGATTTCTCTCTTTTTTAATTCATCACGCCTGAAGCTGAATTCGGCTAGCGATTTGAAGAGCCTGCAGCTGGCTTGTGGAGTCAACCATTGGAGCGCAATTCTTCGACTCACAAGTATACTTCCCATATTTCCGATGGTCTTACGTGACCCCTGGCAAATCATCATTCGACCCCCAGTGGGGTCCCGACCCACAGGTTGAGAACCGCTGCTTTAGCAGTTCTATTTTAAAAGCATGATATAATTTTAGTATAACAAAGTCCACCACCCAAGGAAATATTTTGATTAGTGGGAAGTGAAGGAATTGAGAAAGTACAGTGATATTAGACTTCTAATACCCACTCCCTCATTTCTCAGTTCTTGTGGACACTTTTTTTGAATTTTCCTAGATATTGATATCAAGCTGGTTGGCTTGTAGAGTCCTCAATTCACTTCCCCATTTTTAAAATATTGGAACAATATTGGCTCTTCTTGATTGATATTGGTACTTTTCCCATGCTCCAAGATTTCTCATAAATTTAAATCAGTGGCTTTAAAATGACATCTGCTGTTGGATTATCACTAGTTAGTTAGTTAGTTAATTAATTAGTTTACCACTCTGGGATAGTCCAATTTATTTATTCAAAATGACTAGGTATTCGCTCACCAATTCCTTTCCTAGTTTGAGCTGCATTTCTCTTCTGCACCATGTTGCAGATTCTGTCATTTTGAATCACTTTTGCCTTTTGCAAAAAAGAAGAAGAAGAATTAAGCAGTTCATCATTTTCCCTGTTCGCCATAATTCCATCAATCATTATGAGAATGTAATATCATTATAGCATAATTTATTCTCCATCATTATTATTTTGATGATGTTGTTTTGTTTCATTATATTGCACAAAGTTCTATGGCCTATTGTTAATAATGTATGGCACTTCAAATGCTATGTTAATATGATTTGACTCAATCATAGTTAGTTGGCAGAAAACACCCCTTTTGGATGTCTTCAGCAGCTAGATTGACTTCAATTACCATTTTTGTTGATTCAGGGAACCAAATCAATTATGCTAACAATAAGAGAGATAAAAGTGTGTAGAATGATTAGAGAGCATTTTAGAATGAAGAGTACATTCCACATTCATGTCAATGAAGCTCTCTCTGAACTGCGATACAAGAACAGAATGTGGTTGATTGATTAGGTTCATAAGAATAGAGCAAACATATCTCCTTTCCTGTTCAGCTTGTTAATAATTTTCCTTAAGATATTAAAAGTAACTTGGAAGCTGGCTAAATATGTTGTACAATTTTGCTGTATAATCATCAGTGAGGAGCAAATTGTGATGACTAAGCAAGGTCTTGCTATTGCTGCAGCTATACCTGCTGCTTTATATTGTCATTGGGGACCACCTGTTAAGCTGAGGGCACTTCTAAAAATTGAAACTAATAAGGCATGCTGCTTTGAGAAATACAGAATGGACCTTTAAAAAAACACTTTGAAGAAATGTAAAGAAAACAGACAGGTGAAAAAAAATCTCGTCAGCTTCCTCTTTCAATCTGTTACATCAGGGTGTCAAACTCAAGGCCGGATCTCATTCTCATACAAATGAGAAGACTCAACTATTTGGGGACATATTACTGAATGCAGTGACATATCTGGAGAAGACTTTATTGCTGGCAAAGGTGTAAGGAAAGAGAAAAAGATGTTCAGCAGCAAGGAGGAAGGACTCAATTACAAAGGTGATGAAGAAAGATCTGAAAGACCAGTTTAGTGATTTTTTTTTTATGTTTTCCATCAAATCATTTACATATGCTAGTGGTCATACAGTCAATCAATATTCAGAAAATATTTAATACATTAATTAATACATTTGGAAATAAAAATGTTTTGGAACTGGCTTGGACAGTCATTGGTGCTTAGTCTCTTTATTTATTATTTTATTATTTATTTATTTATTTTATTAGATTTTTATACCGCCCTTCTCCCGAAGGACTCAGGTTGATGTACAGCCAAAAGATAAAAACCCAACATATATACAATTAAAACAAAAAATTAAAACAGCATAATTACAAAAGTGGCCGACATTAAAATTTAAAATATAAAACCCTAAAATAATAAAACCCCAATTAAAATTTAATAAAACTGTTAAGCCAGTTTTACGATCTGATCTCCTCCTAATTTACCAAGATTACAACGCCCCATGATGAAAATTCCCATTGCTCATTTAGGATTTATACAAAATATCTGAAGCTGCCATATTAGGAAAGACTAGTATAATTAATACTTAGCTAGGTGGCCCATGACCTGATTTCATACAAGCCAGTCTCTATATTCTAATTTTTCTGAGTTAAGAGACTATTCTGTAATGGTATGTATAACTGAACAACTTGAAAAGCTGTCACGGGTATAATGAAAACTCAAAATGTGATATTATTGAACTCAAGTTACAAATCTTTCTTAGTTTTGGCACCTTCCATTCTTTTTCCTGTGAAAGTTTGGTCCTGTTTTTTGAGATTAAACTCTCATGTCCTATAAGTCATTGACTTTGTGATGGCAGTTTTGGTTGACATGGTTGACATTGTTTCCCTTTTAAGATAGACACATAACATGCACCCATCCCTCGAAAGGACTGAGAGAGATAAACATGTGTCATTGAAGATCTTTTCTTCATCTTTTTCAAAAAGCCAGCTCTTTTCTCTCCCCACCCCCGTTTCTTTGAATTCCTAATGCAACAGCATCTGCTCTGTGTTCTTTTTTAATAAGGTGACTAGAATGTCATACATTATTCTAACTTACCCTCACTAATCCCATATGTGGTGCTAGAATAATTTCTTTCAATTTATATCTAATGGCTTTGTGCAATCCAGTACTTCCATTATTAATTGCTATGTACAAGGTTTTAGAATTTATCAAGAGACTGCACAGCAACCTTATGCTCTGTGTTTTTAATTTGCTATGTTCCCTTGTGAACCTATTTTGGCTCGCCAGTATATCACAGTTCCAGCAAACGTGGGTATTATCTTGGCTTTATTCATTAATACGCTAATTTATTGTTATAGCACACAAAGGATTTGCTCTTAGAACTTGAGTAGCATAAGCATAGACGTTAGACATTATCAGTGAAGTTGGGTCAGGTGTGAAGCAAGTGGGTAGGTCCTTTTGTCTTTTGTGACATGCACTGTATGAAATAATCTACTTTAATTCCAGATTTAGCACAAGGCTGGTTTAGAGCAAGGATGAGCAACATTTGAGAGGTTGGGAACTGCAATCCAGCCTCCTGATCTTTTGGGAGTGCTGCAGAATGCTCCATGGTGATATGGAAGATGATTTTTTTCTATAGTTGTTAAGAGTGGGAATGGGAACATTTTTGCCCATCCCTGATTTCACCTAAGACTTGTGCTTGTACCGAGAAATTCCTTCCTCTTCAGTAGATTTTCATCAGTGGTGAAATTCAAATTATTTTATCACCGGTTCTGTGGGGGTGGCTTGGTGGGCATGGATTTGTGAGCGTGGCACGGGAAAGCTACTACAAAATCTCCATTCCCTCCCTACTCCTGGGGGAAGGATATTGCAAAATCTCCATTCCCACACCACTCTGTGGCTAGCCAGAGGGGGTATTTGCCGGTTCTCCGAACTACTCAAAATTTCCACTACCGGTACTCCAGAACCTGTCAGAACCTGCTGACTTTCACCCCTGGTTTTCATGTATCAGCAAAAGGGACTGGAAAGTCCCTTTCTATACATTTAAGAAAGCAATGTTGGAGAAGCAATACTGAATCACAATATATGTGTCTTCTGCTTGTCTTATGGAATTGACACTTAGTAGTAAGGTGTGGTATTTCACACAATTATATGTATTAACTTATAACTGTAATTGCAATAATTCTCACATATTGTCTTGGTAAAGTGAAATGTTCATGTCATGATAATATCATCTGTTTATGTAAATTGTATCTTTATTTTATACCTAGGACAATATAGCCTTCAGGTTGGCATTGCAAATGGAGATATGGAAGTGATAGGTGTCAGGAACAATTTACACTGTGCTCCAAAGTTGGAAATATATCAAAGTGTTACACAAGTCCATAGGCAGAAAAGCAAGAAATAAGATGTTTTCAGAACTCACAGTTATAATGAAAAATATATTATAAGTTACACAATATATTTGTGTTGAGAGAGGGAGTTTCTGTGCAAAACACACTGCATTTTTTTGAACTGGAAAATGATGGTAAGCAGTTTGAACACAAGACTTGAAGAAAATAAGAGAACATTGGCAATATATTCTACAAGCAACAAATATATATATATATATACCGGTAGTTTGGGGTTAGATTAATTTTCTCTGTCAAATATGTTATTTTAATTTGCAAAATATCAGCCAGAGGAATATAGTCTTTAAAATATTTTTACCTCCCAGTCTGCATTGGTGAAAATAAATGACTTCTGACAGTAGGAACACTGAAAAGCTTTGGTTATGTGATGCTTTGCTGGGAATAAATATTCTTTCTTTAGGTTGTTTGCTTTGCATTTTATATTATCATAAAAATGTACTAAATGCTGAAAAAGGCCACTTGCTTGATTAATGATCAGAGATGTATTTTGGTTTCAGCTAATAATGCTGACCCTTTAAATGTGCACTTATAGGCTAGGTAACTGTTTATACCCATTAAATGACATGGTATATAAATATTTAGCATGAAGAATGTTTTTAATTGATACTAAGAGTTATCTGCCAATTTGTTTATGTTATTCTAAGCAACTGACAGTAATAAAATGCAATAAAATAAATATCACAAAATATTGTCATTTAAGTATATCGGTAAATATCCACAATCACATAACCATCACGTTCTGAATGGCCTTCAACCTTTTTGTTTTAAGCAAAAAGTCATGTTACTCTAATCAGAATAGTCAGAAATTAATAGAAACCCTATCAATTTAGGACTACAAGCAAAGTTTTTCCTTGTATTGCTAAACTTTGAATTTCTATGAGTTGTATTGTGTTGCAGGGAGGGTGCACTGAGGGAGCTCAACCAATCTCATTGTACATATGTTGTGCACTGACAATAAAGATTTGAAATTTGAAATTCTAAATTCTAAACCTTTGTTTATTCTATTTTGGTTTTCACAACATTGTAACCAAAATCTAAGATCTAGTAATACTTGAATTATAAACTATCTAATGAAACACAATTGTTTTGTAGTGAATGTAATATCTTAATTGAATTAAGTCAATTGAGGTCAGTTGAGGTCTACTGCAGCATTCACTTGGAAGCAAACACTAAGGATACTGGATGTCTGCCAATTCTCTTTAGCCCTGCAGTTTGGAGTCAGTCTAAAAGAAAGATGGAGATAGTAATCTAAACCAAGTACTATTCAAAAGGCTTCTGAGTAGACACATATAGACATGCATACATGCACTGACAGTCTATAGCTGGGAGACTGGGACCTACAACTGGTTAACACTCTGTCTAAGAGGGGGTGTACTATTACTATCCCTTTATGTATATATATGCATGCCTATATATATGCAAAATCTAAGTAGAATGGGGAAAAATAAATACAGTAAAAGATAAGAAATGAATGTTGTTAGATGGGGGCTCAATTAAAGAGGCGGGATGCAGTAGTCCATTCAGCACTTTATTTCCAGCCATTCAGCACTTTATTTCCAGGAGTAAGAGGCCTGCAGGCTGCTGGAGCTGTCTTTTGAAAGAGCTCCTGCAGTCTTGCCGGCCACTGACAGTGGTTTATTTTTCCCCGCTGCTAGATCAGAGGCAGGCATACAAAGGGGTGCTCCATATGTACGTACGTAACAAATATGGTTTAAAATTTTTAAAAAGAGTTATGGATGGATGGATGGATGGGAGGGAGGGAGGAAATGGAGGGAAGGAAGGAGACAGGAAAGGAGAGAGGGAGGGAAAGAGGAAGGAAGGAAGGAAGAAGGAAGGAAAGATACTTCAAAAAACACTGTGAATTAACTTTAGAAGACAGTATTAGCTACATACAGAATTGGAAAAGATAGTTCATAAGGAAAAACTCTTAACTATAAGCTGGAAGAAAGATCATCTGGTTCTAATATAGCAGGAGCTATATTTTTTGCCCAAAGGCAAAAAATATTGGATGAAGATACACACATGGCTGGAAAAAATGATAAAGCAGCATATAAATCTAAAACCAGAAATATTTTGGTTGGGTATTTTATCAGAAAAGTATGATAAAGGGACTATATATCTGATTTTACATGAGCTAACTGCAGCTAGAATTATATTTCCACAACAATGAAAAAATGAAGAGATTCCTACAGAGGAAAATGTAATAAAAAATATTAGAATGTGCACAATTGGATAGGTTAACACTTACAATTAAGGAAAACAAAGGAACTGAATACTTTTTGACATGGACTTATTTTACCAATGGTTAGCTAATAAAAACAGAAGTTAGAAACATGGAAATATAATCAAAGGACTAATGTTATAAGGGAGATTTGTTAAAATGGATAAGTAAATATTATTATTACTATTATTTACTTTATTCATTAAAAATGAAACTCAGTCAACTGAACATTCAAATATGCATCACAAATACCATTGACTGGTGCTAATGGTTGATATGGGTTGCTGCCAGTGTCCTAGGTATCAACTAAGTACCTTCTTAAGATGTACGATGTTCCAAGTCTTAAAGTGATCAAGGTTGGAGACCCCTGATTTAAGTAAAGAAAAACAAATATGAACATTTTGTGTTCCAGCTGCTAGGCTAATTATCTGTGTCTACATAATAGATCTGTATCAATTCTGACCCAGAATAACAGAAAATATTTTATATATGTTTGGCTTTCAAGTTATTGCAGGACTAAACATTATAAACAAAGAAAACTTTAAATTTCTACGTAAAATACTAATCTATTATTTATACTAATCTATCTATTTCATCCTGAAGATGAAACTGAAATACTTTGGCCACCTAATGAGAAGGAAGGACTCACTGGAGAGGAGCCTAATGCTGGGAAAGATTGAGGGCAAAAGAAGAAAGGGACGACAGAGAACGAGATGGCTGGATGGAGTCACTGAAGCAGTAGGCATGAGTTTAAATGGACTCCAGAGGGTGGTAGAGGACAGGAAGGCCTGGAGGAACGTTGTCCATGGGGTTGCAATGGGTCGGACATGACTTTGCAACTAACAACAACAACAACAAATCTATCTGTCTGTCTGTCTGTCTGTCTGTCTGTCTGTCTGTCTGTCTGTCTGTCTGTCTATCTATCTATCTATCTATCTATCTATCTATCTATCTATCTATCTATCTATCTATCTATCTATCTATCTATCTATCTATCTATCTATCTATCCACGCCCGCACACACATGCAGCAATAATAAATACAGTAATCAGGTAAGCAACATATAAAGGGCAAAAATACTTTCACCATTTGCTTAAGAAGGAGTTGGCAATATACAGTGTTAGTATTCTATAAAATTTATTCTGATTCTGTTTATGCTGGGTTTTGATTTTATGATCAAGAAACACATTCTTTTAGTCTTACTCAGCTAACTGCTGGACAAAATACTCCGTGTGCCATTGAAAGTAATAATTCAGAACTTGGAGATCATATTGCAATTGCATATAGTGCTTCAAAGGACATAACGTTTTCATGTCATCAGAAATGACAGTGCACTGCTCAAATTAGATTTCCTCAAATGCAATGTTCAGAGTTTTCCCAACCATCATACATTTTAAGAAGGTACCGCTGGTATTATTGCAAGAAGTTACAATTTGTGGATGTATCTTATAAAATTCTTGGCTATGGTACCAAATGCCCTGATGACAATGGGTATCACTGTTACATGTTTCATTCATAGCCGTGTAGTTTTGATGGTCATTATTTTTTCCAGTTCTTTTTCTTTCACTCTGGCATCTCCTAGTACCACGATGTCAATAAATTGTACGTTTTGGGTTTTGACAACTGTGATATCTGGCGTGTTGTGTTCCAAGTGACGATCCGTCTGTATTCAAAAGTCCCACAAGATCTTCACCTTCTCATTTTCCATAACTTTTTCCACTTTATATTCCCATGACTTTTTGGATACAGGTAAGTCGTATTTTTTACTTAATGACCAATGGATGATGATAATGATGATTGACTTTATACTAATGCAATGAACATTGTTTTAAGCACGTTGATTATTATTTCCTAAAATTATTTATATCCAAACAACACACTGTTTAACTGAAAATGGAATTTTTATATGTTATAAAATAAAATATTTTAAAAACTAAAATAATAATAATAATACTGTGAACTAACTTTAGAAGACAGTATTAGCTACACAAAGATATTGGAACAGACAGTTCATACAGAAAAACTCTTAACTATAATCTGGAAGAAAGATCACCTGATTCTAATATAGCAGGAGCTGATAAGCCTAGAAGAAATTTATTTTAGAAGGGAGGAATCATTTTCCTAATTCAATAGATGACAACTGAAGCAACAGAACAAAACAGTATCTTCATAAATAGGTTTAATTCTACTTTTCTTGACTGCTAAACCTACCCTTTACAAACAAACATTATATTGCATTTCTGAATGTATATGTATATGTATGTATGTATGTATGTATGTATGTATGTATGTATGTGTGTGTATGTATATATATATATATATATGTATATGTATATATATATATGTATATGTATATATATGTATATATATATATATATATATGTATATGTATATATATATATATATATATGTATGTATGTAGGTCTTTGGTTATTCGGGTTTTCTCCCGCGTAAAATTGGAAGTGTCTTGGCGACGTTTCGACGAAGTCTCATTCATCATCTTCAGGCTTCAGCTTTGTGCTTCTTGGAGCAATTTCGTGCTTCTGGGAGCAATTTGCTCCCAGAAGCACGAAGTTGAAGCCTGAAGACAAATGAGACTTCGTTGAAACGTCGCCAAGACACTTCCAATATGTGTGTGTGTGTGTGTGTGTGTGTGTGTGTATCACATTTTGGTCTGGTATAAGCAGTTTTGAAAAGGACATGGTTTGTGCTTCAAAGTTAGAATAGAATAACAAAGTTGGAAGGGATCTTGGAGGTCTTCTAGTCCAACCCCCTGCCAAGGCAGGAAACCCTACACCAAATTAGATAAATGGTTATCTAACCTCTTCTTTAAAACTTCAAGTGTTGAAGCATTTACAACTTCTGGAGGCAAGTTGTTCCACTGATTAATTGTTCTGTCAGGAAATTTCTCCTTAGTTCTAGGTTGATTCTCTCCTTGATTAGTTTCCACCCATTGCTTCTTGTTCTTCCCTCAGGTGCTTTGGAGAATAGCTTGACTGTCTCTTTTTGTGGCAGCCCCAAGATATTGGAACACTGTTATCATGTCACCCCTAGTCTTTCCTTTCATCAAACTAGATACACTCAGTTCCAGCAACCGTTCTTTATATGTTTTAGCCTCCAGTCCCCTAATCATCTTTGTTGCTCTTCTCTGCACTCTTTCTAGAGTCTCAACATCTTTTTTACATTGTGGCAACCAAAACTGGATGCAGTATTCCAAGTGTGGCCTTACCAAGGCATTATAAAGTGGCATTAACACTTCACGTGATCTTGATTCTATCCCTCTGTGTATGCAGCCCGGAACTGTGTTGGCTTTTTTGGTAGCTGCAGCACACTGCTGGCTCATATTTAAGTGATTGTCCACTAGGAGTCCAAGATCCCTCTCACAGTCACCACTATTGAGCAAGGTACCACATATACTGTACCAGTGTATTTTGTTTTTCTTGCCTAAATTTAGAACCTTACTTTTTTCATCATTGAATTTCATTTTGTTAGATAGCGCCTAATGTACAAGCCTGTCAAGATCCTTCTGTATCTTGAGCCTATCTTCTGGAGTGTTGGCTATTCCTGCTAGCTTGGTGTCATCTGAAAATTTGATGAGTTCCCCATCCATCCCCTCGTCTAAATAATTGATGAAGGTATTGAAGAGTACTGGGCCTAAAACAGAGCCCTGCGGTACCCAACTGCATACCTCCCTTCATGTAGATGCAGTTCCATTGAGGACTACACGTTGAGTACTGTTGGTCAGCAGTTATGAATCCATCTGGTGGTGATGCTGTCTAACCCACATTTTTTCTATTTTATCAAGTAGTAGGTTATGGTCTTCTTTGTCAAATGCTTTACTGAAGTCCAAGTAAACTATATGACAGCATTACTCTGGTCCACTAATTTTGCCACTTGGTCAAAGAATGCAATAAGATTAGTCTGGCATGATCTATTTTTGACAAACCCATGTGGCTTTTTGTTATACTTTGTTTGCTTCTAGGTATCCACTGATTCGTTGCTTGATTATCTTTTCCAGAATCTTTCCTGGTATTGGGGTCAGGCTGATGGGTCTGTAGTTTCCTGGATCTATTTTTTTTTCCTTTTTTGAATATGGGAAATACATCAGCTCTTTTCTAGTCCTCTGACAGTTCCCCGGTGCTCCAGGATCTTTGAAAGATATAATTCAGTGGTTCTGAGATCTCATCTGCCAATTCCTTCAGAAAGTTATAAATTAAATTAAAAAATATTTGTGTAAAACTAAAATCATGTTTTCAGCACCATTTTTTAAAATTTCCATTTAATTGTGTGATTGCTTATTAAAACAAACTTTTATTTGAGCTTTAAGGTAATTTCCTAAATGATTAATCTGAGAGCAGGCTAGCTAAAATTGCACACTGAGCAGTCTTTTTATCTGTCTCCATTCCATACTGAGAATTTGTCAGCTTAAAAAAAAACCCCTTTCTCATTAAATTTAGGTTGGGAAAACTCTGAACATTGCATTTGAAGAAATCTAATTTGAGCAGTGCACTGTCATTTTTGATGACATGAAAAAGTTATGTCCTTTCTGCATAAAATTTGAAGCACTATAGACAATTGCAATATGATCTCCAAGTTCTGAATTATTACTTTCAATGGCACACGGAGTATTTTGCCCGGTAGTTAGCTGAGTAAGACTAAAAGAATGTGTTTCTTGACCATAAAATCAAAACCCACCATAAGCAGAATCAGAATAAATTTTATAGAATACTAACACTCTATATTGCCAACTCCTTCTTAAGCAAATGGTGAAAGTATTTTGCCCTTTATACGTTGCTTACCTGATTACTGTATTTACTATTGTTGCATGTGTGCGTGGATAGATAGACAGATGATAGAGAGAGAGAGAGAGAGAGAGAGAGATTAGATAGATTTAAAGTTTTCTTTGTTTATAATGTTTAGTCCTGCAATAACTTGAAAGCCAAACATATATAAAATATTTTCTGTTATTCTGGGTCAGAATTTATACAGATCTATTATGACACAGATAATTAGCCTAGCAGCTGGAACACAAAATGTTCATATTTGTTTGTTTGTTCTTTATTTAAATCAGGGGTCTCCATCCTTGGTCAGTTTAAGACTTGTGGACTTCAACTCCCTGAGTTCAGATGCAGATGCAAAGCTGGTGAGGAACTCAAGGAGTTGAAGTCCACAAGTCTTGAAGTGGCCAAGGTTGGAGACCCCTATTTTAAAGCATAGCAGGGGAGGATTAAATGAAGTACAGAGTTATAACAGAGTTCATATGACATTCCAGTATCAGTATCTCTGCTGCCAAAGCAAAGAAGTTCCTGTTTTCTGGACATGAATTTGTCCAGTTTGCACTAGGTGTACCAGAGTCTGCAGCTCAGTCTATCTCCTCCAGGAGTGTCAAACACCATCGTCACAGCGGCGTCATGTGATGCATCGTGATTTTTTTCCCCCTTCGCTAAACTGAGTGTGGGTGTGATGCATCTGACCCATAGTCTGCGAATTTGACAGCCCTGATCTACTCAGTAAAGTTAGAGAAAGCAGGTGACATGGATGCTTTTTAACCAAGGCAATTTTTTTTCATCCAGTTTAAATTCCAGGTCTGCAAAATTTCTGAATTCTATTTTTATATTGGATTAGTGAGCCATCACTACTTCTACTATGTGAAATAATTAGCGCACTTACAATATCTAGAGTAATTTAATCAGGGGATGCCAGTGTGCTCAAGGGGGGGGGGCCCTCTGGTGGCTCAGCAGACTAAGTCTGTCTGTTATTAACACAGCTGCTTGCAATTACTGCAAGTTCAAGTCCCACCAGGCCCAAGGTTGACTCAGCCTTCCATCCTTTATAAGGTAGGTAAAATGAGGACCCAGATTGTTGGGGGCAATAAGTTGACTTTGTATATAATATACAAATGGATGAAGACTATTGCTTGACATAGTGTAAGCTGCACTGAGTCTTTGGAGAAGGGCGGGATATAAATTTTTAAAAAAAAGTGATGCTTGCACACTATGATAACTACCATTTCAATAAATGCGTGTATTATGTGCTTTAATGTAGGGAATAATTTTGCAGTAATTTTAAATTATAGATACTCCAGGACGTGCAACCATTGGTTTACAACCACTGTTCAAAGTTACAACAGCACTGAAAAAAATGGCTTATGACTTTTTCTCACATTTACAACCATTGCAGCAACCCCTTGGTCACAGGATCAAAATTTGAGCGCTTGGCAACTGGCGTGTATCTGTGATGGTTGCAGTGTCCTGTGATCATGTGATCACCTTTTGTGACCTTCTGACAAGCAAAGGCCATGGGGGAGCCAGATTCACTTAAGAACCCAGTTACGAACTTAATAACAGTGATTCACATTACAACTATGACATGAAATGTCGTAACATGGAGCAAAACTCATGTAACAACTGTCTTGCTTTGCAACAGAAATTGTTGCAAATTGTAAATGGTTGTAAGTCAAGGGCCACCTATACTTTTTAAATTTGATGGACTAGAAGAATCTTATGAGCACAAAATTCATTAGCAAAACAGGACATATTATTTTGTTCATTGTTGGTCCATTATTCCTTTTACAAGAAATTAGGCCCTGTCCAGCTTGCAAAGTATAGTACTTTCATCCTTAATTTCATTTTTTGCATAGAACCAGGACAAAACAGGTTTGGAAGAATCATCTTTGATTGGACTGTACCATTCATGCAATTCTAACTATGTTATAATTTCCTGATATTAGTAAAATGTTTTCATGAGAACATAGGATTGCTGATAGATGCCATATTCAGAATCAGAATATTACTGAGACCATTGCTGGCTGACTGATTTTTGTCAATCAAACAGAATCTTAGCTTGGGGTTGCTGAGACATGGACTTTCTTACAAGCAAGTGATAATATGATACTGTATCACACATGAAGCATCTGTAAGCACACATAAAGCATCTGTTTACAACTCTTTAAAACATCTGTGTCTTTTCTCTAGATTGCCTTGCAGACAGATGCTATGGACAAGCTTCAGTATTTAGTTATGCTTCTAGGACTGAATAAAAGAGCTATTCATGATAGCTATTTTCAAGTAGATTTATGTTTTCTTCTTCAACACTAAATAGCATTTTATATTTTGAAAGAAACCACCTTTTGGCTGGTTATATGACTGAATAAATACGTTCATTTGCCAAGGGACAGAGCACACAATGAAATAACAGGAAGTGAACCTGATCTGTTCATCAATAGTTTCATTAGCAGAGGTGTGTAAAATTTACAACAGGGAAACAAAGAAGTCCACAGCAAAGCTATAATTGGAGCTAATTTTAATAAAAATCTAATCTAATGAAAAAGTCATTATTGAGAAACCAATTTCAATATAACTTTTTATACACATAGTTAAGCAATGATTACATTGTTGCAATATAATATAATAAAAAGAATGGGTGTGTTTTGGATCCCACCAGCTAAGGAACAATGACTGGTGGGTCCCAGAAGATAGCACCCAATTTATGGAATATTCTTCCCTGGAGATTAGGTTGGCCCCAACCCTGCTGGCCCTTTATAAAGCTCTGAAGATCTGTTCTATCTCTAGGCCCGGGACCCTGAGTATTATATATCCATCTCTAAGTGGATGACTTCAGTTGATTAATTGATTAAATAAATAAATATAATGAAAGTTATGGCATTCAATCTGAGGTCACATGCATCGAGGGTAAAGGTTCTTGTGCTTTCGTTTTCATTATACCTGAGTACTGAATCATCACAACCTTGTTTCTCCCATCCCGTTTCCATTCCTGTAGAGTCGTGGTCTCCAAACTTGGCAATCTTAAGACTTGTGGACTTCAACTCCCAGAAATCCTCAGCCACCATGTTGTAGAGCATCCAGCATTACTTTTAAGAATCCTAGCATAGCAAATTAAGGTGCGTTCAATTATTTTGTGTGTTTGACAACAATGGAATGGAAGGAGGAATGGAAGAAAAAAAAATAAACATATGGAGAGACATCCAACACACTTAAATAGTGCATTCTATCATAAAAATGGTCACAAGCAACACACGATTATAAAAACAATAAATCAAAATATGACCCCAGTTCCGAAGTTCATAATTTTAGGTTTGTCTTAAAATGTCACAACTAGCAATTCAACCATATACTTCATGGTATATAATCCTAGTGATTATATGTTTCCTAGTGAAACAGTGAGCAAGTGAAAGAACAAAGAATTCATGATTGGTCACCAGTAACCTTGATGGAGAGTAGAAAGAGAAATCAATTCTGTAAACTGTGTGGTTTATGGCATGGAAAATAAAATATTTGGTAAATATAAATCTAAAAAGAGAACTCAAACAAAATATTGGGTACAGACAGCTGCTGCTAAATATATTTCATTGCGTTCTTTGTCAACATGGCTTTGTGTCATCTCCTCTCCCCAATCTGTCACCATTGGGTGGCTATGGATGCGTTTAATCTTTGTTGGACAGATTTGTGGTTTTGTATGTCCCTTTAGCTCTTTTTTCTTTAAAGTGTTTTATGGCGATACTTACAGAAGCACTTGATACCTCCATTTTGTGCCTAAGAGACCCTGTCTGGGCATCATAAAGACTGGCACTTAAAGAATTGGGGTTACATTTAATATATTGGCACAATGGTAGAAGTATTTCTTTGTGGAACCTGAGGTTAATGAACATTTTCTTCTGTTTTGCCACAAATATTAAGTGTTTAAATTTCTCGGCATTCCATATCTTCCTTCAAGATCTCTACAGGAAACAACCATGTATTTCAAAATCAAAAGCATAAAAATAGTAAAGGAAGAGAGACAACTGCAGTCACAGGGTTTCTGGGCTATTCCTTGCTGCAGTTTTGGTCCCGGCTTTCAGCAACTTGATGGGCCCCAATACCAATATAATCCTAAATCAGGCCTGATGTACAGTAGAATAGAATAACAACGTTGGAAGGGACCTTGGAAGTCTTTTAGTCCAACTCCCTACTTAGGCAAAAACCCTATACCATTTCAGACAAATGGTTATCTAATCACTTCTTAAAATCTTCCAATGTTAGAGCATTAACAACTTCTGGAGGCAAATTGTTCCACTAATTAATTGTTCTAACTGTCAGGAAATTTCTCCTTAGTTCTAGGTTGATTCTCTCCTTGATTAGTTTCCAACCATTGCTTCTTGTTCTTCCCGCAGGTGCTTTGGAGAATAGCTTGACTACCTCTTCTTTCTGGCAGCCCCTGAGATATTGGAACACTGCTATCATGTCATCCCTAGTCCTTCTTTCCATCGAACTAGACGTACCCAGTTTCAGCAACCGTTCTTTATATGTTTTAGCCTCCGGTCCCCTAATCATCTTTGTTACTCTTCTCTGCACTCTTTCTAGAGTCTCAACATCTTTTTTACATCGTGGCGACCAAAGCTGGATGCAGTATTCCAAGTGTGGCCTTACCAACGCACTTTAAAGTGGTATTAATACTTCATGTGATATTGATTCTATCCCTCTTTTTTTGCAGCCTAGAACTGTGTTGGCTTTTTTGGCAGCTGCTGCACACTGCTGGCTCATATTTAAATGGTTGTCCACTAGGACTCCAAGTTCCCTCTCACAGTCACCACTATTGAGCAAGGTATCACATACACTGTACCTGTGCATTTTGTTTTTCTTGCCTAAACGTAGAACCTTATTTTTTTCACTATTGAATTTCATTTTGTTAGATAGTACCTAATGTTCAAGTCTGTCAAGATCCTTCTGTATCTTGAACCTAGACTTCTGGAGTGTTGGCTATTCCTGCCAGCTTGGTGTCATCTGCAAATTTGATGAGTTCACCATCTATGCCCTTGTCCAAATCATTGATGAATATGTTGAAGAGTACTGGGCCTAAAACAGAGCCTTGGGGTACTCCACTGCATACCTCCCTCCATGTAGATGCAATTCCACGGGAAAGCCATGAGGGATGGCCATCCATTCTCCCTGCCATACTACAGTATCCCCTCCTTTCCACGTCCTAAGTCAAGCATTGTCTCAAGCAGCAGCAAAAGCACTGCCATAAGCTCACTCTTCTTCTTCTAATCAGTTGATTTGCCTAGAAATGGAGAAAGGTTATGTCAAGCCATGTGACAGAAATGGAGCCTTTGCAGGCCTTGATAGCTTCCTAGTGCTCACTCCTAGCTGGTTTCATTCTATCATACTGAGTCCAGGGGTGAAATGTAAAATTTGTTACTACCAGTTCTGTGGGGGTGACTTGGTGGTGGGGGTGGGGGTAATGTGACTAGGAGGACGTGGCCAACTTTTTTTTCTTTAAAAAACATTTTTAAAAAACGCTTTTAAAAGCCTCTGATGATCAGGCGACTCAGCTGGGATCACCACAGGAGCCTTTTAAAAGCATTTTTTCTACAACCTCTTCGGCTGAAGAGGTTGTGAAAAAATGCTTTTAAAGGATTCTGACAATCCCAGCTGAGTTACCTGATCGTCAGAACCCTTTAATAGCATTTTCTTTACAACCTCTTCGGTCGAAGAGGTGTAGAAAAAATGCTTTTAAAGAGTTCTGATGATCGTGTGGCTCAGGTGGGCATGGGCGGGGTGGGGGGGGAGGAATTTTTGCTACCAGTTCTCCGAACCACACGCCGCCATTGCTACCAGAATCATTTCACCCCTGACTGAGTCCCATGGGATGTTCATGCCTACTATTTTGGTGCAGTGGAAAAAGCAGTTTTGATTTTCTTCTTACACACCAACTGATTGCCATGGTCTGTGGTCTGTCACCACTGGGGATTTAAGAGGTTTTTTATTGGAACTTTACATATATGTTCAGATCATAAGCAATACAGAAGCTTTCAGCAAATCTTTAAAATGAAGCAAGAGGCTTTTTTTAATCTGATGCCAGCTTTACCTTAAGAAGACCTCTTTGGATTGAATTCATCTTCAGGCTGTCAGTGAATGTATTTCTTCCTACTTCATGATTACTGGGTGCTCTGAAGAAGAATGGAAAACTATTGAAGAATTGTCTAGGGAATATGCAGATGTTGTTCATAGTATGATTATTTCTGTTCTTGATAAATATGACCTAGCAATAATATTTACTTTTGTTGCTGAATCTTCCCAAGAGCTTTCTTTGAAGTATCCATAAATAATTACTTTTCTAAAAACGCTGGATGTTTCTTTATAAGGGGACAAGGAAGCCTTTTGTCCTGTTATAGATTATTCTTTCTCTTAAGTATATCTTTCATTGTAATTTTAGTTTAACATATACATCATTCAGAGCAAATAAGATAAAATATGCATTTCTGAAATACATGTTTTTGTTTGCATTCACTTTTCCCAAATATGTTTTTGTAATGGAATAATGGTGAATGTATACATTTGGGAATACAAAATTAATGCTGAGAAATATTGCTGAAACCCTATCAATTATGGCAAATAAAAAAATATTAAAATCACCTAGCTTTTAAAGATGTATTGTACTCTAAATAATTTCTTTTCTATTCTTTTAGTTTTAAAGGGGGGGGGAAAGCAGCAATTGATGCTTCTGAACCTACTACATTTTATCACTTGATACTATGTGTTGCACAAGACTTATCCTTTCCTATTAATGCATAGGTGAGCATCTTAAAAGTTATACTAAGTTTATTACGGAAAACCATTTTTGATAATGGTTCCCACTTCCTAGATCTTATTAGCTTGAGCAGGCTTCATATAATCTCTTTTTAAATCTACTTTAAATATCCTAGATATAATATGCACATGGCCTATTATTAGAAATGAGATGCTTTTGCTCCCCAGTGTACAGAATTTAGAGAAGGAATTAAATCTTAGAGATTGACAGCTTGTTATTTATAAAAATATTTAAGTGGCATTCAAACAGGTAAAGATCCACACCTCCACCACCACCATCACACCCTGGAACAAAATACTGAAGGCAATTTTTGGTTATTGAATTATACATGTATGTGTAATACATTACTTCAATTAGCACAAGGCACTATGCACAAGATAGTATCACTGTTCATCCATGGTGCTTAAGAGTAAAGTGTTCTAAATTCACTGCATTCTGTTATGCAGTGATAAATGTTCTATACCTGTTATTATCACTGGTTGGTTTGGTAGATAAAACATGATTCTAGAAAACCTGAGACCATGGGTTTAAGTCCTGCCTTGGCCATGAAAGCCAGCAGGTTCACTTTGGGCCAGTCTTTCTGCCATAGCCCAAAGCATCTCATAGGGGTGCTGTTGTGGGAAAATAGGAGGAGGAAGGTGTATTGAATAGCTATTGAGTTATTAATAAAAACAATTATTTATTTTATTTAGTGTATGGCACTAGCCAGGAGACTACAATGCTAATGCAGCCTAGTAGTTTGGCTGCCTGTTTACCGGTTCTGTTTGGTATATGCTTGTTTGCTTCCAACAATGTGCCACAAGAGGGCATGCTAGCTTTGCACCAGAAAAGATAGATGAATGGCTCTTCCTGCAGCTTATTTGAGGCCTTCTCCTTCCACCGAAGCCTCCTTGCAAATGGGCATCACAACTGGAAGGGTTCAATGCCAGCAGGATTCTAACCACCACACCAAGTGCCAGCTTATCTCCCCACTGAAGTGGTACTTATTTATCTACTCACAGAACATGCTTTCAAACTGCTGATGGGAAGTCACCGTGCCAGATGGTGTTAGGACTCAAACCACTGCCTGGAGCAACAACCATCTCCAGCCTCATTAAGTCACTGAGCCACCACATCCCTGTAAAAATAATAAAGGTAAGATTGAATGAATGAATGAATGAATGAATGAATAAATATTGAATATTGTGATAATTTTAACATTGAGAATTAGGCTGTAGATTCATCACTCTGCCATACAGTTGAGGATGTGTGTGTGTGTGTGTGTGTGTGTGTGTGTCTGTCTGTCTATCGATCGATCATCTATGTAATTCTATTCATAAATTCTGATGTATACGAGAACGTGTAAAGATATTTTGCCAGTTAAAAAATAAATGTATGCATTTTATCTAAGGGTTAGAAGTAACACTAGCAGTAACCAAGATATGATTGCTGACTCTGGTAGTTTTAAACATTCATGCCGCTTCAAACTATTGTATACACATACATTGCAAATAACAATATTGTATGCAATAGTTCTGTGCAGTATTATACAGTATTAATAGAAACAACCATTATTCCACCTGTTTGTTTTGTTTTGTTTTGTTTTCCCTTTTTGGGTTACATTACAATAAAAATGCTGATGCTTGTAAAATACAGATCATGGAAAATATTAAATCAAATTAGTCTCTGACTGAATAGGTTTAAAATGCTTATGATAATATTTGAGTAGAATTTTATTAAATCCCTGAATACTACAGTGCAGAGCTGCTTAAGTGTAGAAGATAAATTATAAGACTTCAGCCTTATAATTATAAAAATAAATTATAAAAATTCAGTCCAAGGCTAAGATGGTAGCTGGGAATTCTGGACTTGTGATCTATAGAAAAACAGTTACATTTTTAGGAAACCTGGACTATAACTAGGGAGATCCAAGTTCAATTCCTTTCTGTTCTTTGAAAGGTTGATGATGGAGTTTCAATAGTAGCTTGAGGGCAGGATTGTAGAGTATGTAAACAGAGAGTGGCACCTCAAACTAAGTTTGAGTACCCAAAAGAAAGTTTACTGGTACCAAAGGAAAATGTCGGAAGAGAAGTTGCCAGAATTAAATCCAGTCAGGATTTAAATTGAGAAGCAGCTTTCAGGGAACTAGCATAAACTGTGGAATAGTTTAATCCTTTCTGTTGACAAGTAGTCAGCTTGCCACTGTTGTATCTGTGTTCTGGGACTTTATAGTTACCCTTGTGAAGTCTCTCTTTCTGTATACGAAGAAATATGAAATGAATCTATATTAAGTTAAATGAAAGTGCATTTAGATGAAATTGTGCATATTAACCTATTTCTCCTGTGGTTATACCGTAGGCTATAATTATGGGAGTATGTCTGATTGAAAGAAACTGAAATATACTTCTGATTGGGCATATATCAGATTGCGCTGTTGATGACTTGTAAACAATATAGTAAAAAATTATGCTTTCTGAAAATGCAGAAATGATGGCTTCATCTATTCATCAGTTCAAAATTCTACAGAATGCATATTACATGTGCCATAAATGAAAAATATTGAAGATGTAACCAAATATAAGATTTAGTTTAATGTTCCATTTTGAAAGGATATTAACTCAAGGTGGATATGAATTTTAAGCTGTAGAATTCTCTCTTATACACGTCTCAGATCTTTTATATCTAACAAATTTGAAATGTATTTTAATAAATTTCAAAGCATCAGTACTACCGTAGCAAGTGTCCTTTCTATTTGAAATGAATATGCATTACCCCCACAATAGTCTTGAGGAATGGAGACCTAATTAAAACATGATGCAATCCAATATTTTCTGCTAGCTTTGCAATCATTCTAGAGTCTTTTTCTTTCTTTTATGCCTCTTAAGCAATATTAATAATTTAGTCATAATAAATGTTTTATTTATTTATTCAATTTATATATCCAATTCAATTTAATTATTCAATTTCTTTAGCGCTCCCCCCATCTCAATCTAATTGATGCAAGATGGCAAACAATATCACAACAATTAAAATCATAAAAACACAAATTACATGTAGACAACTGAGAATTATCATAACCAATACATAAAAATTAAAAGTGCATCTCTTAGTGTGAAAAATCAAGAAACCAGGAAGCCCTAAGCCTGTGCACATAGCTGAGTCTTTAGAGATTTACAAAATTTAATAGGGTCAAAGCATCCTGAGCTCCAAAGGAAGAAAAGTCCAGAGGGCAGGGTCTTCTACTACTACTAAGAAGGCACACTTCCTGGTCCCTGTAAGCCCACATTCATTGACTGATGAACCTTATAGTATCTTCAATCTATTATAGTCCGTAAGGGGCGTGCAAGAGGTCCGTAAGGGGCATGCATAAGAGCACAAACGTGCCTACCGTTCCTGTCCTATTGTTTTCTTTCATTATATCCAATTGATATAGTTATTGCATGCTTATGCTTATATATATATGCTTATATATTATATAGTTACTTTCATGCTTATGCTTATATACACTGTTGTGACAAAATAAATAAATAAATAAATAAAATATATCAAATTGGATGGGTAGAAACAATTTGAAGAAGATTATTCCTTAGGAACCCAGTTCCAAGCTATATAAAGCTTTAAAAGTGAATTATACCCAGAAATACATTGGCAGCCAATGCAGATCCTATTACAAGTGTAATATAATTGACACCATTAACTACCCAGGCAGTCATGTTTTGTATCAGTTGAAGTTTTGGAATGATCTTCAATGGCAGCTCCATGGAGAACTCATTATGGTAGACCAAATGAGAGGTAATGAGGGCATGAGTGACTGTGAACAAAGCCCACTGTTCAAAGAATGCACATAACTGGGAGAAAACCTGAAGATGTGTCAAGGTCTTCGTAGCCATGATTGTCACCTGTGAGTTTAAGAGGACCCTCAGATTATGCACTCAGTCTGACTGCAACACTGTTATCCCACCCAGTACCAAAGATTGAAGAACCTTGTTTCCATCAGGAGCCATTCAGTTTTACCTGGATTAAGTTGGAACCCCTTCCAGGCTCCTACAACTTTCAGACATAAGAACAAGACATCCATGGCATCACTCAACAGGCCAGGAGAAGAAATATATAGCTGGGCATTATCTGCATATTGATGGCATCTCACTCAAACCAACAGATCACCTCACCCATCAGTTTCATGTACATATTAAATAGGAAATGAGAAAGAGCCAAGCATCCTGTGAGGCATCCCACACAGTATGGGCCAAGGTCTGGTTCTCTTTCTTCCTGCCAATACTGACTAAAACTGGCCTCAGAGAAAAGAAGGAAACCATGCAAGCGATTTTAACTTCCAGATGTCTGGCACATTTGTCACAATTACCCCATAGCAATCTGTGATATTATTCCCTCCTAGGTGGGACTGAATCACCATCATAGGGACACCAAATGATTATCTGTAGATGAAACTAATATGGAGAAATAGTTACATTTCACCAACCTTATGATCCTGACATAGGCTCTAATAATGGCTATAGCTCTTGTTTGATGGTCTTCACCCTTTATCTTCTGTCCATCAGATATCCAGCCGGTAACTGGAAAAGGTTGGACTAAAAGACAGCACTGAGGCATTAATCATAGCAGCATTAGAACAGGCCTTAAATACCAGATCCATTGAAGTAGGGGACTACCACACTAGACAGAACCGAAGATGCAGACTGTGTAGAGATACATAATCAGGGCTGGGATTCTACCGGTTTGGACCGGTTCGGGTGAACCGGTAGCTCTAACGTCAGCTGGGAGGGAACCAGTTCGCTCCGAACATCAGCTGGGCCAGCCCGCCCACCCCTGCGCTTTACTTACCTTTATCTTTGCAGCTGATTAGCATGGCAGAGCAAATTGCCGTGCCTCAGCTGTTTTAATTCCCTAGCACTAACTCAGAAGGTGATTTTTTGTTGAATCGTGCATGCACACACAATGTGCATCTGGTGCAGCTGCACATGATGTGCACATGTGCACACAAAGCACATGATCACCAAACCGGTTATTAAACTGGAAGGATCCCACCACTGTAGATAATGGCAAGGGGTAAGGTGCAGGCAAGAACAACATACACTGATCAGCATAACCCATTGTGCACGGGGACATTGTACAGTGTGTGAGCTACACCCACCCAATCCAGATGTGAGAAAAATTGTTTATATGTGTTTGGATGAAGACGGAAATAATTTCTTTACATGTTTTTCTTTTTCTTTATTATATACTTTTTTCACCTTTTTCCCCCCTGCATTTTTTTTAGTTTTTTATTTTCTTTTTCAGTTTGTTTTAGTTTTGTATTATTGTAATTGTGAATTTTTTTAACAATCTGCTATTTGAAAAATTGTACATGAAAGTATAACAATGCTGTCCTACACTTGGTTTATAAATATGGTACTGTTGCTACTCCAACAATGTATTTCTTTGTCATTGTGTGCTTAGGGTCTATTAATATGTGATGTTATGATAATTAAACTGGTTATAAAATTGGAAATCGTGTCAGGTCATGCCAAATAGAAAGGACTCTGAGAAAATGCTATATTAATTTACTAAATTGAGCCCTATTAATAGATTCTTTTAAAAGACGCTAATAATTTGAAAGCAGCAGCTCATTAATAGTTGAAATCCCAAAGGTTAGTATAAAACTAAGTTAATGAGTAAATCCCTTTGCAGCCTTCAAAATGCAAGGTCTCCCTCAGAATAGTTCAGAGTGTTTTGTTTCCAGCATCCATCAGAGAAGTGAAGATATAATTATTCTAACACCCTCACTTAATTAATTATGCAAATTACCATGCACCTCTGTGTTTTTCCTTGTTTGAATACATAATTCTATATTTATGAATATGTATGATTTGCTGTTTGCCAGACTGCCCATTGCAAAGTCAGAATTGCTGGGAAATTCGGTGCGCCTTTTTGTTTTAAATTGCTCAGTATGAAGAAAATAATACCATACTTGCTCTGGACGTGGGATAATAAATTTGGTTGATTCTCCAATTTTTTCTTTTCTTTACAAGTTTCTGCAATTTGCATACTGCCTCACTCCAGTTGGACTTAATGAATGTGTGCATTAAAACTTCAGTTTCGAATTTAACAGACTTTAGTACAAGTTACAAAATTTTCAAACTTCACACACATGCATCCACTCCCCGCTGGGTTTATTTCATCGACTCCCTTTATCTCAATTGCAAGACAAATTAATATTGAATAGGCATTCAGATTTAATATGGGTCCACTTTTTTTGAATAGTTTGTCAATAGTAACTGAGATTTTACTGTATATAGTGATGTCTCATTTCAAAAGCTAGGGACAAGCGTACATGTCTTGTAATAGCAGAGAGAATATACTTTAGGCCATTTATTTGCACCTCTATAACTGTCTGGTTCGGTTCTGCAACCCAACAAGAAAAACACAGACTTCAGAGCATAATTAGACCTGCAGAAAAAATAATTGCTACCAACTTGCCTTCCATTGAGGACCTGTATACTGCACGAATCAAGAAGAGGGCCGTGAAAATATTTGCAGATCCCTCGCATCCTGGACATAAACTGTTTCAACTCCTACCCTCAAAACGACACTATAGAGCACTGCACACCAGAACAACTAGACACAAGAACAGTTTTTTCCCGAAGGCCATCACTCTGCTAAACAAATAATTCCCTCAACACTGTCAGACTATTTACTGAATCTGCACTACTATTAATCGTTTCATAGTTCCCATCACCAATCTCTTTCCACTTATGACTGTATGACTATAACTTGTTGCTGGCAATCCTTATGATTTATATTGATATATTGATCATCAATTGTGTTGTAAATGTTGTACCTTGATGAATGTATCTTTTCTTTTATGTACACTGAGAGCATATGCACCAAGACAAATTCCTTGTGTGTCCAATCACACTTGGCCAATAAAAAATTCTATTCTATTCTATTCTATTCTATTCTATTGGCTGCCAGCTGGATACTAAATCCAGCCACCTAGAATTACCGAAAGTGAGTGGGCAGCCAAATAAATTATCTAAATAAATCAACAGATAATAAATCACACATTTTTCCTCCTGATATTTCTTTTTAAAATGAATCTCCTAAATGGATCCTCTTTGCTAAAGCTGACCAGTTTTTGATTTGGTAATTTTTTTGGCTGATTAGTTGCTGGGGTTCTTGTTACTCTGTGACCTTGGTTGCTTTGTGACAGACATTTCATTATTAGGCTATGTAACATCATCAGGGCATAAGACTGTAACATTTTTGGGTTATTTATATTTGCTGCAGTAGCTAGCCTTGCCAATCTTAGTTGGAATTGATATTTTCCTAGATAAATTGTTTAATTAAGGTATTTGTTCTTCCCTAATCTGGAGGTGTTTCCTGCTTATTTGGGTGCTGGTTATTAAGAAGATGCTAGGCTATTTGGTTATATTTTTTAAATGGTACATAGATGAAATGTATGTGTTTGTTGATGACTAACTGATCAAAAAGCCAGACTTCCAGGAATTTCTTAGCAATTTTTTATTCGGCTCGATCGAAGATATTAACAGTTTGCTTGATCTATCTGTTTGGAAATTAAGAAAATTCTAAGATTGTTTGTCAAATTTATATGCTTGGTTATCTCATAAAAACGGATCCTGTCTTCTGACTATCTTCTGACTGATGTTCCTGGATAAGTTCTGCTAATTTTTTACCTGTCTGTCTTACATAATGTCTGTTACAATCCTTACATTATACTTTATAGATGACTCTGATTTTACTTCTTTGTTTACTGGCTATTTGGGTTTGTTCAAGATGCTTTCAAGAAATTTTGTGCAATGGCACCATGAGCTTCTAATAATCTGTTGGTTGTCTTGAAATTTTGGGACTCTGGGAGAGTTATCCTTTTAAATAGGCTAAGACAGTTGTGTAAGGTGATAAATTGTGAACCTATAAACTTTTTAATGAAGATACATCAGCAACCATTGTGTTAGAGGATAGTCTCTTTCCTCTTTTTTGGATTCTGGAATATTTCAGTATGGTTTTGTTCATCTGTTATGTTTCTCCAGTGCCTATACTACAGAGATATTAATACTAGTCTCATATGTTAGATGATGACCTGTGCCACAAACAAGTCTCAAGCACCAAGTTTGCCATTTTAGAAAGCTCTGTAATTTGATATAGTCTTCCACATATTAAATGTTTATGCTCTTCTACAGCCATTTGATGCTTCTAAACATTGTATCACAGTCTCAATTATGAATCCTGAGAGGGTGATCCCAAATCACTCTGATTTGTTTGTACTTTTGTTAAGACTGATGACACCAAAGAGATTAGAGCAAGGCCTTTGTTTATTGCCAGTTTGAAAGGAGAGCAATGAAGAACTGATTAATTGGCACATCTCTTTTATTTATTGACCAGAAAGGACAATCACTTGTTGGCTGATGCTTCTTTCTGAATTCATGATTTTGAAATATATACATATGAACATATTAATTCCATTTTTATGTCAACATAAAGTATTAATAGCATCTCAGCAGATTTAGTAATTGTTAAAATAGCCCAGGTTTGTCTTTTTTCAGACTGAGGACACTTGGAAAGTGAAAAGACTGCTTATCCAGCTTTTAACTGTGATAGAAAGTTGAATGACCGCATTTAGCTACCTTAAAGAGCCATAGAAACCAATGATCTGCAGTGATTAATTAGGAAACCAGATACAGCCACAAGAAAGAGATGAGTAAGTATATCTAAATTATTGCTGTCAGCAACTGCAGTAATGATCCATATGGATGATTTTGTTCTGCATTGCTGGAATTTTGCATCTTTGAAGACCTTTACTTAGCTAACTTCTTTCATGCTAAAGTTATTTCAACATCAACTTTCAAGGTTCTTTGTCCTCCTCCATATCTTCCCACACCTACCGTACTTTCTATCCTATTAAATATGCAGTAAACTTTACTTTGTACTTTGGCTATGTTCCATCAATAATATTTCTTTTTAATCTTCTTACACAGATGAAATTATCAGTCATGGTTAGTGCTCTAAATATTATGTAGCTATTTTAAGTACTTATCAAGCACTAACCCAAGTTGGTATAATATACAAGGAACAAGGAAAACAAAGTATTTATAGTCATAACACATTCATCCTCATTTGCAGAATGATACATAGCCTCTTTATAGTGCTACAAAATTTCTAAACCATTGTAATTATCAGTATTAATTTTGTTCAAACACATCAGGGATTATGTGCAATATGTACTTAGAACTAAGGAGAAATTTCCTGACAGTTAGAACAATTAATAAGTGGAACGACTTGCCTTCAGAAGTTGTGAATGCTCCAACACTGGAAATTTTTAAGAAATTGTTGGATAACCATCTGACTGAGATGATGTAGGGTTTCCTGCCTGGGCAGGGGGTTGGACTAGAAGGCCTCCAAGGTCCCTTTCAACTCTGTTGTTATGTTATGTTATGTAATATTTGTTTTCTGTTTTGCATTCATATGTTACTGTTTCAGTGACATATTAATAGTTTTGGCCTTGTTTTGTAAGAGGCTTCTTCCCAATTTACATAATTTTCCATGAGACAGGGAAAAACATATTATTTTTGCCTTTCAAACATTTTGTACTGCTGCAGACTCAGAGATTCCTCTTATATCCAGCTATGTTGCATAACATAGATTGGAGCAATATATTTTAGATTTTTTTTTCATTCTCTACTTCATGGCATGATGTTGATATTTAAAGTAAAAAAAAATCACAGAACTCCTTCACTTAATTTCTGATAATAAATGTTAATTAAACACTTGATATTTTTGCCATAAAAAAATGACATTTTTGCCATTTTTATGTTCTGACAAAAATTCTTATTATTATTACTATTGATAGGCTTTTCCATACTGTATTATTTAAAACATAGTGATTTGTTAAGGCAGATTGCATGAATGTATTTTGACCTTTCCTTCTCCTCTATTTTAGTAGCATGCAAGGTGCCACATTTGGAAAAAAAATAATAGACAAGACCAGAACAAAAACTAAAATCGCAATTGCACTTAAGATTTATATACCATTCCATGGTGCTTTTCAGCACTCTCTGGACAGTTTACAGAGTCAGCGTATTGCCCCTAACAATCTGAGTCCTCATTTTATCAACCTCAGAAGGATGGAAAGCTGAGTCAACCTTCACTCCCATCAGGATTGAACTCCAGTTCTGTGGGCAGAGTTTGCCTGAAATACTGTAGTTTAATTACGGTGCCACCAGGGCACAGTAAAATAAATATTTTAAAATAAAATACAATATATATGCTTACTCTCCATTTTTAAAAAAATCCCTTCAGACGTATTCTAATTTAAAGTTTTGTCACAATTTTTTGAGAGGTTTATGGAATGTGCCCTCAAAGTTTTGAATGCCCCAACTGGCCCATTAGAGCTGGTTTATGTATCTCATTTCTAGAGTAAGAACTCATTGATCTGTTCTAGAGTGAACCAGTCTGTATATTGATAAGTAAAAGATTGACTTTGATTCCTGGTGATTGCTTGGAGGCAACCAATGGACTTTTCTTGGCAACAATATGGAAATGGTTTCCCATTGCATGTTTTCAAGGTGTATTTTATTTATGCAGTCTCGCATACAGTCCTGTAATCCCTGATAATCTCATCTAAATAACAATTAGTGCAATTAGCTTTAAATCCAGACTATTTCTACCATTTGCTTATCATTTTTAAAGGCTTGAATGGCACAGGCCAGGCTATTAGGTATCCTAACCCTAAGGATACCTGCCCAGTTTCTAGATCAGATAGAGAAGATGCACTGTAGATCTCTTCCCTCGTGCACTGTTATCTGGTGGGTCCCTTTTCTGAGCTATGCCAGCCCTTCGGAATAGCTTCCTACCTGACGTTCTTTTAACTTTCTGAAAGGACATCAAAACTGGACTTCCACCCCCCCAAGCATTGAATTAGTATTTGGCTAAGTCAAGAGATGCCCAGCATGATGAACTGGTGCACGGTGAAACGGGCTTAATGTGTTTTAATACTGTTGCTTATATTAATTGTTACGAGATGGCTAG
Source organism: Ahaetulla prasina (assembly GCF_028640845.1). Taxonomy (NCBI): domain Eukaryota; kingdom Metazoa; phylum Chordata; class Lepidosauria; order Squamata; family Colubridae; genus Ahaetulla; species Ahaetulla prasina. The sequence continues at coordinate 257,564,691 of NC_080540.1, forward strand.
GATCACTCTGTGAGATAGGCAGCCATGTAAGTGCTTTAAATAAATAAATTGCACATTGGAGTTCAGTCCTTTCCATTATTTTCTCCCCTGGTTTACATTATTCTCTCTTCATTCATTTACTCTAGAGTTAAAAAAGAAACTGAAGAATCACGTGACACTATATCTTGACACATAATTCATTTTTGTGCCTTACTTTACTTTATTTTAAAACTACCCTATGTATACAAATATAAAGCAATTTAATAAGTGTGGATAGCATGAAAAATATACTATTTCTTAGAAGAATCTAACCTTATTAATGAAGATTAGAAAAGTGATACCATACAAAGATATATATTTTTTAATCTGTATTACATACCAAGTTATTTTTTTCTCAAAAGTATGAGTTTTTTTAAAAAAAAATACATTGTTCATTCATGCTTCTCTCAAACATGTAGAATGAGTTTAATTAGAATAAGATACTGTGGTCAGATAACCTATTTCTCTGCAAATTATAAATCCCTCTGTGCAATCTATGTATTCAGAGACCTGTAAAGGGAATTATTTCTACAACTTTCTGCAACTTCCAACCATCTCAATAGACATAAAGACTTGTATCACATTAGATCCTGGGTTAAAAGGTTAACACATATGGTGCATGTATGTAAGAAAAAGAGAAATAATAAAGAATGCTTTGGCTAAGTTTATAGAAAAATAGTCAGGGCATAATAGCAGAATTGGGTTGCTCTGCTAGAGAATTATATTTATTGGGTTTTTATATAGGGTAAATTGATTTAATAAATATTCAAGGTTGCATAGAGAAAAATGGAGAATAAATGTTGTGTGTTTCTTCTATCATTTCTTCTATATTCATTGTTATTGGAAGGCTATATCCTTCAAGTTCCTTTTTTAAATCTTGCCATTTGCTGTCCTGTTGCTCTAGGACCATGATGGCAAGCCCTCTCTGTGGGCATGCGTGCCATCGCCAGTTGCTCTTCTGGTTTCCGGGGTGCACATATATGCTGCACAGCTGGTCTTCACGCTCGTCAGAGCGCTGGAAACCGAAGGTGGCGACCTGGTCTTCGAGTTTCCGGCATGCGCAAAGACTAGCTTGCGTGCCAGTACACAAGCTGGCCAGTACACACATGCACACCGGGCAGCTGGTCTTTGGGTTTTCAGTGCGCGCACATGCACACATGTTCCGGTTTGGGCACTTGGTGCTGAAAAGGTTCATCATCACTGCTCTAAGATTTAATTCATTTGAAAAGGAATAACTCGGAAGTCTCCAGAGCTTTATGAACCTGAAGAATATTAGAATTCTTCACAAAAAGAAATCCTGTGTTTCTCTTTATCTTAAAAAAGATTTCTTGATTCTGTCTTGATTCTGATTAATACCCTTGTACACCATGGTACATCATGTTAGACACTTGTTGGACTGCTATGTTCCTTGTATTTATTTACATATGAGTAAAACTTTCCATATAACTGGGGATAGTGAAAAAAATCTAGCCTTTAAGGCTGTTCAGATCCGGAAACAGATTGTACAAGAAGACTAGAATTAAGCTCTAGTTTGCAACTTGATTGAAGTTCTTGGTCTCTCTGAGCTTGGCATTATAAAGTGGTATTAATACTTCACATGATCTTGATTCTATCCCTCTGTTTATGCAGCCCAGAACTGTGTAGGCTTTTTTGGCAGCTGCTGCACACTGCTGGCTCATATCCAAATGGTTGTCCACTAGGACTCCAAGATCCCTCTCACAGTTACTACTATTGAGCAAGGTACCACATATCCGGTACCTGTGCATTTGTCTATTGTTAATCCCTGTTTATCTGAATGTAGATGCTGGAAAGGTTGTGTTCCTAGTTTTTCATTCCTAGTTTTTTCTTTATTGTTGCTTTTGAATGATATGTAAATGGGGTTTATCTTGATATGTCTATATGTCTTAAAGGGACGGAGGTTGGAGACCCCTGGTTTAAAGCATTCTTTAAGCCCTTTTTGTTTTTATTGCAGCTTCTGAATGCTTACCTTAAGGCAGACCTGGGCAAATTAAGGCCCGCGGGCCACATCCGGCCCTTTGTACGTCCCTGTCCGGCCCGCGTGAGGCCAATCATAAACACCATAAATTAAACTTTTTTTTTAACTTTTATAAATTGCACTGGTTCAATAATTGTTTTTCTTATTTAACCAATAGACCACAGTTTCACATAACCTAATATACATATTTACAGAGTGCTTTATTCTTCTGATTATCAGTACCAGCTATTCAAAATATTTAATTTAAGTATTTTACAATGAAAGAAAGTTGGTGGCCCTCTGACACAATTCAGGCTTCTCATGCGGCCCCTGATAAAAATTAATTGCCCACCCCTGCCTTAAGGCAACCTCCCTGATTCTACAAAACACAACTCAAGCTGAGAAAAAACATTAAGGACAGACTGTTCCATCCTTTTTGCATGAAAATAGCTGGTAAAACAATGCATCCAGGAACAATTTTTGAATCAAAATAGATCCATTTAGTTTCAGTTGTTAAGGCACCAGTCTAGAAACCGGGAGACTGTGAGTTTTAGTTCTGCCTTAGGCATGAAAACTGGATGGGTGACTTTGAACCAGGCTCACACACACACACTCAGCCCAAATTAATTCACATGATTGCTGTGGTGGGGAAAATAGGAAGAAGGAGTATTAAGTATGCTTGTTGTCTTGAGTTAAAAATAATAAAGACTTTATTTTTAAAAAATATATATATATGTTTTCTGAGGTTTTCGCGGGTGTTTGTATGTAGGTCTTTGGTTATTCGGGTTTTTTACGCAGGAGAAAACCCGAATAATAAAGACTTTATTTTTAAAATATATATATATATATATATATATATATATATATATATATATATATATATATATATATATATATATATATATATATATATATTCTTCAAGATATGTTGTTTTATCTATGACAATTGTTTGTGTATACTGTTGTGACAAAAAGAAATTTTAAAAAAGCATTTATATTTCTCTTGCTATACATCTTCTTTAATAAACCGATGTTTACTTCTTTAATTTTCAAGCCAATACCAATTTGCCCATGGTAATTTTGATTCTCTGTTTGGATAAGGAAATATTTCTGAAATGATGAAATGATGGGTTGTCTAGCTAGGCTAAAAGCTGAAGATTATTTTCTCAATAAAGCAAAAACCACTCACTGAAGAATGGAATAGAATTTCGACTTTGTGGCCAATGTTTATCAAAAAGAAACTAAGCACAGCATCAAACTACCAGTACTTTCCTTTTATTGTAATTCACCAGCGAAGAGTGAAAAACAAAATGCCAGAATAGGTGATCATCTTTGTTTGTTACTATTTGTTGGATCTTCATCCATATCGCTAATGAGTACTTTTGTTAATTGGTTTCTCTTCAGATTATATAACTCTTATCTATAGCTACTATATTCTCTTGAAATTATTTTCGGGATCCATCTCGCAGCATATTAATATAGCATTCAATCATACTGCCCACTAAATGATAAAGAGGGCTAGGATTCTATTTTCTGAATCTGAAACATTTTAAAGTGTTTCCGTGTCTAATATAATCTTCAACTCATTTGAGTATAATATTAGCACAGGAACTGGATATAAACCAAAGTAAAATTAATTCTGAAATATCTTTTCTTATTCTTTTTGTACTGTGTAGGCACAGTTGACTTAATTGCAATAAAACTCACAAAAATCTTTTATAGCCATAATTATACAGACTATTATAATTCTCTCAATGAAGATTCCAACATTGCATCTTTCATATTGCATTGCATACCCTAACTGCTTCTAGTGTTGAACAGCCAGGTACTTAAATATGGTGCTTCTGATATCAGATTTTTCTATAGGTTCAGTAAGAGTAGAAGATTTGGAGCCAGTTTTCTATTTGGAAGATCACTGGTGTGGAAAGAGGAAAAGAGGGCGATTTGTTTGTATGCATACATTATCTAATCCACATATATGCTGTATAGAAAAACTTAAAGAAAATACTTTATGCATTTCATGAAGCAGATTTTACTCCATGAAATTTACTAATAAGGCATCCTATTTGTTTGTGAGACAAATTAATCCAGCTATTTTGCAGGAAATTGCCATTGTATCAATGGTGAAATTCAAATTTTTTTACTACCAGTTCTGTGGGTGTGGCTTGGTGGGCGTTGTGTGGCTTGGTGGGCATGGCAGGGGAAGGATACTGCAAAGTCTCCATTCCCACCTCACTCCAGGGGAAGGATACTGCAAAGTCTCCATTCCCACCCCACTTTGGGGCCAGCCAGAGGTGGTTATTTGCCAGTTCTCCAAACTACTCGAAATTTCCGCTACCGGTTCTCCAGAACTTGTCAGAACCTGCTGGATTTCACCCTTGCATTGTATTCATTTATTCTATTTTACCAAGCAAGAAAAAACACAGGTTCCTTCTCCTAGGAAATCAGACCAATTTGTTAGGCAGTAGAACTTCTCTGTATGTCTTTTTGTTCTGATTTTAACAGAACCAAAATATTGATTGTGTGAATATTCCACCTTTATCTTAGCTTCCTTGAGGTCTTCCCTGTTTATATTTATACTTTCCTGTTTTATTTTTCCCCTCTTTTAACAATTAATAATTTTATCTTATACTTCATCAGTAATCTTGATTTCACAGAGGTCTAGGTTTAAGTTTCCTGCTCAATCTTGGAGCTTGGTAACTTTCAACCACACAGATGAGATGCACATGTATACAGTCCCCAAAACAACAAATAGCAACTATGAGCATTCTACTTCATAGTACTTTGACACTGGCAGAGCTTAACACTTTCTAGCTTTACATTTTACATATATATCTTAGTAGTTTCTGAGTGGGATTTTTATAATGCTGCTGATCCAATATAGAAATCAAATAGTTTTGGGGTGGTTAATTAAGGAAGCAGTTCTGAGGAATACAAATGCCATTAGATAAGGTTATTATAATTATAATGCTCAAATAATATGCCAGCTTTAGATTTTCCAACCTTTTACCTTCATTATTTATAATCTTTGAATATAACATAAGTGATATAAATATTAAAACTGTTCATAAGCACATTCAGAATAATTGAGCATTATAATTCCTTTTCATAGAAAGAATCATTTTACCTAGAGACTATAGAGGATTTTCATGGGGAAAAAAAATCCTTTTATGATTTTCTTTAGCCACATATTAGTTTCAGCAAAAAACGTGAGAGGCAAAACAAAAATATAAGACTTGCCAGCCTGTTTGGTTATTCTGTTATTGCACGTGTTTTGATTTAGACCTTGAAAAACCTTGAATAAAATCCAATATTTTTGAGATGTCTTTATATAAATTCATCAATATACAGATAAAATATGAAAAAAGGCAATAAACAAAACTGTAGCCAGCAATTCTGATAAAGGAAAAAAAGATTAATCTATGCCTTATCTATTATTTTGTTCTTGCTGTATAATCAGTTTTCAATAGAATAAATTACTGTTTGCACCATATTTTTCTCCTTTTTTCTCTCAGCCTTTTTTCTTTCACAGAATACTTAACTCTTCCGGGTAACCTATTATGGAAAAAATATGTCTATTAATTAGAATATATTTCATTTTGTGTTACTTGAATTACTATGTAATATCTATATCCTACATTCTATAAAAATTAGAAATATTGTCAGTTTGAGGAAAACGTGTTTTTTTTCAGAATAAAACCAGGAGATGTATATCAACTAAGTCATATTTTTATCTATGTATAGGCACTTACTGTACTTATAGTAGTTTACTTGTTGAAGACAGTTCACTTACATAAGGATCTCTTCTCTTCGCTTCTCTTCTCTTCTCTTCTCCCTTCCCCTCCCCTCCCCTCCCTCCTCCCCTTTAGTTATTGATCAGTCTTTACTTAACGCACCATTACTTAATGATCTTTTTCATTTATAGGACAATACTTCAAGTACAGCTATGTGTTCTATATTTAGAATTTATCTATACAAGCAAGCATAATATAAGTAAATGACTCTTTAAAATTGGAGTTTTGATGTTAAAGTTTACTGTTGTTAGGGGCATGTGATTTTTTTTTGAGCTACAATTGGATGGCACTTGATTTAATTCCTGTAACTCAAATTTCCTTACCCTTAATTTAGCTATCCTGTACTCTATACTTCTTGAATTCAGTAAGCAGAAGTATATGATTTTTTTGTTTCTTTTTTACAAATTGCATAGTACTATGCTGCTTAATTTAATAATTTTTACTTCATGGTAATTTCCATTTTATGATAAAGGACACTATTTCAGTTATTAATGCAGCTTCTGGAAATTGTGACAAGTGGATAGATTTCAATCTATTTTCATAATAGACATCTCCTTTTGTCATAAAGTGAATCGCAGCGGCTGATCACTTTTTGAAAATTTTGAGAATTGCATGAAATGAAAAATATATTTTCATTTCCTCTGCTTAGAAATCTGAGCACGTGGAAATGTATTATTGAATTAATTGATTTTTCCTGGGACTCTTCAGGATGGAATCAAAGACGTATAATTATGATTCCATTGAATGAAAAGACTGGAGGAAGGACAATCCAGTGTTGATTGCAGAAGGTTAAAAAAGAGGTCAAACTGGTTCTGGATATATAATTGGCTAAATATGATGCATATTAGAGATATTTTTAAAAAAGTCAAATTACTCTAGTCTAGTATATGATTTTGAACTAGAAGCAGGAAGATGTGTATTCAAATCACTTTTGAACCATGAAATCTCATTGGCTAGTTTGGAACTACTCATTCTCTACTAACCCAGACTTCTTATGGGGAAAAATTGGGAAAGAGAATATGACGACTGCCCTTTTGAGTTCCTAGAAGAGTGGTGAGAAATAAATACAACCATTGAAATAAGGAATTTGAGCATCAGGCTTCTATATAGCTGATAAACTATACATTTAACAGCTGATAACAAATGGTACAATCAGTGGATGTTTCATACATTAATACATATTTTAAGATCCTGGAAGGCAAAAGTATTGTCTTTATAACGGTTAAAGGAAGAATCCTTTTTAATATATATTAAAAATACATATTCAAAAACTGAACAAATGAAGTCAGGAATCAAAGATGACTCCAGGGCCATTTGTTTTAAAAAAATTCCTTATCCAAACACACTTTTTTTATTATTTTGTCACAACAGTATATACAATCATCAACATAAACAATAACCCATCATGAGAGAAAAAGTATATATAAGTAAAAGTATAAGTAAAAGTATGCATATAATACTGTAATGAAGAGAACAATAGGACAGGAACGATAGGCACTTTTGTGCTCTTATGCACGCCCCTTATAGTCCTCTTAGGAATGGGGTGAGGTCAATAGTAGACAGTTTTTAGTTGAAGATTTTGGGGTTTTGAATAGAGACTATAGAGTCAGGTAGTGAGTTCCAAGCATTAACAACTCTGTTACAAAAGTCATATTTTCTGCAATCAAGTTTGAAGTGGTTGACATTAAGTTTGAATTTATTGTTTGCTCTTGTATTGTTGCAATTGAAGCTGAAGTAGTCTTTTACAGGAAGGATATTACAATAGATGATTCTGTGTGTTAAACACAAATCATGTCGGAGTCGGCGGAGTTCTAAGTTTTCTAAACCTAGGATTTCAAGCCTGGTGGTATAAGGTATTTTGTTGTTTTCGGAGGAGCGAAGAACTCTTCTAGTAAAATATTTCTGGATGCGTTCGATAGTATTAATGTCAGAGATGTGGTATGGGTTCCAGACAGATGAGCTGTATTCAAGAATAGGTCTGGCAAATGTTTTATATGCTCTGGTTAGTAGTTTTCTTTTTGGAAAAGAAGCTACGTAAAATTAAGTTTACAACTCTTAGAGCTTTTTTTGCTATGTAGTTGCAGTGGGCTTTCGCACTTAGGTCATTTGATATGAAAACTCCAAGGTCTTTGACAGGGAGGGGGTCATCAGTAAGGTAATGTCCATCAAGCTTGTACTTGATATTAGGGTTCTTTTTACCAATATGTAAGACTGAGCATCTGCTGGTTGATATTTGAAGTTGCCAAGTTTTAGACCAATCGGAAATAAAGTCAAGGTCATTTTGAAGGGTAGAAGTATTGTTAGTGGTATTGAATAGTTTGACATCGTCAGCGAAGAGAACACAATAACTTGAAATAAGATCATAGAGATCATTTATGTATAGTATAAAGAGCGTTGCTCTTCTTTGGTTACTGAGAGTTTTTCCCCTCCTTATTTATAGAAAGGTCTCCATAACAAGATTCACACTTTTTTGCATCTCTCAGAAAATACTGACTAGGGTGTATGTGAGCCTTTTCCAAATGTCATTTGCTTAATGCAAATAGGGATGTGTTTCTATTGCATGATCCCATATATCAGGGCTGTCAAACTCCCAGCCAGCAGTCTGGATGCATCATGCACTGGCCACACCGACTCCCAGTTTAACAAAGGGGAAAAAATTCCCGATGCATCAAGTGATGCCACCGTGACAACATTAGAGTGACACCCCTGCAATATATCTGTTCTGTCCCCCCGACCTCAATCCGGGAGACATGTGAACTGACTCAGTTAGCCAGAAATTTAGTCCACGGCAGCTATCAGCTCTGGCAGCAGACCAGCAAATGTCTGCCAAGGTTTTCTTTATCTTCCCTGATGCCGGCATCACAGAAGCTCGTTACCGGAGCAACCAGGAAGTCAGGAACAAATAGCAATCCAGGCCAAATGCTCAATCAAATAGTTCAGCTCAAGTTTTCTCCAGTCAGTTTGTTTTGTCCGTCATGAAGTAGTAGAGCAGCCCCTCCTGCTTTTATACCCTGTGGGTGTGGCTCCATGACTCAGCACTCTCTAGGCCCATCCCACCCCTTCTTTTGTTGTTCCCACCTCTCTTGTCTATGAAACCTGGGATCTAACCAGGACTGATTGTCCACAGTGGGTCTGGAAGCATTGCCTGGGCGAGGAGAGATACAGGAGACAGAGGCCTCGTCACCTCTTCCACCTGGACTGCTCTGGCTCTTGGAGCTGAGTCAGAGAGACCGGCCCTGCAGAGGGGAGCCCCGACAGCCCTTTCCCCTCACTCTTGAGTCACTTTCTGGCAGGGGGCCAGGCCTGGGGGTGGGGGGCTGGAGCCACAAACCTATCCCAATGTATTCAATTAACAAGGATAGAAGTGGCTGATATGGCAGAATTGTTTATCGTGTGTGGTGGCATTGATCCACAATCATTGTGTGTGTGTGTGTGTGTGTGTGTGTGTGTGTTTGTGCTTTCGAATCAGTGTTGACTCCTGGTTATTGTTTGCAATTTTCTTGGGAAGTTTTTTGGAAGATTTTTAGGACTAAGAGAATGAGAGAGCATCTGGCTAAAGGTCACTCAGCTGGCTTTCTGCCTAAGATAGAACTAGAAATCTCAGTTTCCTGATTTGTAACTTGATCCTTAACCACCACACCAAACTGACCCTCTAAAACCATAATCATGCAGAATTCTAATCTACAGAAAATGCTTCAGGAGAGAGAAAGTTCTTTATAGCAGATGTTTGCTTTCCAAGGTGTAGAGGAGATCAAGATAGCAAAAGATATTCCTCCTCATATAAATGTTCTGCAGGAGAAGACCAAATTTCCATTCTAGCCCAGCATTTGATTTTTGCTGTAACCATTAGCAACTAAATGCTAGTGTTTCTGTGACATTTTTCAAAGATATTACCTTCAGATGAATTTGGGAAAAAAAGTATTTAATTGAAATGCTAGTAAAAATCTATTTGGTAACTGTACTTTGGCTTGCTGCAATGAATTATTTAATGTTTTGTGCATAACTTCAAAAAATAATTCAGAAAAAGTACTTCAGACCTAAAGGAAGCACAGTACATTTCTGCTCTTAATTAAAGTTGGCCCATCTCTTTATTTCTTTATTAGATTTATTAGCCACTGTACTACAAGTCTTGGTGGATAACATTTTAAATGAGTAGAAAAACAATATTAGAATAAATAACGTATGTTCATATAGGATTCCATATCATTCTCTCATTCATATATATATATATATATATATTTGTTTTCTGAGGTTTTCGCGGGTGTTTGTATGTAGGTCTTTGGTTATTCGGGTTTTCTCCCGCGTAAAATTGGAAGTGTCTTGGCGACATTTCGACGAAGTCTCATTCGTCATCTTCAGGCTTCAGCTTCGTGCTTCTGGGAGCAGTGTGTGATTGCAGCTGTTTCTTCCTTTTTAACTGCTAGTGGGGGTTTGAACTGATTGGGTGGGAGCTTGGCTGTGCTCTGATTGGATGGGTTTTTTTGTGCTCTGATTGGCTGGGGGTGTGTCATGTTTGGGTGGGGGCTTGGTTGTGCTCAGATTAGTCTGAGTTGCAGGGGGATTTGAGCTGGTGAGCTGCACTGCTGCTGTTTGGCTTCGTGTTCGAAACCCCCATCCAATCAGAGCACAGCCAAGCTCCCACCCAATCAGTTCAAACCCCCACTAGCAGATAAAAAGGAAGAAACAGCTGCAATCACACATTGCTCCCAGAAGCACGAAGCTGAAGCCTGAAGATGACGAATGAGACTTCGTCGAAACGTCGCCAAGACACTTCCAATTTTACGTGGGAGAAAACCCGAATAACCAAAGACCTACATATATATATATATATATATAAAATCTACCTACCTCCTGTAAAATGATGGTTAAAGCATAGCAGAAACAACTACCTTTTAGTACCTTAAAACTGGCAAATTATTACCTAAACTTTCAAGAGCTGTAGTTTACTTTATTAAATACATGGAATATAGTGATAAAAAGTAGTTATTTATTTATAAATAATTGAGATTTATCTTTATAGTTTTACCCTCAGAAGACATTTATTAAAATTCTACAGTATTTATTTCCATGTTAAAAGACTATCATTAACTTCTATAATTTGCTACTTTCTACTTTATTGCATGCTGTTTATTGGCACCAATAAAACCAATGTTTAATATTCTAGACCTATGGCATTTTATTTGTTTAAAATGTGCAGCGACAGCAAGGAGAGATCTGACGTTTCAATTTCATGTTAATAAGAGATAGAATAAAAATGGATTAAAAATGGATATATGAACTGCACAGCAGATGTGAAAGTCTTGTAGATGTTATGGATAAAGGGTAATTGATGTTTTTGAAAGACTCCAGGACTTGGCAGCAGACAGCAGGCAAATCAGAGTCCTCTATAACACGAACGCAGTGTTAATAATTCTTTTCTTGCCCAGGGGAAGGAAGGTAGCTATTTTTCTAATGGTTGAAGAGTGTGGTTATATTTGTACAACACTTGTTAAATGACAGTGGAAAAAAATAGCTAAGTGAAGAAACCATACTGGCAATAAATATTTTTTGAGAGTTACAGCTTACTGGGCTGGATAAAACTTCTGATGTGGGGATGTAAGATCATATTTGTGCAGTCCCTAGAATTCAGAGCAGGTGGGAGAGAACTTCGGCAAATAGTAATCATTTTGAAAGAATGAGATATATTTATGGAACTGAAGTCCTACCAATTCATAGTCATTCATATCTGCTTCCCAGAAACCTTTGTAGAAAGAAAGACACTTGAAAAAAAAAGAGAAGTGGTATGGTGGAATGTAATTTTAAAAAAAAATGGTGAGCAATGGGAAAATTGCTTCATTTCTCATGTATGTCAAAGAAGTTCCATCAATATTATTCAAGGTAGGAAGATGGATTTTTACCTTTTAGAATATAATATCAAGTTTATTTCAGTATCACCTAAATGAGGATGGTGGGGTGGAGAAAGTATGAAACGTACATGAATATTTTCTCCCCATTGTTCCCACAATAGAATATTTTCTGATATCCTAGCATGCCTTTGTAGGTCCCAAAGATACATTGCAATAAGAATCATACCAGAATTTTTTTTAATGGGATTTAGTGATGCTGACAGTTGATACTTGAACATGCATTGATATTTATGCTCATCATTGTCTTCTCTGTTCACTAAAAATAGTGAACCACCATATAAATACCACACACAGAATAGCCCAAAGCACACACTTTGCTAGAGAGAAGTTCCTTGAGGATGGGCTCCAGCATGAGTCCAAAAGCTTGGAAAACTAAACCTCTGATTCCTGTGACCCACCCAGATTGGATCCATTCCTGCAACATTATCCTGGGATGCCTTTATTCATCTTCATTCGATAGGGCAAGTAATTTGAAATTTTGATAGCCTTGTTATAAGGTGAGGGGTGGGGGGTTGCCAGAGGATTACTACCACTGTGAAAATGTGCATGACTTCAGCTTGTAACAGCTTCAAATATAAAGAATTTCTTCAACAGCTTTAATTGTGATTTGGTTTCATGTAACTCACTGTGAGGAAAGTAATCTGATGAAATTATTGAAGCCCATGATTCAAAAATTGGAAATTGCTTCCAAATGAAACTGATCTTAAAATACAGGAATGGCGCTCTTAGTTTAAAACTATTGTGGACTGTATGTGTCAATCTCCTACTCATTTGGGTGTGATCTCTACTGGATATAGAAAGACTTTGTTCTAACTAAACTTTAATCAACATGCAATGTGCACCTTTTCACAAAGAAAACTTGAAAAATGTCTAAATTCTAACAGATGTGCAGATAAATATTGCTTTTTTATATTTTTTTTATTTGCATTTATATCCCGCCCTTCTCCGAAGACTCAGGGCGGCTTACACTATGTTAGCAATAGTCTTCATCCTATTTGTATATTTATATACAAAGTCAACTTATTGCCCCCAAAAATCTGGGTCCTCATTTTACCTACCTTATAAAGGATGGAAGGCTGAGTCAACCTTGGGCCTGGTGGGACTAGAACCTGCAGTAATTGCAGGCAGCTGTGTTAATAACAGACTGTCTTACCAGTCTGAGCCACAGAGGCCCCTTTTAATGTCTGGAATTTGCACATACTGTTTGGAATGTATTATTGTGTATACCTGGTCATAAATAAAACAAAGATCCTCTTCTAGGTTTGGATTCCTGTTTTTATTAGATGGTCTAACAAACATTAACAATTTAAATAATAAACCATACGATTCTGGGATCTAGATAAAATGTGTAAAATAGTGTTTAAAAACATTTGTCTTTCTTTGTCCTACATGTTGTTGTTGTTTTTAACTTAAAATGTAATAAATGTCAAACAAACAAACAAAAAACAGACTTCAGCATTTCTAAGAAAATTTCTGAGGACAATATAGCCCTACACTGAAGTGACCTTGGTGATCTCTGAGTTTCATGGATTTCTTGAAGACATTTTATCACCCAACTAGGTAATATCATCAACTACAAATAATCTTTTCTATTGATAGCCCTATAAAACAATACAAGACAACAAAAATAGAAGTTGACTGTTGCCAGGCACTATGATTATTGCCAAGGATAATGACAAAGGGAACAGAGTGGTGAGATAAAAAGCATCTTGAAGACTGCCAAAGATATAGGGGAGAATCTTTACCAGTTTGTCTTCTGAAAAATGAGTGTTTTGTGACTGACAATGCCCATATGACAATGTAACAGTTCATGGTTGTCATTTGTGAGCATTCCGCCACATACTGTCAATATATCAAATGTATCCATTGATTCAGAAAGCTTAGGAACCCTGATACTTGTACCAGAATCATTCTATTTAGATAAATACATAGATTTATTGCTGGGCTCCTCTCAGTGTAGTACCTGGTACTACCTGCCAATGCTTCCCTTGGCACCAACCAGGCCCTGATTCCCCATATGTCATATTTACTTTATTCTAGTTACAAAATATGGGAACCTGGCATGCTGGTAAGAAAAGCATCACCTCTAGCATCATTATTTCCTGGAAAAATTTTCTGGATGCAAAATAGATGCTTTTAGCTGTCTTGGAAAATAAAATGGGTAGTACTTGTAGCCAAGCCTTGGATTTGGAAATGAGCCTCCCAAGGACAAAAGGAAGCTGGACTGATAGGGAAAATCCTGTAGGAGGAACATTAGAGAGAAGAGCCAGTATATTCTGTTTAATCTAGGTTTTATAATTGATTGGGTCTCCTATGGCAACCATTTTCTGAATGGCAAGCTCAGAATTTCATATATGCTTACCAGCCCCCAATTGGTATGGAACAGTAGTAATGATATAGCATCTGTAGAAGAGAAAATAGCAATTACAGGTTTCTTGGAAGTCATTATGGTACATTGACTTCAGCATCGCTGTTAATTCTCAAGTCGCTCTGATGTATTCATAGATGAATAATTTGAATGAGAAAAGCTTTAGCCAATTAACTGACAAAAATCTATTATGTGAAGACAGGAAGCTGCTCACAGCCGATTTTTCAAGTGTTTACCCACAAATCATGGAAGTGCAAGTTTTGTCAGGAAATGTGATTTATGCAATAGTAATCATCTGGCATGAAAAGATGAGAAGCTCTGGAGGTAGAAGGTAGAAATAAAGAACGATCCATATTTCTTCTGTGATAGCATTATGTTCACAATTCCCTTTCTACAATATGATTGAATTGTGCTAATTCTTCACATTTGACAGATGAATACCAACCACTCATCTGTACCCATCCAATCTTCCAACATGAATATAAAAGATACTATATGGCATTTCTCCATTACTTTTAATTGTTCATAGCAGGAACGTAAAACTGTACATCTAAAAAGAAAGAACCAGAATGGGAATATTAATGGCTTGAGATCTCATGCTTCTACATATTCAAATAGAGGTGTACACGCAAGTTCGCTTGCCTGCTGCTTATGGAAAACCATCCCCTCTCTCACCCACCCCCTATTATTCAGTTAAAATGAATAATTAAAATTAGATTAAATAGATTAGATAGATAGATGACAGATGATAGATAGATAGATAGATAGATAGATAGATAGATAGATGATAGATAGATAGATAAATGCATACCTAAAGTATGCACAGAAATGTGTATTTTAAAACAAAATTGTTTAATATAATTTTTGTATCACTTTTTTTTAAATCACCAATGTACATGGAAAGGCATACTGACATATGAGTAAAATATATTTCCTTGCATTTTCATATTTTCTGTTTGCTGATGTTAGATCATTTGAATCTTCTACGTCTTTTTATTCTTACCGTGTTTCCCCAAAAATAAGACGTCTTATTTTCTTTTGAACCCCGAAATAAGGGCTTAGCCTTATTATCGGGGGTCTTATTATTTTGGGGGGGGGGCTCATGGTTGCTGTTGTTTTGCACTGGTGTAGTAGTGCAACACAGCTGTTGGTCAGCTGTTCTCCTGAGGCCATGCCTGCATCCTCATGTCCCTGTGCCCAGCTCTTCGGAGTCTGCTTGTAACAGCACAGCCACCCAGCACCTCTTGCCACTTGGTGCCCACCCAGCAGACACCCCCCCTCTAGCCAGGCAAAGCACCACTCTCCAACCGAGTGGTATCCCAGCATCATGATGTGGGTGAAACCGGTGAGCACCAGGTCCTTGAGGAGTCCGTGTTGCCGCCATCCCAGGCTGGCTTCCTCTGTGGCTTCCAAACTCCAGCTGGAAGCTGCTGGAAGCAGAGAAGAGGCTGGTCAGGCCAGCCACCTGCTACCAAGTCTTCCAGGAGCTGGGGCAGCTGCATGGACCTGGAACCATAGAATGGAAAGTCCACTCTATGGTTCCCGGAAGACTCGGCAGCAGGTGGCTGGCCCGACCAGCCTCTTCTCCACTTCCAGCCAGGGTTTGGAAACCACAGAAGAAGCCATCCTCAGTCTGGGATGGCGGCAGTGGGGATTCCTCAAGGACTTGTGCTCATTGCCTTTGTCTACATTGTGATCCTGGGATACCATTCAGTCAGTGAGTGGTGCTCTGCCTGGTTGGAGGGGTTGTCTGCTGGGTGAGTATCAAGTGGCAAGAAGTGCCGGGCAGCTGCTCTCTTGTAAGCGGGGTGGGAATTTTCAGGCAAGGAGGATGAATAGATGGGAGGTGGACGAGTGCCAGAATGCTGGGGCAACTCCCAATCAGTTCAGCTGATCCTCAGGTTGCCATTAAGGAGCCCAGCTGCCCTTAGCTGACCAGGGAAGAGAAGGGCTGCCTTCCATGGTGCCCATGCCCAACCCTTCACGCGGGCTTATTTTCGGGAGAGGGTATATTTATTTATTTATTTATTTATTTATTTATTTATTTATTTATTTATTTATTTATTTATTTATTTATTTCAATTTTTATACCGCCCTTCTCCCGAAGGACTCAGGGCGGTGTACAGCCTAGTAAAAATACAATGTATAAACATTAAAAAGAAATTAAAAAAAAAATTATACATGGCCAAAATTTTAAAACCATTTAAAATCATAAGACATAAATACCCCAATAAAATATCAATCCAGTCCCACTTGAATAAATAAGTGCGTTTTCAGCTCACGGCGGAAGGTCCGAAGATCAGGCACTTGACGTAAACCAGGGGGAAGTTCATTCCAGAGCGTAGGAGCTCCAACAGAAGGCCCTTCCTGGGGCCGCCAGCCGGCATTGCTTGGCGGACGGCACCCTGAGAAGGCCCTCTCTGTGTGAGCGTACGGGTCGGTGGGAGGCAAAAGGTAACAGCAGGCGGTCCCGTAAGTACCCGGGCCCTAAGCCATGGAGCGCTTTAAAGGTGGTAACCAAAATCTTGAAGCGCACCCGAAAGACCACAGGAAGCCAGTGCAAGCTGCGCAGGATTGGTGTTACATGGGAGCAACGAGTTGCTCCCACTATTACCCGCGCAGCTGCATTCTGAACTAGTTGCAGCCTCCGGGTGCACTTCAAGGGCAGCCCCATGTAGAGAGCATTGCAATAGTCCAAGCGGGAAATGACAAGGGCATGAGTGACCGTGCATAAGGCATCCCGGTCAAGAAAGGGGCGCAACTGGCGCACCAAGCGTACTTGGTGGAAGGCCCTCCTGGAGACGGCCGCCAAATGATCATCAAACGACAGCCGCCCATCCAGGAGGACACCCAAGTTGCGCACCCTCTCCGTTGGGGCCAATAACTCACCCCCCACAGCCAGCTGCGGCTGCAGCTGACTGTACCGGGGTGCCGGCATCCACAGCCACTCCGTCTTGGAGGGATTGAGCTTGAGTCTGTTTCTCCCCATCCAGACCCGTACGGCCTCCAGGCACCGGGACAGCACTTCGACAGCTTCATTGGGGTGGTCCGGGGTGGAAAAGTACAGCTGAGTATCATCAGCGTACAGATGATAACTCACCCCGAAACCACTGATGACCTCACCCAGCGGCTTCATGTAGATGTTGAACAGGAGGGGCGAGAGAATCGACCCCTGAGGCACCCCACAAGTAAGGTGCCTCGCGGTCGACTTCTGCCCCCCTGTCAACACCGTCTGCGACCGGTCGGAGAGATAGGAGGAGAACCACCGATAAACGGTGCCTCCCACTCCCAACCCCTCCAACCGGTGCAGCAAGATACCATGGTTGATGGTATCAAAAGCCGCTGAGAGATCTAATAGGACCAGGGCAGAGGAACAACCCCTATCCCTGGCCCTCCAAAGGTCATCCACCAACGCGACCAAAGCTGTCTCCGTACTGTGACCGGTCCGGAAGCCGGACTGGAACGGGTCTAGATAGACAGCTTCATCCAGGTACCGGGGAAGCTGCCATATATTTACACCCACCCCAAAAATCAAGCTTGGCATTATTTTCAGGACATGTTATATTTTCGGGGAAACACAGTAGATTTTTACAATTTTTCTTCCAACAATTTTTTTATTAAATAATGCAGTTGATTCTTAAATATATCAGTGTTTACATTCTCATAAAATGGATTAAGGAGTTTTTCTGACACGTAACACAAGCTCTAACTTTCTCTTAGATGAAAGATCTTGATAGATTGGATGACCTTTATGATAGCATATCAAAAGAAGGTATAATTAAATAAAATTATTCTCCAGAATTGAAATGATAGACAGAATAGAAGCTCTTCAAGAGACAGTAGAACAGATATCACTTTCTCCTTCACTGCTCTTTGCAGCTCTTTGAAAGAAAGATTTTCCATTTTCATGTTCAGTGGTCTGAGAAGGTTTTATGGTATAGAAATAATAATTTGCTCAAACAAATTTAGCTCCCAATTTCTTTTGTTATTCTACCAATTACGCCTTTCAAAAGACACTTGCCTGCGATCTGACTGGTGGCAATGTATTAATGAGAAGCATAAATAAGGTTAATGTGCTTTCCATGAAGGATATTAATATGAAGTATATCATAATGTCCTATAACAGGTCATGTAATTTTTTGACTGATTATATGTTTTTAAGCATATATAGATTTATATGAAAGTAACCCAGTCAAAGTTGAGCAAGGCCTGCTGATTTAACTGGGAGAAAATTAAATATATGTTTTTGATTTAGAGGTAGACAAAGGATTTTTTGAAGTTTTCTAAAATGTTCTTCCAACAGACAAGAAAATTCTCTATTTTTTTCCAGCAAGGGAGGAAATTCTGTAATTCACATATTCTTAATATAGAGTACTTTTTGCTACTGAAAAATGAATGAGGTAAAGCGTAGGTTTATTTATGCTGAAGTTAAAAAAAAATACATTACACAGCCTCCAACAAAAGCCTACTTCCAGGTTAAAATCCACAGTATAATCTAGTTATCTGCATCTGATGATTCCCAATGTAGATGATAGTGAAAATACAAGATCTCCTGGTGACTAATGAAACTCAGCACTTTTTTTTACTTCTGTTCAGCCAAGTCCAGTTCTCAGAGACTGCTTGGTCCCTGCAGTTTTCTTGGCAAGGATTTTCAGAAGCAGTGTGCCATTGCTTTTCCCTAAATGTGAAAGAAAAGCTGGTTGGTGCCTGTTACACTAAAAATCTCCTGCTTTCTAAACTGATGCTTTAATAATTACACCAAATAGGCTAACAACTGAGAAATACCACACAGGATATACACTGGATAAAAACAAAAGATAATTTCCCCTTCAACTGGACTGGTGATGGAAGTCTATAAAATCAGGCACATGGGGACATGACATAGGATAACATCTGTTTTTCTTTGTTCAGAGAGTTTGAGGAAGGATTAATTGCATGTACCATCCTGCTAGCTTCTAGGTATTTCTTTCTGTGACTTCCAAGAACCAGAAACTAGATAGCTTTTAAATCTAATATGCTGCATATAATCATCTAAAGTACAATATGAAAGTCTGTGAGTTCAGTTCCCAGTAGAGGACTTAAATGGGATAGAAGGGATCTGGCTAGCTCCATACAATGATTCCCCCAAAAAATGAAACCTCAAGACAAAATCGGAAGCAAATAAATCTAATAAATACAATTGTGGCACCACTTGGTGGTAAATATAAGTTTGTGTTTTTGAAAAGGCATAATATGAAATCATAGACACAGAGTCTAATTAAGTCAATGGATTTTACTTTTAAAAAAGCTAAGGATTATGCTACCTAGCATTTTAAAAACTCTAAAGTATACAATGTACCATTAAAAAGAAATAAAAGACTTGTACATCTTCAGTCTCTGTTCATTTCAGTAAATTGACTAATCCTACTCCACACTCTAAGTCAGTATTTGAATTTTCAATTTGCTGGAGTCTACAAATTGAATCTGATGCATCATTTTCATGTAGAAAATACACATATTATTATAACCAAGGGAGCAAGGACCGTGTGGATAGAATATAGGAAGTTATTTAACACTGTCAAATTACCAGTTCATCTTGTTGGCTATTTCTAATTAGCAATATTTTTCACAAAAGGTACAGGAATTAATGTCCAGCAGATAGAAGGAAGGAAAGTACGGTATAGATCAGTGATATAGATACTCAGAAACTGGAACTTTTCAGTGCAAAGTATGCCTTTGCATAGTAGTTCATTGCTCTTTAATAGTTCCTTACTAATGAGGTGGTTACATGGAAGAAGTGGCTAGGAATTGTTTGGGGCATTTTAAACAACCCAAAGGATATATAAAATCAGTCCATCCTTCCCTGTCTTCTCCACGAGCCAAAGGAAATGAATTAGTCATCAAACAATTATAAAGTTTAACTCTATATTGGAGAAGACTCCTTCCAGTTGGGAGGACAACTCAAGTGGGAAATTAATCTGGAATCATCATATAAACACAAGACAGCAACTTTGACACACAGACCTCATGCCTTTGAGTCTTTATCTAGTCTTTCCTATATGAAAGCTGACAGTCGGACAGATTCCTGTGGAACAGGCACAGAGAAATGAAGTACATAACATCTTAACATAATAACAGAGTTGGAAGGGACCTTGGAGGTCTTCTAGTCCAACCCCCTGCCCAGGCAGGAAACTCTACACCATTTCAGACAAATGGCTATCCAACATTTTCTTAAAAATTTCCAGCATTCACAACTTCTGCAGGCAAGTTGTTCCATTTATTGATTGTTCTAACTGTCAGGAAGTTTCTCCTTAGTTCTAAGTTGCTTCTCTCCTTGATTAGTTCTACAAGTCTGGGTCTGGTTGTTCATGTCTGACACTAATGATTTTGATAGATTTCTGCTGTCACTTTACATCCGAACATAAACACACAAACAACAGACCCTGATGAGTGACATATTATACAAGAAGTATAAAAACTGATAGGCAAGCAATTTTTCATCAAGAAAGCAATCTTCTTAGAAATATACTCCATTGAATTCAATGATATTTATTTCTAAGAAAATAAAATATATTTTCCCTCATCTTCCATTTCTTCACAATTGTTAAAGTTGTGCTAAGCAAAAAACTCTTAAAACAGGTATTTAAAAAGCCATCAATAAAAGATTTATTCTACATAGAGATTGTTTAAAAAAAAAAAACCTCCAGAAGCATTGATCTGTCGATGCATTGCAGTAGCAGCTTGGTGACAGTTTGGGCAACATACTTATTCAACATTTTGACACAAATGTTTGCATTAAAGTGATTTGCACCTGCCTGAACAAGTAGAACAAGGAACATTTTTTGAATGTGAAGGCAACCATTTGTCATGTTTATAAACTTTAGCAGACTTCCTTATAAATTACTGACTTTTGTAGATAGATCTTTTACTTTCAGCATAGAATTCTTTTTATAGAATTGTGGCAATTCACCATAGAAATCCTCAAAACAGTAATTTCCTTTTACCACTGAGGGGACATGTTCATGTTTTAATTTTTAATGACAGGAGTTCTCCTATAACTCTAATATTTCAGCACTATTTCAGCACTATTTTCAAAAGCAAACAAAGAGGCCATAAAGTTACAGAATAACAAAACATGGTAAGGATGCATTTTTTTAGCTCATGATAGAATGCTGAACAATGCTAATCTAATGCTACCTTCCACAGATAAAGCTATATAAACTTCAGAACAAAACATAATCTCAAAAAAAAAAATGCCCTAAAACAGAAAAGTAAAATCTAGCCCCCAAATCTGTGACAACCTGTGTTTAGTCATGCCTTTCTTCTGGCTCTTCCTGCAACCACCCAAATACAGCCAAAACAATGTTATAGGAGAGGATCTCTGTTGCTGGTCTGGCATTAGAAGCAAAATCTTAAAATACACGGGAAAAACATGAGAAATATGGGAACAATGGCTAATAACAAAGGGAACAATGAGAACAATGGCTAATAATAAAGATGGACCTAGACACCTCTGGCTATTGAAGGCTGTTGATAAACCTAAATCAGATGGTGTTTACATTGCTAAAGCATTGTTAGTTTGGGTACAACTCTAGAAAAGATTTTCAAAGAGTTTGCTTCTTTATATTTTACCACAGCCTGTAACCAGAACAGAAGAGAGTTGTTGAGCATGATTTAGAGAAGAATGCTAAGACTCTTAAGACGAGGAAATATCATGTAGTCTACCCCACAGATTATCCCCTAAGAACTAAAGAAATGGAAAATTAAATGTTTTGCGAACCAGAGAAAAACCAGCTGCCAGCCCAGATTCATAGTGAGAACAAACTCTGCTTTAACTACATTAGGAAGTACCATGTTTTCCTGAAAATAAGACCCTGTCTTATATTTTTTTGAACCCTGAAATAAGTGCTTGGCCTTATTGCCATGCGCTCAAAAGCCTGATTGGGCTTATTATCAGGGGATGTCTTATTTTGGGGGAAACAGCGTAGGTACAATTTGGAACTAGACCACTGCACAAATATATTAGCCAATACCATAGAACAGGGCTGTCAAACTCGTGACGTGCAGGCTGGATGCCTCACATGCTGGCCAAGCCCAGATGCAGTTTAGCAAAGGGGGGGACAAGTCCAGTTATGTCATGTGACGACACCGTGGCACCCCTGCCATAGAGTCTTTATATATCTAGGTACAAATAATGAATAACATTAAGGGGACAGAAAAAAGTTCAATTACCACACAGTTACTTTGGATGGCTGCAGATATTAAAAAATGGGAAGGAGGCAGTATCTAAACCTGCATCTTTAGTCAAGAACATGTTAGCTAACCCAAGCAAAAAATGTGGCTGAGAAACTGGAAGCATATATTGAACAAACGTAACTTGCTTGCTTGCTTTATGTCTGCTTATCTGAATGAAAGAAAGTTTGAAATGATATTTAGCCCCAACTTTCTATCAAATTCTGAGAATCCATAGACAGCCTTGCTACAAAGCTTCCAAAGCTATCCCAAAGTTACTGAAGAATTACTATTTTTAACATGGCAATGCCCATTCAATACTTGGTGAATAATCATATTAATTATACAAAATTTAATAAGTTACATTTGGATTAAAATAAAACTAGATGTACTTTTTATCCTTAGCTGGCCTTGAAAGCTAAGCAGGATTAAGCATGGTTAATACTTGAATGGAAGAGTCAATGTCAGAATTGTATGTTAGATTATGGAAGAAAAATACATCCCAGAAAAAAGCATGACATGTCAGTACTTTTAGCAAGAAAAACCACATGCACATATCTATAAAGTCATTAGGATTCAAGGTCAGCTTGAAAAAGAAGTTATGGTACTTGTTTCTTGATCATCTTGTATTCTTGCTGAGAAACCTACTGAGTGAATTAAATCACAAGAGACCACTGTGATATAGTGGTTCAAGTGTCATACTAGAACTGGGAAGAGTGAGGTTACAGTCCACCATTGTTCATGAAACCAACTATTGGATTACTATTTGCTGTACAGCCCAACCTATCTCACAGGGTTGTTGAGAAGGGGAGTGGAAGGACGAAAAACTGTATATACTTCAGCTCCTAAAAATAAGATGGGATATTATTAATCTAAATCTTACTAAACAAACAATATTAACAAACATACAATACTATAAGGATACTTCTTAGAGGCCAAATGCCACGTTATGTGAAAAACCTGTGCTTCCTTGCTTTAAAACTATAAAGAAAAATAGGAAGAAGTAAAGTTTGTGACAGATGTGAATAGCAAATAAACACAGAAGGGTTATCCAAGCAGGGAAATGAAGAGGAGGAATAGTAAAGATAACATACAATCACTTTATGAATCCAGCTGCTGAATATTTTCTAATGCCAGGCAATGTAACAACATTTTAAATCATCTGGGGAGAAAAGGACTCATAGCGACTAGGTAAGTGTGAGAGTTATCATGATAATAATTGCACATTAACTTTGTTTAGGAAAATTATTTATTCTAACCTGTATGTCCCCACTTCTGGCACCAGATGGCATTCCACATGTTGATAAATGCTACCTAAAAAGCAAGGGAAGGATGAATAATTACCACTTAAATATGTTCCTCAAATGAGAATTAGAGCTGGCTGACAAGGATTGTCTGGTTTTATTGCAAAGTTGTGCAGAAGTAACCAATCAAAATCAAGGATCTTTTCATTGCTAAACTTGCAACGATGCACAAAAATTTGAATACCTATTTACTGATACCACTTTTGTAAAGATTCTATAAGAAAGAATTAGTGAATCTGGAATATACAATTTTTTTTACTACACACTGATTAAAAACTTCCTATGCCCTGGGCAGATGGCATACTTATGAAGATATATGGTGAAAAGTTAACAAAACTTTAAACAGATGTTTTAATCTAAAAAGAGGCATAAACTGATGTGTATTGATAAGATACATTGCTACAGGCCATCAAATTATAGTCTATGAATGTAAATTACTTGATTGTGGAGTTCTTCAGTACATCTCTACAGTATCTAATTATACGGACACCTACCACTCCACACATCCAATATTATTGTTGTTGTTTCCAGAGGAGTAGCTAAGTTGATCTTTTACAGCAAAAAGTCTTATGATCAATTAAAGTCTTACGGCCCATTAAAGATTTAAACTTCCAAACTTTCAGGGACTATAAACCACTTCATCAGATGAATCTAATTCATGAAAGCTTGTACCAGAATAAATATGTTAACCTTGTGCTATAAAATAGATAGATGATAGATAGATAGATAGAGATAGAGAGAGAGAGAGAGAGAGAGAGAGATGATAGACAGACAGACAGACAGACAGACAGATAAATAGATGTGATCTATAGAGATAGATCATAGCAATAGCACTGAGACTTATGCTTTACAGTGCTTTACAGCCCTCTCTAAATGGTTTACAGAGTCACCATATTGCCTCCAACAATCTGGGTCCTCATTTTACCGACTTAGAAAGATGGAAGGTTGAGTCCACCTAATAATAGTGCACACTATACATACATATGTTCATATTTACTGTGATTTATCTAGTGTATAAAATAATGATATACAGAGCTGTCAACAAGCTAATTTCCTTTCAACATTAGTTTGCTGATACAAAACAAATTATAGGAACAATAAAAATCACATTCATTCCTCCTCATTTCTTCCAAAATGAGTATAACCCATTTGATTATTAGGAAATCAGGAGATAATGAAGTCTCAGTCCCAGTAGGTAAATCAGACAAGGAAATCAACTCCACATGAAAGAGAAAACTATTTTTATTGAGATTGGTCAGAGTAACAGAATCATGAAAGTCTGATTGTGTTGTACCTCCTCTTCAATCTTATACTACAATGAATTTGGGAGGTGTCTTGGTGTCCCTGAGTCACTTCTAGATTTTATCTCATTGTTTTGGACTTTAAAAATGTTTTAATTTCTTTTGCCCAGGTTCTTGCATATCTCTATCAAGGCCATTCTTCTCTACAGTCTACATGAAGAAGTCAGCTGGCCAAATTTAAATACTGAAACAGCATTGCCTTCCATATACTGTAAAGCTACAAGTTATAAGTTTGAATCCCTAAATAATGTCAAGGATGGTATTGTCCTTCCCTCTCTAGGTCAAAAATATCAATACCCATGAAGTTGACATTACAGACAATTTAGAATGACTGACCTAATAACTCATTGTTTCTGTTTCATCTTCTGAGTCATGATAAAATTCAGTGACATTTTTCCTTTATTAAGCCCATGAGAGAAATGTTGGGGAAACGACTTTGCTTACACTTGGTCCTGCAGCTACTTTCAGGTGGATAATTGCTTCTGCAATGTCATATTCTGTACCATAAACTGATCCCTAAAGTGCTCAAATATTAAAACAAATCTGTGAAACAAGCTGGACTGAAAGAAAGTTGATATGCAGGGTCTTGGTGCTCTCTGACCTTGGTTGTTTTCTTGGAGAAGTTTCATTACCAAAGTGCACTAATGTTGTTACTTAGTTTGGTAATGAAATGTCTGAAAGACAATAACCAAGCTTAGAAAGCACCACAGACCTCACAGATCAACTTTTATTCTCTTCTTGGCTATATGGGGAAGAATTTGGGAGATGTGGTAAAAAGATACTGCCTAGGCAGACATGGGATTCACATAACTTACCTACCGATTCGCCCAGCACTGAAAATGTGAGCGTGCACACACGCACGCTCACTTCACTCACATGAGCTACCTCCATGCATGCGCCCGGCCTTCTGTGCCTGCGACCGGCTTCAAAAATGTGCCTAAATAGGACAGCATAGAGTTGGGTGATGATGAGTTGTTTTATGTTGTTTTGCTACTTTGGTCCCTTCCCTCCCAACAAACCCAAATTACTGTTGAAATCACAAATACGTTAAGAAAAAATATGCAACTGATACTTAATCTAAAACTATTATTCTGACAAGCTCAAAGCTTTTTCTAATGCAAAAGAACCACTTACACACATATCTTTAATGGACCTTTTTATTAATAGCAAGTTTTGCCAAGATCACTGTTGTGAAGGGAGGTAAATTTGCTTGTCATTGTATGAAGCTGATATATATTCTCCCATTTTCTGTCAAAAACGACAATACAGTTCGATTCCCACTTCCATGCCATCTTCTTACTTAATTCTGAATGATAGCTAAAAATAATATGATGACGAACGTTTTCAATATGAAATCTTCTGCTATTCCAAGCACAATTTCTGCTATTCCAAGCCCAAGAGGGTTGGATAATTTTTGTTTCTGTTATTTTTTCCATGTTTGGAATTTTACATTAGCTTTACCCTCTTTCTACCTTGTTTTGGAAAACAGCCTGAAATCTATAAGGCACTATTATTACATCTTTTGGGCACTTCCTGAAAACTTTTCATCAGGATTTTCCTATAGGAATATGATGGAAAGAGGACTTTGTTTTCCATTGCCTTTTCTCTCCCCACAATTAATAAATATTACTTTATTGCATTATTGTATTTCCCTTTCGCTTTATTGGATGCCCCTCAAGTTAGAGCTGCATTGATAATGATGAGGATTGGGGCATCATAACTGTCAAGATAGCACCTATGGCCAGAGGATCAAATAGTTGATAAACTATTTAAATAGAAGAGAAACAGGCTTCTATATGTGTGCAGTAGGCATAAAGAAGCACCTGACATTGAGACAATATGTTGATCAAGGCAAATCAGCCCAGCCTCAACCACTGCTAAGAGAAAGCTGCAGCAGGTTTTCAAAAAGTCATTAAGGGGAATCCCTCTACCTTTGCAAAATTAAATGTGATTCTGACTGATCTGCATAATAGGAATATATTAGATAAATACCCCAGATGAACATTTTTACAAATAATTTTTTCTGATTTTTATTCAAGAATTTTAACATGCATACATCCCAGAGGTGATATTCAGCAGGTTCTGACCAATTCTGGAGAACCGGTAGTGGAAATTTTGAGTAGTTCGAAGAACCGGTAAATACCATCTCTGACTGGCCCCGCCCACATCTATACTCTGCCTCCTGAGTCCCAGCTGTTTGGGAGGAAATGGGGATTTTGCAGTAACCTTCCCCTGGAGTGGGGTGGGAATGGAGATTTTAAGTATCCTTCCCCTGCCACGCTGACCAAGCCATTCCATGCCCACCAAGTCATGCCCACAGAATTGGTAGTAAAATATTTTGAAACCCACCACTGACACACACACACTCACATTCCCTATATATTCAAGCCAATTTACATTTCTGGATTGAAGAATACTACAAAATTCAGGAAGAGACTCTTTTGGGAAGGAAAACTGCCTTTCATTCCAAACATTATTTGAAAATTCCAAAAATAAAACGTTTTTATTAAATCTCTAGCCAATTGATTTTTTTTTTTAATTAGCAGCTGTGCAATATTTACAACTTATTATAAGTGTGAGAGATTGTAGAACTGGCTTAAATATTCTCTCTTAGAAGCCCATCTTGTTTCTGACCCCGCGTACCTTGAAATCTTCCTACTGGCTGCTTCCTGGAAATAATAAGTTCACCATGAACCCAGGATCATTAAAGCATCTGTAAGTTCAAAAAGAATTGAAACAAACAACTGCCTGGTTTTTTTAAAAAATGTACTATTGGGTAGACAAAAATAAGCATATCATTAACATCACAGAGAGTGAGAACTAAGGGACTGCCAAATGAGGTTCCTTGCCTTTTCTTTAATATATATGAGAATGTGTAACCGAGTAGCATTTTTTAAACTCAGATTTAACTCTGCTCATTTCAGCTCTGCTAATTTACAGCACTTTTCATTTCATCATCCAGTTATTCTTGAAGTGAAAAAAGTTGTTCTACCATATTATTTCAGCCCATAATGATTGGAAGACACTAGAAGTTGCCATAAATAATTATGCAAAAATGATCTGTATCAATATGTAGATGTGGTTATTTAAAAAGTTATTGGCAAGTCTACTTCCACACACTCTAAAACACCTTTCTGGAACTGAATCTGAAGTGTAGCTCAGCACTAATCTATATATGATTTCACAATATATGGAAAAGGCCATTAGTTTTCCAGCAAGGTTATTAATTTAAGATTATGAAAAGAAAAGAATACTACCCTCCTGGGAGAAACTAAGTTGATTAAGTTAAAGCATGCCGACCAAGACAGAATACTACTAGTGATCCTTGAACAATTTGGCACATTCTGGATGAAATATAGGGTAGTGTGTTCAGATTCTGGCAGTAAATGTAATTAAATTTATTAATAGGTCTAATATATTATTTTATGCAAATTGCATTCTTCTTAAAATATCCAGCAAAAAACTTCAGATGATTCTCCCACCTAGTTATGGCAATACAGCACAATGAAAAATAATTCTTAATATTCATTAAATTCATATTACATACCTTGTAGTATCTATTTTTTTTTAAAAAAAAGCTACCTCTGTGTTATATATCTTAATGGTAAATTGGTAGTCCGCCAGGAAAATATTTGAAAACAAAGAAATTGATATTTTATTTATTTATATCCCATCTGTATTATTTTTTATAAATAACTGAAGGTGGAGAACATATCCAGCACATCTTTTTCCTCCTATTTTTCCCACAACAAACCTGTGAGAGAGGGACTGGCCAAAGTCACTCAGCTGGCTTCCTGGCTAAGGCAGGACTTGAACTCATAGTCTCAGGCTTTCTAGCTTCGTGGCTTAATCACTGGAGCAAACGGGCTCTCAGTCAGTATCACCTGTTTAAAACAATGCAGAAGATTCCATAAACAAGCATTTATTGCCAATGCCTTCCAGATGTGACCAAAACTTATGTTTTAATTCTAATGCATCTGGAAACAGACAGGCTATGAAAGGCTTAAGTAAACTGAAGTTCAGTTTATTGTTATCTCAGAGTGAACAAAGCATGTAAAAATATCTCAGACCAGTAGTGGGTTTCAAAACATTTTACTATCGGTTCTGTGGGTGTGGCTTGGTGGGCGTGACATGGCTTGGTGGGCATGGCTTGGTGGGCGTGACAGAGGAAGGATACTGTAAAATCCCCATTTCCTCACAATCAGCTGGGACTCGGGAGGCAGAGAGTAGATGGGGGTGGGGCCAGTCAGAATTTTTACTACCGGTTCTCCAAACTACTCAAAATTTCCACTACTGGTTCTCCAGAACTGGTCAGAACCTGCTGAAACTCACCTCTGTCTCAGACCACAGAAGGAAATGATTCACTGTATTTCAGAAGGGTTCACTTCCTAGATTTCAAAGTAAAAGGAAGAGACGGAAGAAATATTTTCAGTCTTGCAAGATTCTTTTAATGTAACTTTACA
The DNA here is from genome assembly GCF_028640845.1 of Ahaetulla prasina. Classification (NCBI taxonomy): domain Eukaryota; kingdom Metazoa; phylum Chordata; class Lepidosauria; order Squamata; family Colubridae; genus Ahaetulla; species Ahaetulla prasina. The sequence goes on from NC_080540.1 coordinate 257,594,031, forward strand.
ATAAGGATAGAGCTATTGGTTCATTGTTGTGCTTCTGTTGGACTACTTTGAAAGGCTAATGCAAGGCTCTATGCTCATTCCTTCTGTACAGCTAGTCCTCAACTTTCAACAGTTCATTTAGTGACTGTTCAAAGTCACAACAGCACTGAAAAAAGTGACTTATGATCATTTTTCACACTTATGACTGTGGCAACATCCCTGTGGTCATGTGATTTACATTTGGATGCTTGACAACTGGTTCATATTTATGACAGATTCAGTTTCCCAGGGTAATATGGTCTCCTTTTGCAGCCTTCTGACAAGCAAAGTCCATGGGGAAGCGAGATTAACTTCTCAATCATCCTACTAACTTAACAGCTGCAGTGCTTCACTTAACAAATGGGATAAGAAAAGTCGTAAAATGGGACAAAACTCAGTTAACAAATTTCTCACTTAGCAACATAAATTTTGCGGTTAGTTGTGGTCTTACGTTGAGGAATATGTGGGGCCTCTGTGGCTCAGACTGCTAAGACAGTCTGTTATTAACACAGCTGCCTGCAATTACTGCAGGTTCTAATCCCACCAGCCCAAGGTTGACTCAGCCTTCCATCCTTTATAAGGTAGGTAAAATGAGGACCCAGATTGTTGGAGGCAATAAGTTGACTTTGCATATAAATATACAAATAGGATGAAGACTATTGCTAACATAGTGTAAGCCACCCTGAGTCTTCGGAGAAGGGCGGGATATAAATGCAAATTAAAAAAAAAACACACCTGTATTCAGCTTGTACACTGAATATCCTTCAAGGGATTCTTATAAGAAAACGTCTGTAGTATTAAAAACAGAAGGAAACAAATCAGCAAGTTGTGCTATGTTGGTGACATTAATAGCTAAAAATGCAAGTGATCTGCAAGCTGTTGTAATAAAAATCAAAGATCACAGTGAACATTCTGACTAAAATTACAAGAAGGCCTAACAAATGACAAGAAGAAGAGCAGGCAGCCTTAGAACTGAAAATGAAGCTCTGGAAGTGATGGACAGCTTCTGTCCTTTAGGAGCAACTATCCACAATAAAGAAACCAGTCGTCAAGAAATTCACTGCAGACAAGCGTTTTGGAAAAGTAGCCCCGAAGATCCTGGGAAATGTCTGTACCAATAAAGATCAGAATCTTGCCGGCAATCGTTTCCCTTGTGTCCCTTTATGGAAGCAAAAGTAAGACTTTGAAGGAGCAGGACAGAAAGAATACTGATGTTTGGAAACTTCGGCATCAGGGATAACTCCTGAGAATACTACAAGGTAGCGAAGAAAACAAACCAGTAGATCATACAGTAAATCAATCCAGAATTCTTACCCAAGACACAAATAACTAGGCTAGAATTATTGTATTTCTAAATCTGATAAATAAATTTTAAAAATTGGATATATCATGCAAAAACTAAGCCCTGTTGAAAAAGCTAATATTACAAAAGATTGAAGAGAAGTGGGATTCCATTATAGTGATTAAGTGCATTGCTGGAAAATCTGAAGGGCCGGTTATGTATAGATTATCCTGGAGTAGGTCTATCAATGTAGTCAATGGCAGTTAACATTAATGTGATGGTATATAATCAAATGACTTCTGCTTCATTAGATCCCCAAAATTTTAAAAACAAAGTGGTTGCATGTATTTATTTATTAAATTTGTATAATAATAATAATAATAATAATAATAATAATAATAATAATAATAATAATAATAATAATAATAATAATTTAATTTGTATACCGCCCTTCTCCCGAAGGACTCAGGGCGGTTAACAGCCAAATAAAACAACAATCAAGACACATACAATACAACTAAAAACAGTAATTAAAAAACTTATTTAAATTTGGCCCAAGTTTTAAAATACATTCAAACCCTATAAAACTAATTAGAATTAAAACCCATAAAATCATCTAAAAGATTAAAATTCAGGCCAATCCTGCGTGCAAAAATAGATATGTCTTAAGTTCGCAGCGAAAGGTCCGGAGGTCAGGTAGCTGTCAAAGTCCAGGGGGAAGTTCGTTCCATAAGGTGGGAGCCCCCACAGAGAAGGCCCTTCCCCTGGGGTCGCCAGCCGACATTGCTTGGCTGACGGCACCCTAAGGAATCCCTCTCTGTGAGAGCGCACGGGTCGGTGGGAGGCATAAGGTGGCAGTAGGCAGTCCCGTAAGTAACCCGGTCCTAAGCTAATCTTTTCTACAAGGTGATGTAGAGATTCCATAATTATGATTGAAGATATATTGATTAAAGATAAATAGATTAGTTACTAGATAATAGATTAATTAAAGACCACTCCTCAAAAATAATTTTCCATGGCAAAGGAAAAATAGAAAAATAAAACTTAATATCTAAAAAGCAACCTAACAATTATACTTAGAACATAAAAAAAAAAAGCCCACGCAACACATAGTCTAGAATCGGTTCAACATCTTTGCCAAATTCTTTCAAATACAGCTTATTCCCTTTCATCTATCTCAGAGGTCACTTTAAGAAGAAATGTATTAATAAACTATGCTCATCCAGAAGCACTGTAGGTACTTAATCACAAGCTATCTAGGCCAGCCTCAACTAGAAGTCTTAGTGCTTGATACTTCCAAGGAAATAAAAGTGACAAATTTATTATTTGTATTTTTATGTATTATTGGATTTATAGTCTGTCTTTCTTCTGTTTGACAATCAAAGTACTTTTATACAGTGAAAAGAATACAAAGAACATCTTCTGGCTACGTAGAAGATCTAAAGTGTATGCAGTTTTCAGTGTTTCAATCAAGCAAAGAGACATACAGGTATGTCACTTTTTAAAACAAAATTCAACAGGTATCGATCACCTTTGAGGATAATTGATTAATTTTATGATATTCTATAGCATAGAATAACTATCTGACACCCGGCCATTGTGAAGACAAAGGTTCCCTTCCACAAAATGGTTATATTTTTAAGGAGATCTGCTAATTTCTAATGAACCCAAATTTAACCATTGATTATTTGAACTGATCATGTATCTTCTGGCTGAATCATTTAGTATTTGTTCAGCATTAGGGATAGTTCATATAAAAATATGTCTGAAATTCGATGTGTTGTCATGTAGACATTCATTAAGTTGGCTACTTATTGGCAGGTCTTTTCTGCAGATTCATCGCATACAAAGGCAGATTTGTTAGAGTCATCTACTAAGACAATCTTGCAAAAAACCAGAGTGGATTTAAATAATAAGTGTCAACAAGGACATCATCAGGTAAGAAAAAACAACCAAATGTTGCTTAAGAACGGACATTGAATACTGGATGGGTTATAATAGTGGGTTTTAAAACTAAGGGTTATAATAGTGGATTATAACTAAGGGTTATAATAGTGGGTTTTTTTCTGTATGTCCACCTTCTTCAGTATAGTTGTCAGCACATCTCCACTAAAAGAATTTCTTAGTTTCAAAGCTTGTACCATTGGCTAACAACCAACAGATTTGCTACGAAGGATTAAAGTATCAGCTCATGAGCCTTAATTCTCCAAATAGTTTGCCCACAGCCTTACATTACAAACTAAAACATTACTTGATTGATAAAAAAAGATGGCATCTTGGTCCAAATGGAAGGAACCAATTTTAGTTGCTGAATTCATCAATAACTCAACTCACTATGACAGAAATTACAGTCTATTGTCTAGTATTCTGCAACTATCATGATAGCAAATATTTCTTTACTGTCACTGCCTGGAAAATTTTCTGATGAACTCATTTTTAGATTTCACCCTTGACCCAACTATTCCATGTCCTGCGTCTTCCTGAACAAAAAAATCAGAGAGCTGATAATATAGATAATAGAGCCTTGTTTGAACTTGTAAGTAGGAAATGTCCCTAGATATTTGTAAGCCTCAAAAGATATATCCCAGTAGCATTTTTTACCCTTTTGATATTACAAGATTATTTTAAATCAGATAACATATTGCTCTAATCACAGTTGTAGGAGACTATTTCTAGCATGTGATACAATTTAAGATTTGTTATGGAGGTTTTAAAATCCTCATCCATTCTTAATGAAAGTAGCTTGTCAGAACCAATAGATCTGCAGCTGGGAGATGTCATTGGACAGCACATATTTGAATAAATTAATAAAACCTCAGTAATTGATTACTAGTGACGATGCTTACAGTTTTCATGGCAGGATCTGGAACTCTATCCATCAATTAGTGATTATATTTTGGTTGGAAGAAAGAATATGGATTGTTATTATGGTTGGTTGCAAATTCAGCCAGATGTTTAGACTGGATTTGGAATTATTATCCACCATATTGAGTCTCTTCCAAGGAACTGGGATAGGCAGATGTTGTTGTTTGATGGTGTTAAGGGTATTGTCACGTGTGCAATTATTATTGTTAAAATGTAAATTTTGCCTCAATTCCTAATGACTCTGTGTGGTTTACAAATATAAAAACAACAAAACAGTACAAAAGAAAACAAAATCAAAGATGACATACACATCTAGACACTGGTGGGATTCAGCCAGTTTGCACCACTTCGGGAGAACCGGTTGTTAACTTTCTGAGCAGTTTGATGAACTGGTTGTTGGAAGAAATCATTAGGGCAGAGAACCGGTTGTTAAATTATTTGAATACCACCGCTGCATCTAGGTGAAAATAAATATCAAGATCAAGAGGAAAAGAGGTTCAATTATACTCACTAAACATATCTACTCTGTTTTTTAACATATACCTTATATGAGCCATGTACTATATAGCATATATTGTATAAACCACAGTTATCTGTAGAAAGTTTAATAATGCTTTGCTAATGAATTGCGAGATCACAAATGTGTTTTTCTATTGGAATGCTTGACATCTATATTTCTTGTGTATATTTGGAAAAAATATTGACTTGTTCATGTTGCTCCTGCTTCTATTCTTAAAATGTACAGATAGAGCATATACAAAAGATAAAACATAAAATCCAATTGCATATGTCGCATAATGCAAGAATGCACAATCTGTGGCTTCAGGATGGCATTCTGCTTTTACAAAGTCTTGAGTGTTGCTCCCAGGCAGGAAAAGAAAAGCTTATTACATAATAAAAGTAAATTTGCCAAAAATACACACACAAAAACAAAGACACATACCCATACACAGAGAGCAGGGTGGGCAGGCAGGGAGGGGTGAGAAAGAGAGAGGGAGAGAGGGAGGGAAGGAGGGAGGGAGGGGAGAAAGAGAGAGAGAGAGAGAGAGAGATGATGATAAATTGCATGGAAAGTAAATACTTTGTAGATAATAAAATTTCCGGTATGAAATTCAGAGCGTGTAAAATAATAAATAAACGCATTCTCTACTGTTTCCTTTTATTTAAGCCTTTTATATTAAGTGGAAAGAGGGGCAAATAACTAAGGCAGAATATCAGCAAATAGCCCGAGCCTGTAAAGGTGAAGTGAGGAAAGCTAAGGCTCACAATGAACCAAGGCTAGTGACAAAAGTAAAAAATAACAAAAAAAGCTTCTTCCAACATGTTAAAAACAAGAAAAAAGTCAAGGAAACAATTGGCCCATTGCTGGGAGAAAGTGGCAAGAAGATGACAAGCAACAGGGAGAAAGCAGATCTACTTAACTCATATTTTGCATCTGTCTTTACACAAAAGGAAAAAACAATCCAACCTAACAAAAACAGCATCACAAAAAACAGATTAGGAACACAAGTTAAAATAGGAAAGAAAATGGTAAATGAACACCTGTCTACCCTAGACGAGTTCAAATCACCAGAACCGGATGGATTACACCCCAGAGTTCTGAAGGAACTGGCAGATGAGATCTCAGAACCACTGAACTATATCTTTCAAAGATCCTGGAGCACAGGGGAGCTTCCAGAGGACTGGAAAAGAGCTGATGTAGTTCCCATCTTCAAAAAAGGAAAAAAAAACAGATCCAGGAAACTACAGACCTATCAGCCTGACCTCAATACCGGGGAAGATTCTGGAAAAGATAATCAAGCAACAAATCAGCGAACACCTAGAAGTAAAGAAAGTAATAACCAAGAGCCAATATGGGTTTGTCAAAAACAGATCATGCCAGACTAATCTTATTGCATTCTTTGACAAAATGACAAAATTAGTAGACCAGAGAAATACTGTCGATATAATTTACTTGGACTTCAGTAAAGCATTTGATAAAGTAGATCATAACCTACTACTAGATAAAGTAGAAAAATGTGGGTTAGACAGTACCACCACCAGATGGATTCGCAACCGGCTAACCAACCGCACTCAACGTGTAGTCCTCAATGGAACTACATCCACATGGAGGGAAGTATGCAGTGAAGTACCCCAAGGCTCTGTTTTAGGCCCAGTATTCTTCAACATCTTCATCAATCACTTGGACAGGGGGATAGATGGGGAACTCATCAAATTTTCAGATGACACCAAGCTGGCATGAATAGCCAACACTCCAGAAGATAGACTCAAGTTACAGAAGGATCTTGACAGACTTGAACATTGGGCACTATCTAACAAAATGAAATTCAACAGTGAAAAAAGTAAGGTTCTACATTTAGGCCAAAAAAACAAAATGCACAGGTACCAGATATGTGGTACCTTGCTCAATAGTAGTACCTGTGAGAGGGATCTTGGAGTCCTAGTGGACAACCATTTAGATATGAGCCAGCAGTGTGCAGCAGCTGCTTAAAAAGCCTACACAGTTCTGGGCTGCATAAACAGAGGGATAGAATCAAGATCACGCGAAGTGTTAGTACCACTTTATAATGCCTTGGTAAGGCCACACTTGGAATACTGCATTCAGTTTTGAGACTCTAGAAAGAGTGCAGAGAAGAGCAACAAAGATGATTAGAGGACTGGAGGCTAAAACATATGAAGAACAGTTGCTGGAACTGAGTGTATCTAGTTTGATGAAAGGAAGGACTAGGGGTGACTTGATAGCAGTGTTCTAATATCTCAGGGGTTGCCACAAAGAAGAGGGAGTCGGGCTGTTCTCCAAAACACCTGAGGTTGGAACAAGAAGCAATGGGTGGAAACTGATCAAGGAAAGAAGCAACTTAGAACTAAGGAGAAATTTCCTGACAGTTAGAACAATCAATAAGTGGAACAACTTGCCTGCAGAAGTTGTGAATGCTCCAACAATGGAAATTTTTAAGAAAATGTTGGATAACCATTTGTCTGAGATGGTGTAGGGTTTCCTGCCTGGGTAGGGGGTTGGACTAGAAGGCCTCCAAGATCCAACTCTGTTGTTATTATTATTATTATATGCTGAGAAAGAAGCTAGGAAGACAAAAGAGAAAAAGAAAGATAAACATTTTAAATGATTCTGTGAAGACAAAAAAGGCTAGGCCAACAAAGCCAATGTTAGTATGTAATCATTAATAACCAAGTTATACTATAGCTTTCTTTCATAGAGCCAGTGAATGATTCCAAAGCCATTTAGCTCTGTATCTTTTTGTATACTTTATGAAAGTGAATCAATCTCATTAGCCTGGTTTTATTTTTTTGCTTCATTCATTCAAGAAGTTCCCAATTCTTTTATATACAAAAAAAATTATAATTGTCAATTACATGACTTTACATTCTAATAAGCATTGTTATGAATAAAAAGTACATTTGTTTTGTGAACTGAGATATTAATTCCTGAGAAAATGATATCAGCAGTTTTATCACAATGTACTTGTATTACACAGCATATACTTTCAAGGTGTTTTTTTCCCCTTCATTTTAATGAAATACAATAATGTGGCATTAATTTTACCTTGATTACTTGAATCCAGTTACCAAACTAATGAATCTAGTTGGACTGCTGAATGATACAAAAGTAAAAAAGAATTGTAGGTTGTGATTTGAAGGTCAGCCTTTGCAGTTGATTAATATCATTTGGGAACCAATTCAGATATAAACCATAACAGGGATGTTAAAATAGAAATCTTTCTCTCATTCTCCATGCTTAAATCTTTTATATAATTTATATAAAGATTATTATATTAACATATATGGAGGTTGCAGTGTGATTAATCAGGTCCAGTTCTATACCTAATCACCTTTAGACAGTGACCTGGGGTGCCAAATTTTATGGGGCACCAAAATTGAAAAGATTTCTAAATAAACAATATGAATATAAAATCTATTGATTTTCCTTGTTGCTCTGAATGTTTTCTTTCTACACTTTTCAAAAGCACTCGTCACAAAATCAGTTGAGTGGTAGTAATTAGCACATTAATCAGACCTTGCTAGTCATGAAAAACGGGTTATTATTACAACCATTGATCTATGGAAGCTGATCATATGAAGCAAGACCAAGGTCTGATAGGGAGAGAAGGAGCAAATTGAGTGGCTATCAGATTGTTGAAGTTATCCCCAGAAAAGTACCGGTAGTAAAAGTGCAGTTTGTGTGACACTGCACCTGCTTGAGGGTTAAATGTAATTGTACAGAATTGTTGCCATGTGGTAACAATGGGCTCTGATACAATTATTTGCTCTGATTCATAGGACATAAGGTGAACATGTCCAAACAAAAAAGAAAAAAAAATTCCCAGAGCTGAAAATTGTAAGTTCAAAAACACAAAGTAAAAAAGAAACAAGAGGGCATCTTTTTAAAATTGCTACCAAAATCAGATGATGAGCCAGTGCCTAGCAGGCAACCAAAAATTTTATGTATTTATTTATTAATCACATTTACATGGTCGCCCATCTCATGGAAAGTGACTCTGAGCTGCATATAACAATCCGGTAAAACAAATGACTGCCTAGAGCAGGAGTGTCAAACTCGTGTCATCATGGCAGCATCATGTGACATATCGGGACTGTTTCCCCCTTCACTAAACTGGGCATGGGCTTGGCCAGAGCATGATGCATCCAGCCTGCAGGCCGTGAGTTTGACAGCCCTGGCCTAGAGCATCAAAATGTGTAGAGCTGGTCCTGGCTTAATTCAAGATATATTTCTAAGTACTATAGAACTGGTATTCCAAAAATCAGACCAATCACAATATATTTTATAAATTAGTATATTTTTTGGGAGTGAAATGTTACTATGCTTAGGATTGTTCAAAGGTCAACACATCAAACAAAGATACTTTTTCAAGAGGCAACTGGACTTTCTTGTTTTTCTTTGAAGACGTTTTGCTCCTCATCCAAGAAACTTCTTCAACATCAAACAAGCGTTTAGAAGAAGATTGCAACCAATTAAAACATTTAATGAAATGTATACAATAAATATTTATGAGGCCTGAATTTTGTTACACCCTTTATATAATTGAATAAAATATGATGTTAAAAACAAATTCTAAATTTATCTATTAATTAAATTTCTATACTGCCCATCTCACCTAAGTGACTATAGGAGGAGAAGAGGTAGAGAGCCTGGGGACAGAGTCAAGAGAAGACCAGTGAGTGATTTAAATGTAGATGACTTATAGAATTGATGTAAATCCTCAATTTACGAGTGTAATTGGGATTAGCAATCCAGTTGGTAGTCACTATAGTTGTAAATCCATGGTTGTTAAACAAATGCTGTGGTTGTTAAGTGAACATTTGAATGGGCTTTTTTTTTTTGCCAGAAACAACTATTAGAGACTCTAAAGCACTCAGTCTATGTCCATCATCATTCCAGTCATAAAACAACCATTGTAAGTTGAGGACTACATATATCTTTCTTGTGCATTCAGATGGCCAACCTTGAATGGATGTTTCCTCCAAATAGTATCCATGCAGGAAAGGCGGGGTTGAAGAAGGTAAGTAAGCAACTATGGCCCCTCAAATACTGCCCCGTTGTATAGGCATGAGATGTTAGCACATGTACAAATGACCTTTGACCATGCTGTTACAACCACAGTCCTGCCTTTTGAACACAAACATTCTTGACTCCAGTGCTCACTTTGCAACTCTTACATAGGGGAGGGAATGGCTTCTGTTCATCACACTTCTTTAACAGAACATTATGAAGCCTCATCAAAGCAAAATGTGCCTTGAAAGGTCTTGGCAACTTATGCCTATGTTCCTGCCTTATAATGTCAAGAGCCAAATGATAGAGCTCTTGACATTTGTGCTCTTCTACAAATACCAGTGCAAACGCATAAGGTAATTCAAATTATATTACATTTGCCATTGCTTTGCTTTGCTGTGTTTGCCAATCCTCTCAGGCTTTATAAGGTGCATAGCAACATGTGCGCAGGAAAGTGGCATTCAATATATTTATGGACTGTTCTTTAGTGTTTTATGTGGCCAACATAAATATAAAAAGTAGGACGTTTTACTGAATGAAGTTAGCTGGTATTATTTGATCAGGACTCCTGTTGGAACAGAATAACTGAAAGGCCTTGGTATTAAACATACAAAAATGTAAAAAGGATCTGTTCAAGTGAGTTACTGTGAAAAGAACTAAATTCTTGCTTTCATTTCTATGGAGCCTTTACTTCTATGAAAAGAAGTACTTTTACTTTACTTTTATTCAGGTGTGTTACTTGACACTGAGATCAAAATATTTTCAAGGCCATTCTAGACAAGGAAATACTTATCAAGCGCTAACTGGGAAATATTTCTACATAGTGGTATAACTATACCAAATTGGCAAGAACAAGAAAAACTGGGCAAAAGATAAAGTTAACAAAAAGCAGGCTGTAATGAGGAGTTTGATCATTGTGAACCAAATCGATAGTAAGATAATTGCTGTTAGATGTCACTGAAATCATGTGGGGAAAAAAGTCAGCCACACTTTAATTTTAGCTCTATTAATTTCATTGAGAATTAGGAGCATGTATTATATAATCCCAACAAAAAATGACTGAATGTAAGATGAATTCCCTTGACAAAAAATATGATTAGACATGGAAAAATATAAAAGAAACATTAACCAATATAAAAAGGTCTTCCCATTTTAAGATAATTATTAGAGAGGAGGTACATCCAAATAAAATTTTAAAAGTTATTTTATTTACCCAATTTTTTATTGGGTAACTAAAATAACTTCATTAGGATCTAATTCATGTTTGTTTATGTTTATTATTTCCTCTACGTCTACATTTCTTCTATATATCCAACTTCAGCTGAATAATTACAGCTAAATTGAAATCAACTGCATATTTATCAGCCCAAGTAATATGGCGCAAAAGAGAACAATAGTTATTTTTTATAAAATTGCAGCTAAATTCAAAAGTTAAATGAAAAACATTCTAGGTTATATATAGTAAACACACAACAAGCTTTTGGTTCAACACTGGGTTTTTGTTTTTTTCATTTTATGAATATTGAGTCCTGTAGTTTTTTAAAAAAAAATCTATTTTGGAGTTCTGAAGCGTTCTCCCAAATAAATTAGGCTGACAACTGAAATCAGAAGAAGGAAAAAATAAATGAAGATTGTCTCTTAATCCTGAAAGCAGAAGTTTCATAATGGAACTTTGTTTAGATTATTCATACTGCAAAATGTTTAAAATGCTATACAGAAAATGCACAAAATATACTTTTAATTTTTTTTACATTTTTATATTTCTACATTTAGGCCAAAAAAACAAAATGCACCAGTACCGTATATGTGGTACCTTGCTCAATAGTAGTACCTGTGAGAGGGATCTTGGAGTCCTAGTGGATAACCATTTAGATATGAGCCAGCAGTGTGCAGCAGCTGTTAAAAAAGCCAACACAGTTCTGGGCTGCATAAACAGAGGGATAGAATCAAGATCACGTGAAGTGTTAGTGCCACTTTATAATGCCTTGGTAAGGCCACACTTGGAATATTGCATCCAGTTTTGGTCGCCACGATGTAAAAAAGATGTTGAGACTCTAGAAAGAGTGCAGAGAAGAGCAACAAAGATGATTAGGGGACTGGAGGCTAAAACATATGAAGAACAGTTGCAGGAACTGGGTATGTCTAGTTTAACAAAAAGAAGGACTAGGGGAGACATGATAGCTGTGTTCCAATATCTCAGGGGCTGCCACAAAGAAGAGGGAGTCGGGCTGTTCACCAAAGCACCTGAGGGTAGAACAAGAAGCAATGGGTGGAAACTGATCAAAGAAAGAAGCAACTTAGAACTAAGGAGAAATTTCCTGACAGTTAGAACAATTAATAAGTGGAACGACTTGCCTTCAGAAGTTGTGAATGCTCCAACACTGGAAATTTTTAAGAAAATGTTGGATAACCATCTGACTGAGATGGTGTAGGGTTTCCTGCCTGGGCAGGGGGTTGGACTAGAAGGCCTCCAAGGTCCCTTCCAACTCTGATGTTATGTTATGTTATGTTATATGAGACTTTCAGGAACAGTTTAGTTAATGGATGAGACACACATATGAAATAAATAATTATCCCTGTGATAATAAATAAAATCATTTTCAAAACATCAATTCATTTCAGATAATTGATCCTGCTTGATTTGCCAGCTTGAATTGGTTTAGAAAATCAATCCTATTTCATCTAGCAGTTTGAATCAAACAATCCAGTTCAACTAATTTGGTTTGGATTTCCAACATGTTTCACAAAAAGATGTTTCTTGGCATGCGTAGAAGCATCTGAATTGTCTGAATCTATTTGGAGGTCTCTAATTTGATTCAATGACTCAATATGACTTTCTAATTCTATTTGAAAATCAATACAATTTGAAGATTCAATTACTTGTTAGTAAATCAAATTTCCACATTAAAGTTTTACAAAATTTTAGAAATTCTGATGACCTGCCAGTTTTCACTTGCATGAAAAAGAAGGGAGTTTACCTGCACATTTACTAGACAATTTGGGAATAGTTGTCAAATTAAGTCTGTACTTAAGACAACTTCAGTTTTAATCAGAGATTAACCCATTCCTTCCTGAATCAGGTATAAGGGAAAACTATTGTTATTAAAGAATCTTGGATTTTTTTGGGGGGTGGGTGGAATTAAGACAATTCATATGCTTCTGTGCATGTAAATAAATTCATCTTAGCAAATTGAACTGGATCAATTATCTGAACAGAATCAATTATTTGAAATGAATTTTGTCTGAATTACACTGAGATAATTACCACTTTGTATTGACTATTTCTTCATATAACTGAGCTCTTCCTAAAAGTCTCTTATATTTGCATATGAAAAAAAAAACCTGAAGAATAATTCCCCACTTCTAAGAACTCTGAATTTTAGACTGCTCTACACAGGAATATGTTGTCCATTTTTCATTCAAACAAAAACAAGAAGTAATATCAATAAATAGGCTGTAAACACCCATCCACTTTTGATTCCCCCCCCCACTCCTCAATTCTTTCAATCTGTTACTGTGAAATACCAACTCTACCAGGTAGATCAGATGGGGAATCAACTCCATAGTAAGGCTAAAACTATTTTTATTGGGAGTGGTTATAATAACAGAATCTTCCAAGTTTGCTTGTGCTGTATCTCCTTCCCATCTCATACTCATGTGAATGAAGGAGATGTCTGAGCTTTTCTTTTCTGCTTGTTTGGGACTTATGTTTTCCCCTTGTCAATGTAACCTGTAACCAATTTAATAATCTATCAACATCAAAGACACACACACACACACACTTCAGTGGTGGGTTGCCCCCATTTTGGACCGGTTCTTGTGAACTGGTAGTAAAACTGGGGGGAGGCTCCACCCACCACCCTGATGTCATCAGGAAGCTTCTGCATGAGATCCCGCTGCAAACCGGTAGTAAAGGTAAGTAGAACCCAGCCCTGACACACATTTATGTATGTGTATTTGGGAGGATGGAGTCAATGGCTGTGGGGAATAGGGGACATCGGAAAAAATTGCTTTTTTTTTCTTCCAGGTTGGATGGTAGCAGTATGGCCGGTGTACTGCAGTTAATAGTGGTATGATTTGGATCTGTTTTCTGGTTTAATCTTGTAAGATCTGAGGAATTGGACAGAGTCCTCCCAACTGTACATTATACCCAGATAAGGCCATCTGGAAGATGATATTTGGCTAGATCCAAGAAGTGGTGAATTTTTGTTGAATGAGGGAGTGGTCCTAGTAATGCTTAAGGAGGCAGTAGTCACTTTCTCTTTAAGAAACCATTGCTGGATCCTATTGCATTGGAAAAACATCCGTCTTATCTCTAACCTTTCCTTTTAGAGAAGATTGTTGAAAAGGTGTTTGCATAGCAGCTTTAAAAGGCCATGGAGGAAGTGGGTTATTTAGAATCGCTTCAGTTGGGTTCCAAGCCTGGGTATGGGAACAAAACACTATTGATTGCACTTGTAGATGATCTCTGGTGGGTTCAAGAAATGTGTAGAGCATCCATTCTCTGCCTTCTTTATCTCTTAGTAGCCATCAGGTTCACTGATTTTGGCACAATGTTGTGGAGGTTCTTTTTCTTCCTCCAAGGGCAGTTTCAATCAGTGTTGTTAAGAAATAAGAGACATGACTGAAGACCCTTTCTCCATGCTTAGTATCTACACGAAACCATTAGGTGGGATCATGCTCTGGTGCAGGATTAGGTATCATTGGTACTCCAGGTTGACCAAGTAATATTGGTGAGTTTCCTTCTCAGTGCCTAGAGGCTGTGAGGATCTAGATGGGGAAGAACTGACTTCAATTCAGCCATAGCAGGAGTAAGTTTGGATTTTAACCATCCCTGCATCTGGAGATTTTTCATTTTTGATTTTCAATGGGGAGGCACTGCCCCAGAAAAAAAAATGTACAGTTTGGGGCTTCTTCTAATTTTGTGGTCTCTGTTTGAAGAGTAAGAAGTAGCCAAAATCAGGAGGGCTTTTCCACAGATTTATCTTGTGCGCCAGTTGTACCTTTTCCTGGATTAGGCATCATTGCTCACAATCATTCATGTCCTGATCATTTTCTGAACTGATTACTGCAATATTCTTTATGTGGGACTGAAAACCACTCAGAAGCTGCAGCTGGTCAGGAATGAAGCACTATGTGCAATTAAGAACACACTTTGGTACATCCCGATTACACACTGCTCCATGATCTGCAATGGTTCCCATTAAGCTTCTGAGTGCAATTCAACGTACTGATAACTATCACTAAAGTCCATCATGGCAGGCTATTTATGAGAGAATTAGTTTTACCAATTCTGGTTACCCAGTTCTGACAGGGTCTACTCTGGATCCCATCTATTAAGGAAATCTATCTGGTGAGACCCAGGAAACATCCCTTTCGAATAATCTCTCTATTGCAGTGCTATCCCTAGATGAATATACTGTAGATTCATTGACATTCATGTGTAGCCATTATCCTATTGGTATTTTGTAAATCCTGGATGTTGTCCTAGCATGGGGCCTGTAAATTGGGTGAGCCCATCACTGTGATTTTCTTAGACCTGGCTGTGACTATGTGCTTAAATTGATTGCCCTAGGGTGCCTCTATCTTATTGTTGTATCACTTTGTTTATTGACAGTATTTCTCATCTTTGTTTTGTTGAATTTTATTCCTATGTCATGATTGTGAAATTGGTGGCTTTATTAAATAAATAAGTCAAATGTTTTCATGCTATTTTAATCTCTCAACTCTAAAATGGCTCACAAGCAGGTTTTACCTGTGGATTCCTATATATTGCACCAGTTGAAATGTTTGGAAAATCTTCTATGTCAGTTCCACGAAGAGTCCATTGAGGTAAATTAATTCAAATGTATGCAAATTAAATAAAATTAGATGGGATTTGTTGTTGTTAGTTGCGATGTCATGTCTGACCCATTGCGACCCCATGGACAATGTTCCTCCAGGCCTTCCTCTGGAGTCCATTTAAACTCACGCCAACTCCTTCAGTGACTCCATCCAGCCATCTTGTTCTCTGTCATCCCCTTCTTCTTTTGCCCTCATTCTTTCCCAGTATTAGGCCCTTCCTTCTCAAAGTATTAGGCCAAAGTATTTGAGTTTCATCTTCAGGATCTGGTCTTCTAAAGATCAGTCAGGGTTGATCTCCTCTAGGACCGACTGGTTTGATCACCTGGCAGTCTAAGGGACTCGCAGGAATCTTCTCCAGCACCATAGAAGGCCTCAATTCTTTGGTGCTCAGCTTTTTTTTTTTTTTACTTTCACAGCCATACATTTTTTATTTTTTATTTTATTTGAATTTATATCCCGCCCTTCTCCGAAGACTCAGGGCAGCTTACATTGTGTTAAACAATAGTCTCATCCATTTGTATATTATATAAAAAGTCAACTTTTATTGCCCCCAACAATCGGGGTCCTCATTTTACCTACCTTATAAAGGATGGAAGGCTGAATCAACTTGGGCCTGGTGGGACTTGAACTTGCAGTAATTGCAAGCAGCTGTGTTAATAACAGACTGCATTAGTCTGTTGAGCCACCAGAGGCCCTACATTGCAACTGAGAAAACCATAGCCTTGACTATATGCACTTTTGTTTGCAGGGTAATGTCTAGTCTTCTTTTTAGAATGCTATCTAGATTTGCCATAGCTTTCCTCCCCAAGAGTAAGCGTCTTTTAATTTCTTGGTTGCAGTCCCCATCTGCGGTGATCTTGGAGCCCAGGAAAATAAAATTTGTCACTACACCCATTTCTTCCCCATCTATTTGCCAGGAATTGAGAGGGCCAGATGCCATGATCTTAGTTTTCTTATTGTTGAGTTTCAAACCAATTTTTGCACTCTCCTTCTTCACCCACATCAAGAGGCTCTTTGGTTCCTCTTCACTTTTTGCCATTAGAGTGGTATCATCTGCATATCTGAGGTTGTTGGTATTTCTCCCGGCAATCTTAATTCCAACTTTTGATTCATCTATCCCTGCCTTTCTTATGATGTGATCTGCATATAATTTAAATAGGCAGGGTGACAGTATACAGCCTTGCCGGACTCGTTTCCCAATTTTGAACCAATCAGTGATTCCATGTCCAGTTTTCACTGTTGCTTCTTGACCAGCATATTAGGTTTCTCAAGAGACAAATAAGATGGTATGGTACTCCCATCTCTTTAAAACTTGCCACAATTTGTTGTGATTCATACAATCAAGGCTTTAGCATAGTCAATGAAGCAGAAGTAGATGTCTTTCTGGAACTCCCTAGCTTTCTCCAAGATACAACATATGTTGGCAATTTGAACTCTAGTTCCTCTGCCTCTTCGAAATCCTGCCTGTACGTCTGGTAGTTCTCGATCCACATACTGGAGCCTAGCTTGTAGGATTTTAAACATAACTTTACTAGCATGTGAAATAAATGCAATGGTGTGATAGTTTGAACATTCTTTGGCATTGCCTTTCTTTGGAATTGGAATGTAAACTGACCTTTTCCAATCCTATGATCACTTTGAATTTTCCAAATTTGCTGGCAAATTTGTAGCACTTTTACTGCATCGTCTTTTAAGATTTTGAATAGCTCAGCTGGAATACTGTCACCTCCGCTAGGTTTGTTGTTGGTCAGATTTTCTAAGACCCATTTGACTTCACATTTAGGATGTCTGGCTCGAGATCAGTGACCACTCTATCGTGGTTTTCAGGGATTTTAAGCTCATTCTCATATAGTTCTTTTGTGTAATTTTGCCACCTCTTCTTAATCTCTTCTGCCTCTGTAAGGTCCCTGCCATTTTAGTTCTTTATCATGCCCATCTTAGCATGAAACATTCCCTTGATATCTCCAATTTTCTTGAAGAGATCTCTGATCCTCCCTATTCTATTGTTTTCTTCTATTTCTTTGCACTGTTCATTTAAGAAGGTATTCTTATCTCTTCTAGCTATTCTCTGGAATTGTGAATTCAATTGGGTGTATCCAGTGGTGGGATTCAGCCAGTTCGCACCCCTTCTGGAGAACCGGTTGTTAACTTTCTGAGCAGTTTGGCAAACTGATTGTTGGAAGAAATCATTAGGGCAGAGAACCGGTTGTTAAATTATTTGAATCCCACCACTGGGTGTATCTTTCTCTTTCTCCCTTGCCTTTCGCTTCCATTCTTTCCTCAGCTATTTGCAAAGCTTCCTCAGACAGCCATTTTTGTTTCTTGCATTTCTTTTTCTTTGGGATGGTTTTAGTTACTACCTCATATACAGTGTTGTGAACCTCTGTCCATAGTTCTTCAGGCACTCTGTCTATAAGATCTAATTCCTTAAATCTATTTGTCACCTCTATTGTATATTCATCAGGGATATGATTTAGTTCATACCTGAATGCCCTAGTGCTTTTTCCTACTTTCTTCAATTTAAGCCTAAATTTTGCAACGAGAAGCTCATGATTTGAGCCACAGTCAGCTCCTGGTCTTATTTTTACTTATTTTTATAGAGCTTCTCCATCTTTGGCTGCAAAGCACAGTCAATCTAATTTCTGTGTTGACCATCTGGTGATGTCCATGTGTAGAGTCATATCTTGGGTTGTTGGAAGAGAGTGTTTGCTATGACCATCATATTTTCTTGACAAAATTCTATGAGCCTGTGTCCTGCTTCATTTTGTACTCCAAGGCCAAATTTGCCTGTTATTCCGGTTATCTTTTGGCTTCCTACTTTAGCATTCCAATCCCCCATGATAAGGACATCATTTTTTGGTGCTAATTCTATAAGATGGGATAGTTAATAGCAAACAATCTTGCTAAGTTAGTTAAGTGGGCTGAAAATCACACAATTAAATCTAACACAGACAAGGGTGATATTCTTCATTTAAGAAACAAAAATCAAACATATAGTTATAGAATTGGAACTGATGATGGGATAAAAGATCTTGAATAATGTTGACTGCAAACTGAAATTTGAGTCAGCAATATAATGTGACTGCAAAGAAGAAAAATGCCATTTTAGGTTTCTGCATCAAGAGAAGACTTATTTTTAAAAAATAGTTAGAAATAATAGTTTAGTTCTACTTCATTTTGCTTTCATCAGTTCCAGTCTGAGTCTGAGTACTATGTACTATGTAACAAATTTTAAGGAGGATGTAAAGAAACAACAGGTTTAGAGAAGACATTGAAGATGATCAAGATCGTAGAAACTATATCCTATGGATAGAAAATGAATGTACTACGAGTGGTCAGTCCTCAGAAGACAAGATTACCAAGCTATATGATTTTATTGTTGTTCAGTTGCTACGTCATGTCCCACTCTTTGTGACCTCAGTTCCCCTGTCCTCCACTGTCTCCCAGAGTTTGTCTAAACTCAATCACATTATCTAACCATCTAATCCAGGGATGAAATGCTACTGGTTTGCATCAGTTCAGCCGAACTGGTAGCGAAGCAGGTGGTTCAGTAAACTAGGAGCGGTGGCAACGCAAGGCTCTGCCCACCTGCCTGGACATCATTTCTTCCTGGTTTTAACCAAGAAGTAACCTGTTTTTTATCCTCTGCGCATGCGCAGAGGGTCCAAAATTGCATGTGATGCACGCATGTGTATTTCTGAACTGGAAGGGAAGGTAAGTAGATTTCACCTCTGATCTAATCCTCTGCTACCCACTTCTTCTTTTGTCCACATCAGGGTCTTTTCCAATGAGGGAAACAGTAGCACCCTTCAAATACCTAAATACATATCACACAGAAAAAAGAAAGCTCCAATGTGTTTTCTCATTCCAGAAGACGGGGCATGTAATAATGGTTTTAATTTCTAGGAAAGCAGATCCCAGTTAAATGTTATAAAAAACTTGTTAGCAGTTCAACAATAGAACCTATTATCCAGAGCACTGATGGATTCTTCATCACTAGAAGTGTTCAAGCCATCTGTCAGGGATGCTAAATTTCTGTTCTGAGCAGAAGTTGGATGGCATTATCTCAATATACCTCCAAATTCTATTACACTATGAAATGGAACTCCCTGTATCCCTCACTGATTATCATACTGAGCTGTTTGGAGCTGAGTTTAGCTACTGACTCTCTATTTCTCAGTTGAATTAATACTGTTGTGCCTAAACAGATATAGGATAGCATTTTTTTAAATTTCTAGGTAGAAATAATGTAGGAACTAATATACTAAAGAGGTCCTGTCTCTAAAGGAAAAAGAGACATTATTGACAGAAGCACTTTCTATTAAATGAAGAAGCATCTCAAATACAACCCATTATAATTGTTATTTACACAAATAATTACATTAATGAAAAGAAAACCTGCTTCTGTTTACTTGAAAGTAGTTTAATGTTTGCAAACCAAATCCTCAACTTGAAGTGTCAGAAAAACAAAACCATATGTTTTCTTGTGAAAAAAGATTTAAACATGAAAAGGAACAAAACGGATGCCGAATTTACAAGACTGAAGCAATCACTGTGCTACATCTGAGATCAAATATATGACTGATGCCCACAGTTCTTCAGAGGGAAACTT
This sequence comes from Ahaetulla prasina, assembly GCF_028640845.1. NCBI lineage: Eukaryota > Metazoa > Chordata > Lepidosauria > Squamata > Colubridae > Ahaetulla > Ahaetulla prasina. The sequence goes on from NC_080540.1 coordinate 257,614,179, forward strand.
CTTATCACAATGCATTTTTTTTGTTCTTTAGCAAAAAAGAAAAGAAAAGAAAAAGAATGCCATTAGCACCCCATCTAGTTTGCAAAGTCTACCCATTCAATCTCCTAGAAATTCCCTTGACAAAACAGTTTAAGGGATGAATAGGCTTTGCTGCATAATCTATTCTGTTTACAAACTGAACAGAGGAAACGAAATAAAGCACTTCATTTTGAGAGATGTCCTTGAGCTGAATAAGGACACATGTTGCAAAGATGTATTCAAAGCTATAAACAGAATATTTAACCTGGAGCAGTGAAAGAGTGGACAGTCATTCATTGCATTCATTGCTTATGCTGTCAGATTTTATAGTTCAGGCAACCGGCCCTCCCTTCCTGTGTTGCGGGCTTCCTCTAACAGTTCATCCTGTAACTGTTTTGAAATTATGCATCCGGGATGGGGTTGGATGCAAACCCTGAAACCAGGGAATTGACAAGCATGCCTCTGATGGTACTTAATGAAGCTTTGAAAGTTGTGAAAGATATCCGATTCAGTACTTAGAAGAAAACACTTAATCTTCAAGATAAATTTATTGTTGTGGCCCACCAGCAGCCAGCAAGTTGGTGGCAGACTCAGACACTGAGGAGGTTGGGCCAGGAGTCTGGGGAAGGCTCTGATGAGTGCTCTGTGTAGGAGGCAGAGATGGGGCCAGGGCCGCCCAACAGTTATCAGCTGCCTTTGGAGTTGGAGATCAGTGGAGCAGAAGAACATCTGGAGCCTGTTCCTGATGTGCACATGCGCCGAGCTGCCAGCAGAAGGGAAAAGTTAAGGAACAAGAGTCGACTCGGGAGTAAAGGCACAGGTGGACAGTGAATGGCCCCTCCCATAGGGAATAAAGAGGCGCAAGAGGGGAGGGGAGTTTGCAGGAGATAATTAGTTCGCTTAATTGGTTCATGACTCTCAGAGACTCCTTGCCAAGTACTTTCTTGTATAGCGTTGCATTTTGAAAATATCAGCCTGGCAGCTCTCCAAGCAAGATAAGGTCTGTGTTTGGAAATTCACCTTGGAAAGACTGTTTGCTGGGACTTTGCTGGATGTGAATGAGGAGAAATCACAGTAACTTAATAAAAAGGGGTTTTGTCGGGACAAGAAGTCTGCTTTGTGGTTTGGGGAAGCCTAGGTCAGAATATTTATGATGCCAAATAGAAAAAAAAGATTCTGATATTTGGTGTGATTCTTGGATTGCATTTTACCAAACATCAAGGGTACCTTAGTGTGAAGTTTGCTGTCACTTCAAAATAAATGCAGACAAGAGACAAACATGGATGGATGGATGGATGGATGGATGGATGGATGGATGGATGATATAAAATTTAATTTGTACCACACTTTGCTTTGAAATAATTCATACTGATAAAGAAAAGGTAATAAAAAAAGGAGCAAGTGAAAGAATTGATCCAAATTAAGCTATCAGCAAAACAAAACCAAAAATACAGAATTTAGCCGTGCAACAATGAAAAAGAAACATTCCTATGAAAGGTGAGAGCAATAAACTAAAAATGTCCCAAGGTGCTTTTTCCCCCCAAGACTTTCTTGTTTTTCTTTCAAGGCGTTTTGCTTCTCATCCAAGAAGCTTCTTCAGCTTTGACTGAATGGTGGGGAAAATATAAGACAGCTCTTGGATGTGAAGAGAAACATATTCAAAGAAAACAAGAAAGCCCAGTTGCCTCTTGAGAAAGCACCTTGGGACAACCATGACCTGGATAACTGAGAATCTCCATAGAAAATAAGCTAAAATATACATTTGATATGTTATTTTTTGTACATGAATTATTGGTTTCTGCAAGAGGGCTAGGCATCTTCTTTATGTTGAGGATTGCACTTTCTAAAGCTTGATGTCCCTGGGTTTGCTATTAGGCAGGCTTGAGAAGAAGCTGCAACTAAGGAATGTGGGAATACTTTTTCCTCTGCCATTTTCTTCTATTTGCTCAAATAACAGACAATAAGGAACAAACAAACAGATTTGTTTCGCAAAGACTTTTTGATCTTAAGCAGAGATTTGCATTTGATTAACAACCTGCACTCCTGTGGTGGGCCAAGTAGAGAAATCAGTCCATGCCAATCCAAAGGGTTAGGGAAGGGCAACGTTTCTAGGAAGAGCAAAGGTTCTTCTGATAAGCAATCATGGAAGAACTCTGGCTATGACAAACTTTGTTGTGTCTTGCCCGCCCTCAGAGCAGCCGGGGCCTTCTTACCTGCTCCCGAACACTGAGGAATGTATGCCTCCCGGCCCAAGTCCTGGCTCCATGCCCACACAAACTGCAGAAGAAGGAGCATCTCCCGGCCCCAGCCCTGACTCCATGCCCAGGCAAACGGAGCAGCTAGACCCCTCCCCCTCCTCCACAGCATGTGAGCCTGAGGAGGGTTTATTCCCAACAGCTGCTGATTGGTGTGACCCTCGCATCAGAAGGCTGGATAGGCGGAGGCAAGAGAAGGAAGGGAGGGGCAGGCCTTAATGAGTGCTGAGTCCTGGAGCCACACCCCATGGCCTATATAAAGGATCTGCTTTCTGGCACTCTCTGAGTCAGGCAAAAGTCGAACTTATCTTGCTGAAGTCACTTACTGGTCTCCTGCCTGCTCTGAGGACTTTGCTAGGACTTTGGGCAGAGCTGCAGAGGCAAGCCTGATTCGGATTTCCCTGACCCGGCCGTCAGCGGAGGAGTGGGACACGACAAACTTTATCTTCTCTCCCTGACTGCCATGTTCATATGGTACAGTTTTCAAAAATACATACAGATGTAGAACTTCTCAAATGAGACCTCGAAACTCTTATTTGCATAGTCTTCCAAATTTTAATAACATTAGCTTACCATTTTCATTTTTTCAGTTGTTACTAGATCAAGGGACACAACTTTCATCTAATAAATAAAAAATTTATATTATATACCAGGTTTTATACATGAAACTGTTCTCAATGGAGAAAAAGGTAAAGGTTCCCCTCGCACATACGTGCTAGTCATTCCCAACTCTAGGGGGGGGTGCTCATCTCCATTTCAAAGCCGAAGAGCTAGCACTGTCAGAAGACATTTCCTTAGTCATGTGGCCGGCATGACTCAACGCCAAAGGCACACGGAACGCTGTTACCTTCCCACCAAAGGTGGTCCTTATTTTTCTACTTGCATTTTTACATGCTTTCAAACTGCTAGGTTGGCAGAAGCTGGGACAAGTAATGGGAACTCACCCCGTAACGCAGCACTAGGGATTCGAACCGCTGAACTGCCGACCTTTCGATTGACAAGCTCAGTGTCTTACCCACTAAGCCACCGCATCCCTCTTCAAAGGAGAAAGGAGTAGACAAATTTCAGGTATATTTCTGGGGAAAGAAAAATAATGTAGGAAGACATATATTTAGGAGACAGACAAACCAACATTTATTTCAGATTATAATCATTGCTAAAAAGCTACTGTATAGAGGGAAAAGGAATGAAAATCCATTCTATTTAAATAGATAAGAGTCTCTCTATGACGGTAATGGGTGGTTTTTAAATATGACATATCAATAAATAGATTTTTGTATAGAAAATGTATTATGGATCTAAGAGCAATGTATCTTATTTGCCCATAGCACTGCTCCATGCTGATCGCTATGGAGTATGAATTTGTGCTTCTTGATTATCGCTATGTTACATAATAGGACCACGTGACCTACAATTGTGCCACAACAATGTCACTGCACTACATTCCTTCCTTTCTTTCCTTTGGATATCTAGGCTTATTATTGAATCTTGTAGACTATTTTAGTAAATGCAGTACAACAGTTTATTCATAAAAAGAAGCTGTCTTGGACAACCTCAGCTAGCAGCAACATGGCATTTTCTGTACTCCTGAATTTCACATTAAGTACCTTTAGCATTCACTCCAGTAAAAAAAGATTTTGAAGCATTCTCAGTGATCAAATAGTATTTACTTCAAGAATTTGTATAGTTATTTAGCATTGTATTTATCTGGATTCAGCTTGCCAGGTTGTGAGGAGAATTTCACATACCCCTTGTCTCTTTCCCTTTGTCTCCTGTGGTGTTGGATCTTACAGTAGTGGCCAAAATTGTGGAAACCTTTGGAAAGGTAATTTAATCAAGAATGTAATGCGACAACTTTTATGAAGGATTTATATTACTAGCAGTTACAGTATAAAGAAGAAAAGTGAAACACATAGAAAAAACAAGATATACAAAAATTATCACGTCCGTTAATACTTAGTTGGGTAATCTTCAGTATGAATTATGGCCTTACAACATCTTCCCATGGAGTGAACCAAGTCTTTTAGTTCTGCAGCTGTTATAATGTGAAACCAACATTGAATGATTGCTTCTATTAACTGGGTTTTATTGCTGGGTCACTTCTGACTAACAAGTTTCTTTAGTCAGCTCCATAGATTTTCAATTGGGTTAAGGTCTTGGCTATTCCCAGGCCTTCCAGCAATGGAATATGATTATCTTGAAACTCCAAAAAAAGTGGTATTGTTAGCCATTAAACCTCAAAAATACACTTTTCCTAAATGGTTTCCACAATACTGGCAACTACCGTATGTAGATTTTTTTTTAAAAAAAGTATTTACCATTTAATAGTGACCTTGCATCCATCAAGTTTTATAGGGTTCACATAAAACTAGTCAGTTTAAGAAATATACGCAATGTGCATGGTTCAGGAGAAACAAAATGTGTAAGTGCCTGTCTGTCTAGCATACTTACGTATTATAATTAAATAGATAAATCATGAAGAATTGTTCTCAGTTGAGAAAGAGGTTTACTTCACATTCTTTCCCTAACAACATATACCCAAGGTCCTAGTTTAAAGAAGATTTCACAAGGTCATTTCAGCTAGTTCCAGATTTTCATGCAAATCTCCAGAAACATCTTTTGCCATTTGGAGCTTGCCGCTTGGTCCAAACTATATAGATTATTTTATTTATGATGTGATACAAACTGTTGGAGCATACTGTGCCAACATAGATGGCAAAACTCCAATCTCCAGATACTCCTAGATTACAGTTCAAACATCCCAGTTTGTTGAATTCCAGAGAGACTTGGAATATGGTTGGTTTCCCAACCCTGGTCACGCTTAATGAATATTCAGTGTCGTAGTGCCCTTTACTGATTAAAAAATGATTGCACAAGATTCTTTGGACACAGGTGAAAGAATGAAATGCAGTAGGTTGGTTTTACTAGTATATGTTTTTTTACTAGTGAACAATAAGAAGAAGAGAATCAGTGTCACAGGGTTTTTCACTACTGAAAAAAAAATGTTGCTTTTTCTTTTTCTTTGGAAAATCTGCAGCTTTTGAGCAAACAAACGAGGAATTATGTGAAGATGCCACAAATCAGTATAAAAAGGTGGGAAGAGACTAGGCAGAAAAGTAATGACAGGTCAAAGAAGGTGGAAGATTTGAAAGAGCATAAGTGATGTCAAGAGGGAGAGGGAGAAGGAAGGCTACAACTAGAGACAGGGAAGGTAGAAGGAACTAGAGTAAATATACAAATAGGGAGTATGCAGACATAGCAAGTCTAGTGGGCAATGTTCAGGAACAAATAATTGAGGCAGTTTCGATGACTGCACTAAGATGCATGAAGTCTATTCCCTCCTAAAATGAAGCAACAATATCTTTACCTACATCTCCTTATTATTCTTCCAAAAATCTCCTTTTTGTTGAATTTCCCAAGCTTTGTACTGTGCCAACATGGAAGGGAATTGTCTTGGGAGCTAAGTCAAAATTGTAAAATAGCTTTCCTTCCATCATCTTTAGCAACAATGCTATATCTTAAATATTTCCATTTTGATTATGTTGGTAATGTGCACAGAAAACAGTGTTTTTCTCTCCTGACAGAAGGAGGAGAGAATTGAAGTAGAATTGAAGTGATTGAAGTAGCTAACTGGTCCACACACTTGCTGCTCGTCTGCCAATATGCTGGTTTAAATTTTCTCACATGAAGTCACATGGAATGGAGCTTGACTTAAAGACAACTTTGCCAAATGAAGATGATGAGCCCCATGGTTCCTTGGAAGGCAGCTGAAATGTCATCAGATGACCTTTCCCCTTGAAAGAATCCCAAGAGTTGGCAGACAAGGTTAGCCAAATCGAGAAATCACAGCTAATCCACAAATGAATTAGCTCACCTCCCACATGCAGCCAATGCAGAGAGATGTGATGCTGTTTTCAATCTATTGTCTTGTGGAAACGTCCTTTTCAGCTGTTAAATATCGATGTACAGTAACTATTCAGACATTTTGATTGGATTCTCTCTTAGATATGTTTCAGGTTCTGGTTGCAGTTCTTTTCCCAGGTTGCTTGTCTCTGGTTCTATTCAATGAGGCTCACATGACCCAGCTGTGAACAGAATTGTAACCCTTCTAAGAAAAATGGGGACTAAAACATGAAAATAAGAAAAACAGTAAGAATTCTCAATGGTAAGTCTCAGTAAAAGCACAGTAAACTGTGTCATGAAGAATGGTGTAGATATTCTCATATACATTGTCTCTCCATTTCAACAGATGAAAAATGCCGGAAAATTAATAAAATGCAATCTATTACATTGAACTGAATCTGGGATAGTTAATTCCCAGCTCCTGAAGGAAGGATTATCTCTAACTAAGGAGGGAATTCCATTAGACCAATGTTTCTCAACCTTAATAACCAACCCAGCATGCTGACTGGGGAATTCTGGGAACTGAAGTCCACAAATATTAAAGTTTCCATGGTTGAGAAACACTGCATTAAACACTGTGAGGCTTGTTTCTGAATAAATATTTATAGATTTATACTATGAATCAATGACTTTCTAGAAAGCATTCCCTGTTGCATTTATTTACATTTCCTTTTATATTGTTTTATAGACTGCTAACCAAGGCAGAAGCAGATGATGAGCAAAATAACATACTCACTGTATGTAACGCAGTAGAAAAATCTGGTGGAATTATACTGTCAGAGGGAGGATTTCAAGTGATATCAAGCTATTTTGCAATAAATAGATGCCAAGTATAATGCTTTTATTTAGGATTTTAGCCACTGAGCAAGACTATTTTTATAATACTAATATATTGTTTCTCTCCACCTTCCGCCTCACATATTTTAAACACCCTTCAGGTAACACTGTGGAACATTTCCATTGAAGATGGTTGAAATACAGTGGAATGTATTGCACATGCTGAAGTCCACCCAGACTCATAAAATCTCTTCTACTAGTTAGAGAAGTATCTCTAGAAATTCATCAAAGACCATAGCTAATTGGAGGGGTGGAGAATGTATTCTCCAGTGATTTAAAACTGCAGGCTGACAGCATGAAAGATTGCAAGTAAGGCAATAATATATGTTAAGGTATAAGCTGAATTTGTTTGGGTAGCATAGCACAAAGGGACTAATTAGGCTGAGCAATTCCTTTTATCTCATGCTATAATAGTCTACACATCTATCTAGAGATTGCTAGCAGTCCAACCATAGGGCACAAACCAAAAATTAATTAATAGTGGTGTTCATTCCAGTTCCATTACTTAACAGATTTCAGTAATGCTCTGCAGGTATTGTATTCTCAGGCCATGATGGCATATAAGACAGTGGACTATATCTGAATGGTTGCAGTTCAGATGTGGTAACCCTTTTAAAAATTGTACATCTTGTTCTATCATAGAATTGTGAAGTTACAAGGGACCAACAGAATGATCTAGTCCAACCTCTTCTATAAAACCACCCTTCAGAGGTGGCTGTCCAAATTTTTTCTAAAAACATCCAGAAATGGAAAATACACAACTTTTGAGGATAAACTCTTTCACTGTTGAACAAATGCCACTGTAAGGAAGTTTTAGCTTATATTTAAATGAACTCTGGCCCCTTTTTTTTTGGTCAAAGCTTCTATAATCGTGGAAGATCAAACTCTCTATGGCATCTTTTTATGTGCCTGAGCACTGAGATCATATTTTCCCAGACAATGTCCCAAGCAACCCAAAACAATCCAGTTAAATGGGCCCCAAATCAGAGCTACTTTGCTGCCATATGGTAGTCTTCAATGTTACACAATCCAGGTTTGGGGCCCATTTACTGAGTTTCCCCGAAAATAAGACTGGGTCTTATGTTAATTTTTTGCTCCAAAAGACGTATGGGGGTTTTTCTGGTTAGGTCTTATTTTGGGGAAAATATGGTCCTAAATGCATCCATCTGGCTGACAATCTTAACTGGGGCTTATTTTGGAGATAGGACTTTTTACGAGCATCCTGAAAAATCATGGACTTATTTTCCGGTCGGTCCTATTTTCAGGGGAACAGGATGATTGGATTGTTTTGGCTTATTTATACAAGGGATGCATCATCTTCCCTTTAATAACTGAAGTACATACGAAATATTGAAAACGCTGTAAAGCCATTTTAAAATATGTAGGTATATACAACCAACTATATAAACCACTAAAAAAAATTGTAAAAGTAATAAAACCAAGCAACCATTTGAAAAAATTAGAGAGGCAAGAGAAAACTAACCAAAGCAAGAGACAAATAGCCATATATCAAAATAAAACTTTTTGCCAGACGTCTCAGTGATACTAGGTTGATAGCAAAAGAGTGGGAGATGTTCAAAACATGCAAGGTGCCAGTTGTGAGAACACAAATGAGGCTCCATTCTTTTGTATAAACAGGTATACATATTAAAGAGTATTCCACAATTTGAACACCAACAATGAAAATATTTAAGAAATATGACCAACTGGAGAAGGGCTTACGAACTGAATCTTAGCATATAGGCAGAAAGAATATGTTTCAAATATTTATACACAGCTATGGCATTGTTGAGGGAGTACATGAAAGAGAAAATATATTTTTACAAGCTGATAACTACTTAATTTCATTTTATTTATTTTGTTTGTCAAACATGTAGAAGATAGCAGGTATAGGTATAAACATAAACATAAACAGAGGAAGTAAGTACAGATAAATGGGGACAGTAAGACAGGGACGGTAGGCATGCTAGTGCGCTAAACAGTCTTATTCAGAGCATTCTGCTTGAATGAGTCAAAACTTGGAACACCTTCAAAATGCTTGTTGAGTATAGAACAAAACTCAACACATTCTCGATATTCTGTCGCACTGAACATCTGGAATTCAAAATTGTGGTGGAAACCTCACCGCCAAAGCACCACTAACCAGAGAGGGGCCAAACAATTTTGTTTTTAGTTCCAAGTCAGCAGCTACAGTAAATCAAGAGCGAGAAGCACCAGGTTCCGTAATTCTTGTTAGAATGCTGATCAAGTTTTACTATGGATGCAACCGGCAGAAGACCTCAAATATAGAAAGAATTGCTTTATATCTGATAAGGAAACCAAATAACTTCATAGGGAGCATGGGTATCCTTTGTGGCATGAAATCATTAAATCTTATCTTAAAAAAGAAATATATATGTTTGATACGGGAGTTGAGCCAAGGTTCTGAGTGTTATTTTAATGAGCTGACCACATTTGCAGCCAGAAGAGATAAGGAGGTAAAGCAGAATATATCCTTGAACCCTGCTTCCTCTTAAGGCATAAATTCTGTAATCTGATACATTCTACTATTAAGGATATTACACAGGAGGTACAACCACTGACAACTCTCGACCTAAAGAAGCATATTCTATAAGTAAACATATAAAGTGAGGTTTTATTCCAGTTCATCGCAAAACAATCCCTTCCAGTTTATCACAAAGCAATCCCTTGGGTCCTAATTTTGCTCAAAAGTTAAAGGCATGGCAATCTACCATAGTTACCACCTAATCTGTTTAGTTCCTGTCATCCAACCTATTAAATGAATAAAACATTTTAAAGTTCTCACAAGAAATCTTAGAAGCCACAGTGTGTGGGCACTTTTTTCCAAGTCTATTTACACAAAACATCTATGGAAGCCCTTTTCAATATCTTTAGGGTCCTAGGCAGTGACGAAATATTAGAAACAGACAGCATGATTCACTCCAGAACAGCCTTCTCTGGCTATTGGTCGGCTGTTTAACTTTTCTGGCTATTGGTCGGCTGTTTTTTCTCTTTCTTCCTTTAATGCATGAGCCTGGCTTTATCTGGCAATCTGCCAACAACAGTCTTTGATTTTATAACTTACAGCCGGAAAAGCTCATCATCATCATTAGCAACACTTGTCAAATGCACACAGTGCATGTACACACACACACACATTTGCATTTGCTCACTAGCTACTTGCTTAAGAATGAAAGTGTTTAACATAAAGAACATACAACCGAAGCTATGAATTTTAATTTCCCCATAGCTAAGAATTCATAAATAAAGCAGCAAATTCATGCAGAGAAGAAAATGAGAATAGTTTTGATCATTTCTTTTCTGGATCAATGCTCCAGAATCGGCTCTCAGTGCAGTTGCATCCCTTTGCCAATAAGCCGGGCTAGCCAGGGAGGCACATGTCAAAAGCTCACATGCATGTGATATGAAACAACTTTCTTTCTTGTGTCAGAGATTAGGATGCATGAGTATAATTACATAATATGCGTGATAAATATTGTAATGTAATTTTTGTTGTATTAATCTTATAGTGGCTAAAAGTAGATGTCTGTGGTAAAAGGCCCAGCAATATTTGCATCAACCTCTGCACATATATGTAAGAACTCTTCCCCCCCACTTCCCCTTCCTCTACCACTATATATCTTCCTCCCTCGCCTAGTCTTAAATTATTGAATTGTGACAGGGATGCAGGTTGTTTTTTTCTGGAAAGAAAAAGAAATATTGCATCAATCACAATTTACAGACATGCAAGTCAGTTTTAGTATTCAGGATTTTTGGAACATTTTAAAAATGCTGTTGAAAACAGGCCAAGTCCAGACAAAACCAGGATGGTTTATTCCAAGATTGAGACAAAAGTCTTGGAATATGTGTGCTTGTTTGGGGTTCTCAATACTAGGAAATCATACATTTGTGCAGAAATACAAAATGCATAATACGCAATAAAAACAAACAACTGTAAACATCCCATTAAAATAGCATGTACAACATTAAAGTTAAAATGATATGTCTTCATTACAGATGTAAAATTTCCAGAAATGTTCAATGGAGCTTTATGCATTGGTATTGAGCATGAAAGATCCATCCCACTTCCTAATCCACATCCAGGAGCTCAAGTTTTCTTGCCTTTGCAGCATTCCTTCTATTCCTGTCTACTCTTTTTCCCATTTCCCATTCATATGCCTGCTATCTATCAGAAGTGCACATACCTATGTCCCAAATACAACTGGACTTTCTGATTTTTCTTTGAAGACGTTTTGCTTCTCATCCAAGAAGCTTCTTCAGCTCTTACTGGATGGTGGGGAAAAGGAAGGATTTATACTCCTTAAAGACAATTGGTCATTTGCATTCTTTTAGGTTTTTTTTTTTTAAAAATTTGAATTTATATCCCGCCCTTCTCCGAAGACTCAGGGTAGCTTACATTGTGTTAAGCAATAGTCTTCATCCATTTGTATATTATATACAAAGTCAACTTTTATTGCCCCCAACAATCTGGGTCCTCATTTTACCTACCCTATAAAGGATGGAAGGCTGAGTCAACTTTGGGCCTGGTGGGACTTGAACTTGCAGTAATTGCAAGCAGCTGTGTTAATAACAGACTGATTAGTCTGTTGAGCCACCAGAGACCCTTAAGTGAGTCATTAAGGTCACCTGGAGGTTATTCTGTGTCATCAAGGTCACCTGAGTGGTAGCTTTACTGACTGGCTAAAAGAATGCAAATGACCAGCTGTCTGTAAGGAGTATAAATCCTTCCATTCCCCACCATCCAGTCAGAGCTGAAAAAGCTTCTTGGATTAGAAGCAAAATGTCTTCAAAGAAAAGCCAGAAAGTTCAGTTGCCTCTTGGAAACAAAAAATGCCCCTGAGACAACCATGACCTGGATGACTGAGAATCTCCATAGACACACATATCTATGCTTTTCTGTTCTGCTTCCAAGCCATAGCTATAAAATTGTGCTCTACTTTCTTCTAAAGGATTGAAGGTTTAATCTCCAGACATGCAAGTCAGTTTTAGTATTCAGGATTTTTGGAACATTTTAAAAATGCTGTTGAAAACAGGCCAAGTCCAGACAAAACCAGGATGGTTTATTCCAAGATTGAGACAAAAGTCTTGGAATATGTGTTCTTGTTTGGGGTTCTCAATACTAGGAAATCATACATTTGTGCAGAAATACAAAATGCATAATACGCAATAAAAACAAACAACTGTAAACATCCCATTAAAACAGCATGTACAACATTAAAGTTAAAATGATATGTCTTCATTACAGATGTAAAATTTCCAGAAATGTTCAATGGAGCTTTATGCATTGGTATTGAGCATGGAAGATCCATCCCACTTCCTAATCCACATCCAGGAGCTCAAGTTTTCTTGCCTTTGCAGCATTCCTTCTATTCCTGTCTACTCTTTTTCCCATTTCCCATTCATATGCCTGCTATCTATCAGAAGTGCACATACCTATGTCCCAAATACAACTGGACTTTCTGATTTTTCTTTGAAGACGTTTTGCTTCTCATCCAAGAAGCTTCTTCAGCTCTGACTGGATGGTGGGGAAAAGGAAGGATTTATACTCCTTAAAGACAATTGGTCATTTGCATTCTTTTAGGTTTTGTTTTTTTTAATTTGAATTTATATCCCGCCCTTCTCCGAAGACTCAGGGTGGCTTACATTGTGTTAAGCAATAGTCTTCATCCATTTGTATATTATATACAAAGTCAACTTTTATTGCCCCCAACAATCTGGGTCCTCATTTTACCTACCCTATAAAGGATGGAAGGCTGAGTCAACTTTGGGCCTGGTGGGACTTGAACTTGCAGTAATTGCAAGCAGCTGTGTTAATAACAGACTGATTAGTCTGTTGAGCCACCAGAGACCCTTAAGTGAGTCATTAAGGTCACCTGGAGGTTATTCTGTGTCATCAAGGTCACCTGAGTGGTAGCTTTACTGACTGGCTAAAAGAATGCAAATGACCAGCTGTCTGCAAGTAGTATAAATCCTTCAATTCCCCACCATCCAGTCAGAGCTGAAGAAGTTCTTGGATGAGAAGCAAAACATCTTCAAAGAAAAACCAGAAAGTCCAGTTGCCTCTAGAAAAAAAAAAGTGCCCCTGAAACAACCATGACCTGGATGACTGAGAATCTCCATAGACACACATATCTATGCTTTTCTGTTCTGCTTCCAAGCCATAGCTATAAAATTGTGCTCTACTTTCTTCTAAAGGATTGAAGGTTTAATCTCTCCAGACCATCTCAAGTCCTTCAGTTCTTCTACATTTAATTTTGAGTTCAGGGCAAGGGGTCTAAGAACATCTTTCTTGACAGGAAACCACCTAATTCTGCAATAAAATTGGAGAAGCTTTGATTGCTGCATTTTGCGGCACTTCACTGTTTTTCCAGATATAGTACAACTTTCTTGACACAGCTTTAAAAAAAAGATTTTGTTGCTTTTTGCATGGGAAAAGATTGTTCGCTATGGGCAATTAAGGAGAGCAATCTTATATATCAATGTATATGTTCAAAAGTGCACTGGCAGCTAGTGCATTGATGAAGAGGTCTCTCATTCACAAAAGATTTGTGAATGGCAGGTTTCACATGCTGCACTCAATCATGAGGTGATTTGGTTTTGGCCTAGCAAGATGTGCAAAGCTAGCATCTTGTGGATCATCTTGTCAAAATGGTGCCTGAAATATACTACATCAAACAAAGCTAGCAATGCAACTCATTTCTACGTGCCACAAATATTATCTTTCAAGGAAAGTATTCTCAGAAGTATGGCATAACATAAATAGGTGTCCTCTTCATAACATTGATTTATCCATAGTGGTTAGTTTGCTTTTGGTTTAGTGAGAAGTGCAAAGCAAGCCATATTAGTTTGAAGACCATTTTTCATGCCTCAGAGGTTCACTTTGGCTGGACCACTTTGACTATTTCAACGAATCATGTCGGCCACAATGATATGATTGAACTCCAAATTTGGTGGGCTCCAAATTTTTTAACAACTGGTTCTCTGCCCTAATGACTGGGTGGGTGGGCATGGCTGGGTGGGGACATGTAACTGACTGAGTGTGGCCAATTCTACATTACTTGTGTGGATGGTATCTGTACGGGACAGGCAGGCTTGGGGAGAGAAACAGGGGTCTCCAGTTGAGGGGAGAAGAAAGATCCAACCTGTTTGTGTGGGTGTGGGTGTGGGTGTGCCTGTGTGGGTGGGTGTGCCTGTGTGAGTGTGTATGTGAGAGAGAGAGAGACTGCGTCAAGCTAGACTGGGAAAGCTGGCTGTGAGAGGAAGAGAAGCTGGGGAAGCTGGACCCAGATGCTTCCCTGGTCCCCTCATCCCAGAAGCAGCAACCTCGCACTCTCACATCTCTGCTAGCCCCCTTCTTCACATGGGATCAACCAGCAGCAGAAATGGAGAGGGAGAAGGGGGCAGCGGCAGCTGCTAGCATTAAGGGGAGAATGCCACACAGAAACGAGCGCACACAGAAATGCTGTCCCTATATTGACCCAGGTTCCTGGACCCAGACTCCTGGACTCGGATGATTCAGAAAGTGAGGGAGAAGACCTGGCAAGGCCTGCTTCTCTTGGGCCCTCTCCCTCCCTGGCACCCACCCAAAGGGAGGAGGAGGGGCCGGCAAGGCCTCATTCTCCCGAGCCTTCTGATTTGGCAACACCCCAAGAACAGTTTTGGAGTGATGCAAGACTGTGCAGACGTGACTGGCGCGTGCAGCAGAGGAAGCGTTGGGACAAAGCCAAAGAATGATGGTCATGCAGTGACATCTGCAGAGACTATAAATAGGAGGCGGGACTTCCTGGTTTTTTGTCTTGGACAAAGCAATGAATTTGCGCGGGCAAACTGTATCAATGGAGGGAAGAATATATTCGTGAGTAATTCTGGCCTTATCTATAATTTCCTTGTTGTCTCCAGAGACTTGGCAGGCCCGTGGATAGATGTGGCCAAGACATTTATCTATGTAAATAAATTAGAAAAGAAGGCCTTTGACTGACTCTTTGTTGGGAGTATTGGGGGAGGGAAACAGAACAGTCCCTTTCTCCCTCTCCGTCTCCATTGCTGGGTGATTCCATGTGAAGAAGGGGGCAAGCAGAGAGGGAAAGAGGCAAGGTTTCTGCTTCTGGGATGAGAGGACCCAGGACACATCTGGATCCGACTTACCCAGCTTCTCATCCTCTCACAGCCAGCTTTTTGGGCTGTTTTAGGCTGTTTTCCAGGCTCTTTTTGGACTGAAAAACATCTTGAAATGGCCTGAAAAGGGCCTGGGTTTTTCGCCATTTTCAAGGCTGATCTTGACTGGAAAACTGGCCTGAAAACACCCCAATAAATGGCCAAAAATGGCCCAAAAAGCAGGCGGGGCAGGAGCAGTTGGTGGTCCAATTTTCCAGTTCTCCAAACCGCACAGAATTTGAACAACCGGTTCAGGTGAACAGGTTCGAACCGGCAGCAGCCCACCTCAGGATACAGTTCAGATGCCATAGTGAACTTTATTGTTCTTGTTGATAGAGACTAGCAAGACACCCTTCTGGAAATTTGTACATAATAGACACTTTCTAGCATAGAAAACAAGCTGTGAGCATTGTTTCATCATGAATCCTAGTGAGTCTAGTGCAATTTAAACCCTAGTTATACATGACACATACAAAGATAGAATCAAACGCCCCATAAGGTTTGCGGGTAATTCAATTTAAAATGGAGTGAGTGAAATCCCCAGTCAAGGTAATTCCTCTTAAATGCCTTGCTTAATAGCATACACGGTCATTGCGCAAGAGATGAATATTGTGTTTGCTTTCTAAGTAAGCACTACTTAAAAGCTCATTAGCTCAACTCAAGCTCAGACTGTACCCTTTGGTGACACTATTTCGTGGTGTTTACCAGCAATTTGAAGACCAGCTTATCAGAGTTATGCTTGAACTACAACCTCATCAAACTGAGGTATGTTATCCTGGGGGGGGGGTGGTGGTATCAGCATTTCTAAATCTTTCTGCAAATATGCAGAATTAATTTTTCATTTTGGTTAATTTTCCTTTCAGTCTGGCAAGTTGTTGTGTGAACAGAATAAATGATAACCATCCACTGCAATATGGGATATTGCTGAATTACATTTGTTTTGGTCATGTAATTTTGTAGCTTTTTATCATCTGACTATTGAGGAAGAAGAGAATGGGTATATGCAATGTCCCTCTTACTGTCTCAATCATCGGGAGACAGATTTATTTATTTATTTATTCGTATTTGTATACCGCCCTATCTCCCGAAGGACTCAGGGCGGTTCACAGGCAAATAAAAACATTTATGTACAGATTAAGATAACCATTAAAAAACGTATTCTAAAAGCCAAATTATTAAAAAATAATAAAAATATTAAAACCAATTTAAAACCCCTATAAATTTAAAATCTAGTCCAGTCCAGATTTACAGCATTGGTTGGTATATTTTTCACCATTTCACCATAGGGCCTCTGGTGGCTCAGACTGCTAAGACAGTCTGTTATTAACACAGCCGCTTGCAATTACTGCAGGTTCAAGCCCCACCAGGCCCAAGGTTGACTCAGCCTTCCATCCTTTATAAGGTAGGTAAAATGAGGACTCAGATTGTTGGGGGCAATAAGTTGACTTTGTATATAATATACAAATGGATGAAGACTATTGCTTGACATAGTGTAAGCCGCCCTGAGTCTTCGGAGAAGGGCGGGATATAAATGCAAATAAAAATAATAATTAAAAAAAATTATGTTCAAGCAGACATTTGGAATGCCTTAAAGAGCTTTGATCTGCTTGCTGCTTTATTAGACCTCTGAGCTTATCTTTTTTGTAGAGCTCTGCCTGTCTGGTTTAACCTAAAAAGCCAGAGTCACCCTTTGCACATGATTTGTAGATACTCAAATTGGCCAGGTTCTTAGAACATGCTAAACAGTGGTGGGTTTCAAACTTTTTTACTATTGGTTCTGTGCGTGTGGCATGGTTTGGTGGGCATGGCAGGGGAAGGATACTGTAAAATCGCCATTCCCAACCCACTCAAACATTTCACTACTGTAAAATCTCCATTCCTCTCCAATTCAAGGGAAGGCTGCTGTAAAATCCCCATTTCTTCAGCTGGGACTTGGGATGCAGAGAATAGATGGGGGCGGGGCCAGTCAGAATTTCCATTCTACAGGTTCTCCAAACTACTCAAAATTTCCACTACCGGTTCTCCAGAAGTGGTCAGAACCTGCTGAAGCCCACCTCTGATGCTAAACCATATACTGTGCTGAAAAGCCAGTAGCTGAAATTAGCCAGATACAATTTTTGGAATGTCTGGAAGGGAATATGAAATTTATTTGGGAGGCTTGATCTCTTTTGTTAGGAAGAGAAGAAAGCATGACTTGGAAGAATCCAATATATGAAAGATACTTTGCCTCCATAAACCACTGTCAACGGATTCATCTTTCAACTTCTGTATATGTCTACAAATTCACCTGAATAATATTGGATTGCCCTTCTTACCACCCTTCATGACAGGGATTGAATTGTGTAAATGTAAAAAGTCTGTTTACTGACACCATGACACCACAAAATCTACCCTCAAAATAGATACTTACTGCCTTCTTCACTATCTTGGATTAGGCACTCTTCAAAGCATAATTGATGAAAAATGTTACAGACGGGGATTGAGAGGATTAATTTAATGTAATAATAACATTGGATGCAATCTTTGGGCTCATTTACACTACTTCCTTGTTCTGGTCTGAGACACTTGCTTACAATTTTCTAAGTATGCACCTTTAAAACAGACTGATAGTGAGAACAGGACTATTGGCCTACATTTCTGAGATGTGGTAAAAGGAATGATATGGAAACCAGTGGTTTAATAGTTGACATAGTTTGTACCATTTAGGGACAGGAATAAAATATATTCTCATTATATGTGAATGAGCACAATTCCCCTTCCTTGAACATAATATCATATTTACTTAACAAAGCTCCAAAATTAAATCTTAGGCAAACTTACCATGTGAATAGTTTTGGTTTTTTTTAAAAAAGCTAGATACATACTGTACATGCAGGTCAGTTAAAATAGTGATGTCTGAAAACTCAACTAAAATGCTGACTATTCCTGCCAGGAGCTTTTAATCCTTCAAGATGGGGCATAATGTTAGGTGTCAGACAAATGCAGTTGTTTCATTGACTTAGTACAACTCTCAAGTTCCCACCCACCCACTCACCCTCCCACCCCCAGAGTTCCAAAGTTGCAGTTGAATTGCAATGTTTAATGTGAAGGACATATAAAATAAATACTTGAGGAATTATGCTAATTTAATCATTTATATTATAACTGAATTACAGAGTTGGAAGTTACCCTGGAGGTCTGCTCAAGCAGGTGACTCTATACCATTTCAGACAAATGGTTGCCCAATCACTTTTAAAAGCCTCCAGTGCTGGAACAGCAACAACTTCTGGAGGCAAGCCAATCCACTAGGTAATTGTTCTCAGTCAAGAAAGTTGTCCTTGGTTCCAGGTTGGATCTCTCTTTGATAAATTTTCATCAATTGCTTCTTATTCTGCCTTCAGGTACTTTGGAGAATAGACTGACCCAGTGGTGAAATCCAATTTTTTTTTACTACCGGTTCTGTGGGCGTGGCTTGGTTGGCGTGGCAGGGGAAGGATACTGCAAAATTCCTATTTCCTCCCCACTCCTGGGTGAAGGATATTGCAAAATCTCCATTCCCAGCCCACTCTGGGGCCAGCGAGAGGTAAAATTTGCCGGTTTTCCAAACTACTCAAAATTTTCGCTACTGGTTCTCCGAACTGCTCAAAATTTCTGCTACCGGTTCTCCAGAACCTATCAGAACCTGCTGGATTTCACACCTGGACTGACCCCCTCTTCTTTGTGGTAGCCCTTTATATGACAATCGTTATCATATCACCCCTAGCCCTTCTTTGCATTAAACTAGACATACCAAATTCCTGCAACCATTCTTCCTATATTTCAGCTTCCAGTCCCCTAAACATTTAGTATTTTTGTCCTAGATCTTACATGAGGCCCCCAAAATGTTGTACACCCATAATTAGCAATAGTCCATGCCAAACACTATAATACAATTTTTCCCATTTAAAATGTTCTAAGTTGTTAGTAAAACAATTGTTAAATCATGTATTGTACTTGTCTCTGAAAAGGGAAATTACTACATATTCTCTACCTTCTTTGTATTCTACACCGTGAATTGATTTTTTTGGATGGGAAATAATGTAAACACTTTGGTACATCAAGCACCGGTGCTGTCGTCCACCTGATAGGATCATATAGCTCTTCTGGATATAGTCACAGCAGCAGCCTTATACAGATAAAAATGAAAAATTCTACTCTACATGGTGAAACATTGATTATAAGTACAAGATAAGCCTCCACAACATTCATTAGTACAGCCTTCCTCAAACTACATTATTAGGATGTAAATTTCAATTCTCAGAATTCCCATTCAGCATACTGCCTGGCAATTCTGGAGTCTGAAATACAGTGCAGCTTAAGGAAGTTTGCTGAAGATGGCTGTTTTAATAATTTGGTAGAAGTTGCCATACCTCTATAAAGCTAATATTTCTTTTACCATTGACTTTGGTGCGCAACCATTCTGAGCTCTACCAGTCTTGTGTTGCCTATCTCTCTTATTCCACATTTCGAAGATTCTTTGCCAACATGCCAACTGGACAAAGAAATGGCTAAGAATTAATGATGGCTAGATGTTATCTCTATGTTCAGAGACAGCCTGTTCTTTATAGACCTTTTGCTGGTGAAAAAGAAGGGGTTTCCTAAGGATTGTCTTCCCCAAATTGGTATCCTCAATATGTGTTGAGACTGAAGTTTTATCAGCCAGAATATCTAAAAGTATTTGTATCTACATTTTTCTATGGCTTTCAGACAAAAATTATAATTAACATGTAAATAGCAGGCACAAGGAATCAGGACTACCAGTTAGGTTGCAGCATAGAAGATTTATTTAAGCCATATCTAAGAATCTGGTCGACTAAAATTCAATACTAAATTGGCACCAGATAAGGGTCAATGAAGTCAGTAGGGGTTAATGATGTGTTTAACTTCCCCTCCCACATTTATTTATTTATTTATTTTGTCACAACAATATATGTTGTGTATCATACAAAAAGATTATATAGTATATAAACACATATATGAGTAAATATAGGAGGTATAAGCATATATATATATATATATATAGGAAGAAGAAAAGAAAAAAAACAATAGGACAGGAACGGTAGGCACGTTTGTGCGCTTATGCACGCCCCTTATGGTCCTCTTAGGAATGGGGTGAGGTCAATAGTAGAAAGTTTTTGGTTAAAGCTTTTAGGATTATGGGAAGAGACCACAGAGTCAGGTAAAGTATTCCAAGCACTGATGATTCTGTTACAGAAGTCATATTTTCTGCAATCTAGATTAAAGCGGTTGACATTAAGTTTAAATCTATTAGTTGCTCTAGTATTATTGCAATTAAAGCTGAAGTAGTCTTTGACAGGAAGGACATTACAATAGATGATTCTGTGAGTTAAACTTAGGTCTTGTCAAGGCGACGGGGTTCCAAGTTTTCTAAACCTAGGATTTCAAGTCTGGTGGGATAAGGTATTTTATTGTTTTCAGAGGAATGGAGAACTCTTCTTGTAAAATATTTCTGGACACGTTCAATTGTATTGATGTCAGAGATGTGGTGAGGGTTCCAAACAGGTGAGCTGTATTCTAGAATTGGTCTAGCAAATGTTTTATATGCTCTGGTTAGTAGTGTGGTGTTTTGGAGAAGAAGCTACATAAGATTAGGTTTACAACTCTTAGAGCTTTTTTTGCTATGTAGTTGCAGTGGGCTTTGGCACTTAGATCATTTGACATGAAAACTCCAAGGTCTTTAACGGGATGGGGTCATCTGTAAGGTAATGTCCATCTAGTATGTACTTAGTGTTTGGGTTCTTTTTCCTATATGTAAGACTGAGCATTTGCTGGTTGAAATTTGAGCTGCCAATTTTTAGACCAAGCGGTTAGATGATCAAGGTCGTTTTGAATGATAGAAGTATTGTCTGTGGTGTTAAATAGTTTGACATCGTCAGCAAAGAGAACACAATTACTTGAGATATGGTCACAAAGATCATTAATGTATAGTATAAAGAGTGTTGGTCCAAGGACGCTGCCTTGAGGAATGCCACTCTTGACAGGAACAGGATTTGATAAAGCATTGCCAATTTTGACCACTTGTTGTCTGTTAGACAGAAAAGCAGATATCCATTTGTGAAGGGGTCCTGAGATGCCATAGGATGTTAGTTTTAGGAGAAGTTTATCGTGTACTACTGAGTCAAAAGCTTTGCAGAAGTCTATGTAGATTGCATCTATTGATTTGCCTTGATCAAGATTTGTAGTCCATATGTTTTTACAGTGGAGAAGTTGTAAGTTACATGATAATTTTTTCCTGAAACCAAATTGTTTGTTGGAGAGTAGGTTGTTAGTTTCTAAGTATGAGGTAATGGATTGGTTGATGATTGATTCCATGACTTTGCAAGTGACGCAGCAAAGAGAGATCGGTCTGTAATTTTCGACTAAGCTGGGGTCTCCTTTTTTGAAGATAGGGATGACTGTGGCTAGTGACCAAAGTTTAGGAAGGGAACTGGTAGTGAAAGCTTTATCAAAGATAATACTTAGGGGTTCTGCTATATTAATAGAAAGTTTTTTTAGAAAGTATGCACATAGTCCATCGGGTCCAATAGATAGCGATAGTTTTAAGTTATGAAGAGCTTTTCCAGCGTTATCTTCTGTGAAATCTATATGAGTTAAGTCATCATAATAATTGCTGGTACGTTTGTGGAATGTCGGATATGTGTTATCGGAGTTAACAAAAACTGAGCCAAAGAAAATGTTGAAGAGGTTTGCTTTAACTGTTTCGTCATTGCATTCTTTGTTGTTAGAATCTTTTAGTGGTGGGATGGATCTTGAATCTTTAAGTTTATTGTTAACAAAATTATAAAAGGCACGATTGGAATTAATGCACAGAAGGTTCTATATCTGGCTGATCTTCTCCTAGCAATAGCACTCAGATTTATATGCTACTTCACAGTGCTTTACAGCCCCCTCTAAGTGGTTTACAACATATTGCCCACAACAATCTGGATCCCAATTTTACTGCCCTCAGAAAATGAAAGGCTGAGTCAACCTTAAGCCAATACTGCATTCTAACCACTGCGCAACCACAGCTCTTGCCTACTTCTTTCCTATGGTGAATGACTTTAGGTCAGTAATCTCTCAAGAACTCTTCTAAGTATGTAGTCCATGAACTTTACCTTAGGCATGAAAAACCAGGTGGGGTGACTTTGGCCTAGCTGTTTTCTCTCAGTCCCTCATAGGATTGTTGTTGTTATGGGGAAAATAGGAGGAGGAAGGAGTATATGTATCTCTACTGCCTTGAAATATATATGAAAAAAGCAGGATTTTTAAAAATCTAAATTAAATAATGGAAAAAAATGAAAACTGTAATTACAGACTGATGTATTCCTTCCTTGGGCAGGAGAAAATTGCAAAAGAAATGTTGTCCTTTTATGTAATGGCCAATCTTCTGCCGCTTATTCTTATTAAATAGCAAATATAACCTTTTGTGACCAAGTCACTGAGTATTGCACTTTTTAATATGGTTATTAGTCCACATTATCTGGTACGTTACTCAATTAACCTGCCTCTAAAGGGATGGGCTGACCTTCACCAATAGAGCAACAGCACACTGACTTTCTGCAGAGCAGCAGGAAATCTACACTCTTAATTCGATAGTGATAAATAGGGACTGTAGTCCTGGATACTGTTCTTCCCCTAATGTGAATTCATAAAACAAATTCACTAGCCAATGAGTTAGCCAATGTCGGGTTTATCATAAGTTACATGAGATTTTTGTCTGAAATTAAAAGATGTAGCCTTCCTTTGGAGAGTAACAGGGCAAATTTTTAAAACAGAATTATCACGACTTCACTCCTTTCAGGTAACACATGGATTTTTTTGGTTTTGTTTAAATAAATAAACCTGGCAATGAAAGTTACACTATTTTCAAAATACATAAACATTGCACGGAGAAATGCTTTCAGATGCAGCAGTAAAGCATGGGGGTGAAATATTAAATTTAATGTATTGAGAATGCTTAGAAGGTGAATTATCACATCATACTGTGACACTGAATCACTAATAATGAAAGATATTTTGACCATAATCTATGAATTAGTCTGGAACGAGCTCCCTCTGGGGCTTCGTCAACTCCCCGATCTCAAGTCCTTCCGCCGCGAGCTGAAGACGCTGCTGTTTCGAAGAGCAGGACTTGCCTGAATGTAGTTTTAAATTGGGATTTTTAAAAAAGGGGTTTAAATGAGGTTTTAAATTTGTATTTAAAAGTTAGAGCATCAATTGAATTTAACTATCTATTCTTTAGCTGTTTTTTATCTATTATATGTTTTCTGTTGTTTTTTGTCTGTGAACCGCCCTGAGTCCTCCGGGAGATGGGCGGTATACAAATATAATAAATAATAATAATAATAATAATGAATGTATGCAGATTATTTTAATTTCATATGCCCGTTCAAATATTCTTATCCTGTCAAGAGAAACATGAGCCTAAAGGTGGTGAATGGGGAAAGTATAATGTAATACATCTGGAAAATATCAAGGCAAATAAGAAAGTCCAGGGGTTTTCAATTTCTTCAGGCTATGGAATTTGTTACTTAAAAGAAACAAATAAACAAACAAATTTGTTTTCTCCTGCTCTAAAGACAGCTATGTAGTCTGGGAAAACTGGCTGCATTTGAGTAAATATTTTTGCTTCTGTGTCTGTAACAGAACCCATCACAGTTTGAAAAACCCTGAGCTGGCCTATATATTCTGTATCTATAAAAATAAAATAAAATAAAAAATAAAAAAATAAAATAAAATAAAATAACAATGGTTATTTTAAGTCTTGGTTAGGTCTTGAACTGTTAAGATTTTACTAGTCCCAGACTGTGAATCGAATTGAAGATGATGATGATGATGATGATGATGATGATGATGATGATGATGATGATTAATACAAGCATCTGCCACACAACACTTAAAACACTGATAAAAAAGACAAAGAAGTCTGATTGTGGATGGTGCAGTATTTGGAGAAAAGCAAAAGAGAAGAGAAAGAACTGGAGAAAATCACAAAATGCAAAGACCTGCAAATAGAAATAAAATGACAGTGGCAAAAGAAAGCAAAGGTATTACCAATAGGTATCTGGAGTGCCATCCCAAAATATACTGTATGGAGACCAACCGAACACCATCATCATCAATTGCCAATGGCACTTTACTTGGAACAGCTTACATCCTGGGACAATACCATTAATACAGTAGTGGGTTTCAATTCCCAGTGCTACTGGTTCGCTAACAGGACCACACGGGAGTGCGTGCGTGGCACTTCTGCACATGCACACAAGGTTCTGTGCATTACAGAGCATTTTTGATAACATCTGGGTGGGTGGGCGAAACCTCCTGCTGCCGCCACTACTGGTTTGCCTGAACTGGGGCGAACTGGTAGCAACCCTCCACAGCATTAATATCATTAAACAACATCTGCTTATTCCAGGTCTGTGGGAAGGACTTGATAGACAGATGAAAATGCCAAATCCAGTCCCGCTGGTCAATTATACTGAATTTGGATCACTCTGAATGCTATTTAAAAATTACTCAGGTTACTATGCTTTATGAATCTGTAGGGAATAAAGGGCGGGGGAAGCCCTACATTTATGAATTATCTAACAGACTGTAACAATGTCTTCCTTTGTAGCCTTATAATTTAAACCCCTACTTCAATTGGAAATGCATTCCTTATTTTACAGCTGATCTTTCTTTTCCATTCCAGTCAATATTCCTGAACTTACTATATAATGCCAAGAGAATTCATCATTAAAAGCTGAGAAAATGAATGCCTCTCTAGAACTCAAGATCCCAAGTAACTAGTGAAATAATTGTTTTGTGGTGAACAGCTGCATGCAATGAATTTCATCACATGCAATAACTATTATCAAAGGAGTTTCTCAATTTTCAGTTAAGTTAAAATAACAGAAGGCCAATGCATTTTTGAAAACAGATGTTCTGAGAATACTCCTGCAAAAATTAGACATCTAGGTAATTAATGTCTGAGGAAAAGTAATTCTGTCCCTCTCTCTCTCACGTCCCCCAGTCCTCAATAAAGGACAAGTTAGATGTATATTCTTCATTTTGGGAATTATAATTAAGAAAAGTTAACAGTATAATTAGTAAGCCAATGATTAGCCACTGTGACATGCCTTTAAATTTTACTTAAAATGGCCGTGAGACATGGATGTAAATGAATATTCTCTGCTTCTCTGAGGAGAAACAGCAGGAATACAAATAATCAGCATACTGTGTTCTAACTGAAGCTTGATGTTTCAATGCTAGGTGTGCCATACCAGGCTTAAATTCAATGAAAATGGGATTTTCTTAACATGGGAACTAAGGTTTCTATTATAAAGGATATAAAGAACTTAGTATCATTAGCCATAATTTCAAGCCTTAGTTTTTGTATTAGTTATCACTGAATTTCAGGATAATTTCGGACAGTATGCTAAAGATTCTAGCTTACATGACTATGCTTAAGGAATCGTGTCAAATTTGTGGTGTCACATTGCTGTCATGTGATGTTTCCTGGCGTTTTTCCCATTCACGGAGCTAGGATGGGCATGGCCTACGCGTGACTCATCCGGCCTGTGGGCCACCAGTTTGACATCCCTAGTTAAGGTAAGACTGGGCTTTCGTTGTACCTGTGCTTATCAATCAACATAGGCCTAAACTAGTTTGTACTTATGGTTATAAGGGAATACTGCATGTGGCATTGGTGTGACTGTTACCTAGTGCAGGGGTCTCCAACCTTGGCAACTTTAAGCCTGGAGGACTTCAACTCCCAGAATTCCCCAGCCAGCTTTGCTTTGGGAGTTGAAGTCCTCCAGGCTTAAAGTTGCCAAAGTTGAAGACCCCTGATCTAGAGAAGCAGAGAATATTAATTTACATCCATGTCTCACGGCCATTTTAAGTAAAATTTAAAGGCATGTCACAGTGGCTAATCATTGGCTTACTAATTGTACTGACTGGCCCCGCCACCATCTATTCTCTGCCTTCCAAGTCCCAGCTGATCGGGGGGGGGGGAATGGGAATTTGGCAGTAACCTCCCCTTGAATTGGGGAGGGAATGGAGATTTTACAGTATCCTTCCCCTGGAGTGGGGTGGGAATGGAGATTTTATCAGTATCTTTCCCCTGCCACGCCCACCAAGCTATGCCATGTCCACCAAGCCACACCCATAGAACTGGTAGTAAAAAATGTTGAAACCCACCACTGGAACAGACCATTATACGATCGTATCAAAAGAAGACATTAGGGGAGGAGGAAATCACCTGAAGAAAGGGGAAGAAATGGAAGTAAAAGTGAAGGAACTGGAGAAAGAAAGGGTGTGAGTCCCGTATGCTAAAAGTATTAGGAGCCAGAGTAATTTTCTAAGAGAATGAATGGAAAGCAGGCATAAGGGAGAAGTACATAGAGTCTACTTGAAAAAATATTCTAATTATATTACAGTGCTATATAGAAGTATGAAGAGTTACATTAATAAAAAGAATGAAAAGGGATGCTTGGTAGAACAATGAAACAAAAAAGGCTGCAAAGATTAAAAAGCACATATAAGTCAATGACTGCTACAGAAAAATGTGACAAGCTCTTTTCAGCTTGTTGGGTTAATAACTCTTTTTCTTGCGAAGCTGGTCAAGCATATATTTGAATTCATAATTAATGATTTTAATAAATGTTATCTGAATTATGCAGAAAAACCACGTCTCTTTTTGGGGGGGGAACAATTTTATGGAAGTCCTTAATAAACATAGTAAAAATTAATACAAACTAAACTAGAAGAAAGATTGAAAAGGAAAGGAAAAAGTTTAGAAGGTGCAAGGGGAAAAAGTAGAAGAGGAAAAAAGAGAACAAAGGCAGCAATAAAAAGTGGCTCCCCAACCTTCATCACACCATATCTCAATCATGTAGCTCTTTGGCAAATGTGAGTGCACTTAGTGTACATTACTGCACATTAAACGAAGTCAAAATTAAAGAGAATTATATAGAATTATACTGTCAAATTAAAATATTTTATTTTACCTGTTAAAAGACCCGTACCTATCACTACTATGAATACTTCAACAAAAAAGAGACTAAACCATAAAAGCAGCGTAATAAAAAGACCTTCAAATGTTTGTCTAACAGCTACATAATAGGCAATTGAAAGAACATAGAGTCAAAGAGTGGAAATTATCTCAAAGAACACCCAGTTCAACTTGAATGTAAGTAATCAGTCTTTCAAAGAAGGCAATCTGGACTCTGCTTAAGTATCCTACAAAGAGTATTTTCTACATTCTGGGCAGCTTGCTCCATTGTAAAACACTTGTGTTATTAAGAAGTCTGTTCTAATATTTAAATTAAAATATATATTTCTTATAATCTATATTAAATTTGTTTTGCTTCTTTTATAGCTTCACCCCTTTTATAAACATAATGACATAGTATAGATGTAGAAAAGGTTAAGGGGGCTTGTGACAATAGTGCACCTGATATTTTGCAAAATTATCCCCTTTGTGATCATATCTCTTTTGCAAATTGATCACATCCAACTCCTTCAGACTACTTGGTTTCTAAGATCCATACATTTTTTTGCCCATTAAATATTACTCAAGTATGGTTCAATATTTCCTACAGTGATTATGTGTTTGATTTGGTATCTAGTTTTATTACAGGATTAAACAACCAGAAAACATAAAATTTTTGAACCTGTTTTGAACTTGAGGTTTCTCTTCAGAATCCATATGCAAACGGTTGAGTGAATTCCTGAGACACTTTCCAAGGTAGCGCAGCATGGATATCATGTATGTATGCACACAGATCTTAAACTGTGCATAGAAAGCAATTATGTATTACTGTGATTCAATGTGTTGAAATATATGCTGGCAAAACCGAGTTTTAAACTTGAAAGTAAATAGGCATTCCTGTGTAGATATTTCAACACAGGAATCAAATGTTTCTGATTCTTTAATTATTCAGCAGTCTGTGTATCTTATTTTGTGTCAACCTCAAGTTTCTGATACTTACTAGGGCAACTCTAGTAGTAGACTTCCCAGAAACATATGTAACTAAAAGAAGAGGAAGGTTTAATAAAACTAATCAAATAACATATTTTACATTTTTCTTTCTCATTTCTTACTCGTCACAAAAAGCTTCGTTTTTCCTGATAACCCAAACATGATCCCTAGTATGTATACAATGACACGGTTGCTTAAAAGTTTTGTTAGGTAGTCTAAAATGGTATTTTATAGCTAGGCCCCAATTTATCTTTTGCATTAGTTTTGTTTCCTAAATCAAAAGGCCTTTTCAGGTGAATGTATGGGATATCTGAAGATTCGTGAATATAAATTTATATTTACCAACAAAGAAATAAAGGAAGACTAGTATAGATCTATTTCAAGCTATTTAGTTCTCATTAAGGTAAAGGTTCCCCTCACACATATGTGCTAGTCGTTGCCGACTCTAGGGGGTAGTGCTCATCACTGTTTCAAGCCGAAGAGCCAGCGCTGTCTGAAGATGTCTCTGTGGTCATGTGGCCGGCATGACTGAACGCCAAAGGCGCACGGAACACTATTACCTTCCCACCAAAGGTGGTCCCTATTTTTTCTACTTGCATTTTTACATGCTTTCGAAACTGCTAGGTTGGCAGAAGCTGGGACAAGTAACAGGAGCTCACCCCGTTACACGGCAGCACTAGGGATTCGAACCGCTGAGCTGCCGATTTTTCGATCGACAAGCTCAATGTCCTAGCCCCTGAGCCACCGCATCCCCTCAGTTCTCATTAGCTAGCCATAATCTCCTGGGATTCGAACCTGGGATTCAAATCCTGAAAGGATATGGCTAGCTGATGAGAGCTAAATAGCTTGAAATAGATCTATACTAATCTCCCTTTATTACTTTGTCGGTAAATATAAATTTAACACAAAATAGTGTTAGCGAAGGCTCCTGGACTGAGGCTGAAAGGCAAAAGGGAAGAAGTATGCTCCACCCCATATTTGGGTAGACCAGGTTGTCCCTGATAGAAAAAAAAACATCTAATTCTAATTCATGAGTATAGTTGAAAAATTAGTCCTCAAAATCTTTCTGGATACTTACATTGTATATTTGCTGAAAAGATAATGAGGCATCTTTTTAGGTTCTACAGGGAGCCTAGCATAAAGTACCTGTTAACATGTTTTCAACACACAAAGGTCTAAGTAAAGTGGGAAGAGAAGTGCATGGATGCGTATAAGTGGGTTTGGGAAACAATTCCAAACAAATATCAGACTCAATCTCTCATCTCTGTCAGTAGTTCATGCTCCAGTTTCTTCCAGCATTTATCAAGCGGCAGCATTTCAGAAGATTATCCTGGAAGGGATAATCTAGAATGAATCCCGCTCTGTGTATCAATTTTCAGGACCAGATCCTAAATAATAGTCACAGAAATGTTTCTTTTCTCTGCAAAGAAAAAGTGAAGGCGCATATACAGTACCTTAATTTTTTCCCTAAGGTATAAATCCCTTCCAAGAAGAGCGAATATACTATTTTTTATTGGGTTTTTTTGCATTTTGCAGTAGTGACGCTTTGCAAGTGATTTTGTTACTACATTTTAGTGCCAGAATATGACGTTGCTTTCTAATATAGCAGGAATGACAGTATAATATTGGATAATAGAATAATGTTTGCAATATTTGATTTGTACAATATCGTTTTCTGCTTCAGGAATAGGTTTTATTTCATTCCCTTTAGAGTAACAACTGATGCTGACAATGTTTCCTACAGCTACAGCAGAGAATGCATCTGACATTAAAGAAAGATAGAACCTGCTTATTTTTCTTCTTTTCTGTACAACCTTTTTTGAAAACTATGGTGCAGTAGTGATTAAGGTGTTTGCCACTGAGAACACCTGAGTTTAACTCTCCCTCCCTCCGCCCCCCGCCCCACTCCCAAGTCCTGGTAGCTGTCTGAGCCTAACCTCCCTTCAGCTTAACCTATCTTGTGGTGATATTATGACTTAAAATGGAGAGTAGAACCATTTATAATAAATCTATTTTATAGCTGAATTTAATCCACCACTTGCTTCATTGACAGTAATGTTGATTAGTTTCATTTGTTAACAGTGATGCTTTTTAGCACTGACTTTTATCATTTACATTTAATTTTAATTCTGTACATTAAGGTGAATGTAAACATGTTACCATAACACCAATATTCCTATGTGCATATGTTACTACATGTGTAAAGTTATAATTCAATTATCTAGGGCTCATCTTCATTGGCTTATAATTACATTTTCACCTGTTCACATTTAAACTTGTCTAGTGGATAAAAATTCTGGAATAGATGAATTTTTGCTCAGAGATTGTTATGTTTTTACATATGTTTTCTCTTCTCCTTTTTTTTAATTCAGTTGATCACATCCATGTCACTATGATGTGAGTACAAATGGGACATACGATTTAGACTTGATGAAAAACTTCACCAAGTATAGCAATTCCTACATGACTTTACATAGAATAGAATAGAATAGAATAGAATAGAATAGAATAGAATAGAATAGAATAGAATAGAATAGAATAGAATAGAATAGAATTTTTTATTGGCCAAGTGTGATTGGACACACAAGGAATTTGTCTTGGTGCATATGCTCTCAGTGTACATAAAAGAAAAGATACGTTCATCAAGGTACAACATTTACAACACAATTGATGATCAATATATCAATATAAATCATAAGGATTGCCAGCAACAAGTTATAGTCATACAGTCATAATTGGAAAGAGATTGGCGATGGGAACTATGAAACGATTAATAGTAGTGCAGATTCAGTAAATATTCTGACAGTGTTGAGGGAATTATTTGTTTAGCAGAGTGATGGCCTTCGGGAAAAAACTGTTCTTGTGTCTAGTTGTTCTGGTGTGCAGTGCTCTATAGCGTCGTTTTGAGGGTAGGAGTTGAAACAGTTTATGTCCAGGATGCGAGGGATCTGCAAATATTTTCACGGCCCTCTTCTTGATTCGTGCAGTATACAGGTCCTCAATGGAAGGCAAGTTGGTAGCAATTATTTTTTCTGCAGTTCTAATTATCCTCTGAAGTCTGTGTTTTTCTTGTTGGGTTGCAGAACCGAACCAGACAGTTATAGAAGTGCAAATGACAGACTCAATAATTCCTCTGTAGAATTGGATTAGCAGCTCCTTGGGCAGTTTGAGCTTACTGAGTTGGCGCAGAAAGAACATTCTTTGTTGTCCTTTTTTAATGATGTTTTTGATGTTAGCTGTCCATTTGAGATCTTGTGATATGATAGAACCCAGAAATTTGAAGGTTTCTACTGTTGATACTGTGTTGTCAAGTATTGTGAGAGGTGGAAGTATGGAAGGGTTTTTCCTAAAGTCTACCACCATTTCTACGGTTTTGAGTGTGTTCAGTTCCAGATTGTTTTGGTTGCACCACAAGGCTAGTCGTTCGACCTCTCGTCTATATGCGGATTCGTCATTGTCTCGAATGAGACCAATCACTGTTGTGTCATCTGCGAACTTCAGTAGCTTAACTGATGGATCATTGGAGATGCAGTCATTGGTATACAGAGAGAAGAGAAGTGGGGAGAGCACACAGCCTTGGGGGGCCCCTGTGCTAATTGTACAGGTATTTGATGTGATGCCTTTGATACATTTGATACATGCCTTTACTTCCAGCATAAAAAGAATGATTCCCAAAAAAAGAGGATATCTGTAGCTCAAGGCTGAACCGTGAAGTCCTTGGGGCCCTCTGAGCTTTGTTATTTGCTTGTATATGTTTCATTACCCAACTGAATCAGGTATATCAGTATAGGTGAGTGTAACATTTGTTCCAAGTTGTATACAATAACTTACCCTGCAATGCAAATGGATGTGTGGTTTGAATGAGAAAACTTGGCTATTTAAGGCTTGAAGTTTTCCCCAAACTGTTACCAGTAAGAATCCCAGCTTCTTGATGCAATGGTTGTAGAAATCTTCAAAGAAGAAATCTTCTATTGGGAGATGTGCAAGTTTCAGATTACAAAAAATCAAACTTAGATTTAGAAAACCTAGGAAATTCAATACCATCTTCTATGTCTCATCTCAAAATGCTACCTCATGTAAGAAGATAGATAGGCAACTTGTCTGAAATTATAAGATCAGACATGTTATTGACCATATCGCCCAGCTCAGGACTTGTGTTAAACAGAGAATCTATGGAAAATGTTGAAGATTAGCAAATCTGTAAGGATTCAATCAAACAGCAGAATAAGAGTTAAGTATGGTACTTTTATTTCACTCTTATATTATGGATTTCATGGCTCTTTCTCATTGATTAGATCTACCTCATCCCTTTGAGGTCAGCTTGGCAAATAAGAAAATGATTTGACAAAGTTAACCATAGTAAACCAGGGATTCAAAATGAAAGTTGCTCATTTCAACTTGTCTATTATTCTGCCTTCTCCCCTTCACCATATTGACCTCACTGCTTTTTTTACTAACAATAAATAATGGATTGGAAATAAATGGCAGCATACCTGTGTCTGATGCCAGGCTCAGCTAACAAAGAAGAATCATCTTGTTTGCAAATTACTAGAAGATATTCATCTGGCTCCATGGTTACAGTTATAATTTAGAACAGAGATGAGACCAATCACGTATCTAAAATTTTGAAAGCAAGCTATGGGTTTAGCAAATCACACTATCTCCCACCCCAAATAAACTATACTGGGATTTGTCAGTCACAAAACACCCATATATCAGAAGATAAAACAAAGCATTAAGCTGTAGACGCCTCCATTTTATTTTCTAATAATATCTCTGGAGTCTGTGTTGGGGCCCAGAGGCATCGTTGGAAATACAATTTATGCTTCAAGCTAGCAGTTTGTTTTGCAGCTTGCTATTTTCCACTTCTATTATTTTTAACTAAAATGACTTAAACAAAATTAAATATAGCAGGGAAGAGATAGACCAAGGGATGTTTCATCAGATACATTGCTACCGTGGGGTATCACAACTAGATTTCCCTTGCTAAGAGATTACAAAAGGCCTTCTAATCAGTGATAGAAAGCGGGAGAATCAGTCACTGTCAGAAAAGTTGCAACTGCTAGAGCACCATTTGTTCCGATGTGTGGCTTTAGGAGAACTAGCGGCCTCTTCAAGAAGAATGGTGGAGTTTATTATCATTGCCACAGAATCTATTGCAGCAAGTGGTGTGAACATTTTTCCAAGCTTCTTTGGAAGAAATAGGGAAATATATTGAATTAGGCTAGCAGCACCACAAGCATCCATTCAGGGGTGAAATCTAAAAATTTTCCCTACTGGTTCTGTGGGCATGGCTTAATTGGTGGGCGTGGCTTAGTGGACAGGTGACTGAATGGGCATTGCCAATAATAATAAATAATAAAAATAATAAAGTATACAAAACTTGGGAGCGCACCAGTCTACCTTATTTAAAAATAGAGGCCCCGGTCTACCAATTGCCTTTTTTTGGGAGGCCCCAGTCTACCTTCTTTAAAAATAGAGGCACTGGTCTACTATCTGACTACAGATAGTAGGCAGATAGATAGATCAGCTGTAGTGCGGCCCTTTGAAGCGCTGCGGCAGTCATTTAAGGCCGTTTGCAGCTATATCACCACCGAGAGCTTCAGGGACAGAGAAGAGGAACAGCGAGGCCTGGGTGGTGGTAGGGGGCAGGGATTTTTGCTAGTGGTTCTCTGAACTACCCACCCCCATCGTTACCAGATTTTGCGATCCAGTCCGAACCAGGAGCATTTCACCCCTGCATCCATTCAAATCTCTCTGCTTGAAAAGGATTGATCTGAATAGAAAGATGCCTAAGTGGATAGTATTTTGCTGAACTAATTACTGGTAGCCATATTGAAATGCTGAAAGGAATTGTTTTAATCTTCCTACTCTATGACATTTTCTGTTGTGTCTGCGCCCCCCAAGCCGGGCCTGCTGCCAGAAAGTGACTTGGACAGTGAGGGGGAAGAGCCGTCAGGACTTACCTCGGGAGCACCGGCTTCCCTGGCTCAGCTCCAGGAGCCAGAAGCAGGCCAGGTGGAGGAGATAACGAGGCCTCCGTCCCCTGACTCTTTCCCCCCCCAGGCCACGCCTGCAGACCCAGCTGACGGCAATCAGGCTTGGTTGAACCCTAGGTTTCGTAGGCAGGAGAGGAGGGAACAACAGAAGCAGGGGTGGGGCAGGCCCAGGAAGTGCTGAGTCATGGAGCCACACCCCACAAGATATAAAAGGCATCGAGAGCTGCTGTGTCTCTTTGTAACAGGCAAATCCACTGATTAAAAGCTGAAGTTTGTTTCTGGGTGACTCACCAGCGTCGTGGAAGATAATGGAGGCTCTTGGCAGACGCTGGCTATTCTGCTGCCAGAGCTGATAGTGCCGGCTAATTAAGCCATCACTCGGACGGAGGCGAGGGAGGACAGAACAATTTTCCTTGTCATGTGTGCATATCTTTCCACACTAAACCCACCAACTTGGAAGAATAGAGCTAGCTGTATTTTCTCCTTAGCATTAGCAACAGTTGTTTGGATAGAGAAAAGGGTGGTGATGAACCAATTAAACATTCCACTCCCTAGCATTTCTCTTATTATATTCCAAAATATTCCTTCTCCCTTGTTCTGGATAGAACGAAGAAATCTAATCCGTTTTCCACACAGCATGTGGTCAGACCTTGAGTGTGATAAAATTTTAAAATAAAACCAGGTCATCTAAGATTGAGAAATGTTGAAGTATGAATTTAGTTAGGGTTTATGTACTGAAAGTCAGTTTGGTGTAGTGGATGTGGCACCAGGTCAGAAACTGAGAGACTGTGAGTTCTAATCCTGTTTTAGGCATAAAGACAGGTGACCTGGGGTCAGTCACTCATTCTCAGCCATAGGAAGCAGGCCAAGGCAAACCATTTCTGGAAAAAAAAATGCCAAGAAATCTGTAGGGACTAATCCAGGCAGTTGCCAGAGATCAGCACTTAGTTGAAAAGCATGCATATGAGTACACACACACACACACACACACACACACACACACACACCAAAGCAAAGAAACCAAAGCAAAGAAAGAGACCCAGCACTGTTGGCAAGGTAGCCAGCTCAACCAACTGGTGCTGAGTATCATGACAGATTAGCAAATTTTTGTATTATTTAATTTAATAAGGGTTTTATTTCTAAGCAGAGGCACTTGTGAGATTTCCTGCCTCGTGTTTCAAAATGATTTGGTGGTATGACTTTGATTAAAGGGAGGAGGAGACAGTCATTTAATATCTGACATCCAGCAGCCAAATGACTTGGGCTGGTCCTGCTGGGTTACAGTTGTCTAGACATTTTTGGGAGAAGAAAACTGGATTACATGAATATTCAAAATACCTTGCAGGGCAGTTCTTGGGCCATTATATTCTAGCAGCAATCCAACTGCATTTTTCCACAATAACTTTTCAACACACTTGGTAAATTTCCAAAGTTTATTATTTTGTACTTCTGTCAACAAACATTTTGAGTGGTTGTTCCTATTCCACCTCTTGTTGTTTTTCAAAAGTTATATAGGTCTTTTCCTTTTTGAAAAAAAAATCCTTACAATTTTCATAATTGCATTTTCTGTTTTAATTTCTTATTGGCAGAGGCATTTAAAGCTCTAGCCTAAAGCATCTTTTCTTATCTACTGAATTAAAACCTCCTCAGTACATTATTTTGTATTAATGGTCAGACAGTTTCTTCCTTTTTCTTTTTCTGGGTTCTCAAATTCCAATTATCTCCCTGATGCTTTGTTGCCCTTTAGGAGATCAGATTAGTCTGTCAGAATTGCTATAGTTCAGCAAATAGGTGCAAACATCCTTTTTCCCCAGTGGCCTTCAGCATGCTTAAATCTGTGTTGGATTGTAGCCACTGTCTGTGTTAAGATTGTAGTGATTTCTGTCCTCAACCATGGAATCTTATTAGATGATTCCAAGTCAGTCATAATTATACCTTAATCTATTCCATAGTGTAACAAAAAAAAATATGCAGGAGGACTATGGATGTCATATTTATTTCTTAGGAATGAAAGTAGGCTATAAATGTAAAAAGCAAGCATCATTTTCAGCATCAAGAATTTATCCCCCCCCCAAAAAAACAGTTATCACATTACATCCTGTTCTAGAGAAGAAAAGGGTCTTTTCCAGAAAAAAGATTACAATAAGCAAGTATATTTATTAGTGAGTACAGTAAACTTATGCATGGCCCAAACTATCACTACAATAAACCTTGTAGTTAACAGTTTCATAAACTATTTTTGAAACTATTTCTCTCATGTTGGGAAAGATTAAAGGCAAAAGGAAAAGGGAACAGCAGAGGATGAGATGGTTAGATTGTATCGTTGACACAATGAACATGAGTTTGGGGAGACTCCAGGAGACAGTGGAGGACAGGAGAACCTGGTGCGGTATGGTCCACGGGGTCATGAAGAGTTGGACTTAGCGACAGAATGACAAAAACTGTTTTATACTCTAAAAATAAAAAATCTCTTTTAGTGTTGTTACTTTAATTTTAATGTTGTTAAAATAATTTCAAATCCCATCCATCTCTGAATAGTTGACATATCAAAAAGGCCGTGGGAACAAAATTATTTCCTTTTGGTTTTTTTGGTCATGTTCAAAAGTGAGATTTAGTAGTCTGAAAAAAACCAGGCTATGCTACAGTCTGAGTGCTTTAATTCACTCAAAAAAAAATGTCCCTTGAAAATGATGTGGTAAACCAAAAAATGACCATACAACTAATCAGAACTTCTATGCTACTCCATTTTTTCAAACACCCAATCAAGTCAGATGAACCCATCTTGACTTTCTGCCTTGGTACTCCAAGGGCCATTAAGAATTTGTCATTTTTCTCCCAGGCCTAGACAGGCATTTCACTTTGCCTTTTTAAAAAGATATGGCTTCAGGCAAAGTAGAAAGATAGTTCTATTTAATCCAAACTCATGTGAAATATGTATCTATCCCAATATAATTAAATTCAGATTTCCAAGAGATATAAAAAAACCTCATGAATTCTAGTAGATGCAAGGAGTATGAGTTCTAAATACATTATTCCAATGCACTCTCCTCTGTCTGACAACCAGATGCCTGAAAAAAATAAATAATCTATTGTTTCCTTGGTGCAGTTTCTCTTATGTCTGTACTGGCCTGCATTCCTAAGGGTTTGCTAGCTTGCTGATGACTGGTAAGCTCACCATAATTGTAAAACCAATGTTGCCTTCCAGCAAGGCACATGGGATGCAATTTAAGGGAAGAGCTGTTTTCCTGAAGGTTGTTAGGAAGCAAGGATTTCAGAAGTACATTTTCTGATTGGTCCTGAAATTCAGATTCAATGCACTGAAACCTTTGGACAAGTACAAGAAGGAAAAGATAGCGAGATATCTCAAGGGTATTTAATTGCTCTGCTTAGGTTTGGTTTTTTTGTTTCCATATTGTCTTTGTTTGTTTGTTCATTGTATGTAGAATTAATGACTGCTAAATTTATATGCAAATCTTGGACCCATGTAACCTTTTTCTCAATGTGGCTTCTTGCATTCCTCCTTTCTATCATTCCAGTATTGGGTATACATAACAACATGAACGTAGACACCACTTGGAGCACATAATCGTGGTTAAAAGGGAAATGGGCCACTTATTTAAAAGCTTAGCTCATTTATTGCTCTATCTAGATTTCAGGTTAGCAAAAACAGATGATAGCAATGGAACTAACCACTCATATGCAATGTTTTCATCTGAAAGAACAGCAAAAGAAGAATAGGACAATAGAGAATGAGGTGGCTGGATGGAGTCACTGAACTAGTAGGCGTGAGCTTAAATGGATTCCAGAGGATGGTACAGGATAGGAAGGCCTGTAGGAACGTTGTCCATGGGGTCGCGATGGGTTGGACATGACTTCGCAACTAACAACATATATACAGTGTGTGTGTGTGTGTGTGTGTAGGTCTTGGCATATTTGGGTCTTTTCCCGTGTAAGGTTGAGAGTATCTTGGTGACGTTTCGACGAGGTCTCACTCATCATCTTCAGGCTGGTGCTTTCAGATTCCTGCTTGTGCGAGCAAAGCGTGGTCGGAGCTGCCATCTCTCTATAAATACTGGTAGTGAGGTGGGGAGTGTTGCTGTGAGTGGGTTGGTTGGCTGTGTGGTTGCATCTTGATTGGTAGATGGAGTAGGTGTTTGCAGATTGGTCGGCTGTTTCGTAGCATCCTGTGTGGGTGTGGTCCTAGACTTTGTGTTGTAATGACCTGGTTAATGGGCTGTATGGAAACATCCTGAGTTCTGGGAATGTAACCTCCTGTAGTGGTAATGGGCTTCCTGGAAATGTCCTGAGTTCTGGGAATGTGACCTCCTGTAGTGGTAATGGGCTTCCTGGAAATGTCCTGAGTTCTGGGAATGTGACCTCCTGAGTCTTGTGCTGTAACATCCTGGGTAGTAGGTTGTGTTGTAATGTCCTGAACTTTGGTGTTGTGGCCTCTGGAGTTCTGTGATCTGATGCCTTGAGCAGATGGCTGTGATGCAGCATCCTGGGTTTTGGTTTGGCTCTGAGGTCTTTTCATGTGTTCCTGGCGTGTGTCAGCTTGCTTTGTGTGGGGATTGGAGGGGGCGTAGCAGCCAGTGGTGCCAGCATGGTCTGGTTTCTGGATGGTGGTTGTGTTTCGTCTGTGGGATGGATTTCAGTTTGAATCTGGTGAGGATGATTGGTGGTGGTGTCGTGTGTTATCCTGGGTCTGGTGTCAATTTTCATGGCTGGGATTTGTTTGTTTGTTGTGTGTACGTGTGTATGTATGCATATATATATAAAAGATATGCATATGTATATTTTTTTTATTTTGTCACAACAGTATACACAAGCATCAAAATAAATCAGCAAAATATCATATAAGCATATATATGAGCAAAAGTATGTAATAATTGTATTAATTTGATATAATGAAAGCAAACATTAGGACAGGAATGGTAAGCAGTTTTGAGCTCTTATGCATGCCCCTTATAGTCCTCTTAGGAATGGGATGAGGTCAATGGTAGACAGTTTTTGGTTAAAGCTTTTGGGAGTTTGAGAAGAGACCACAGAGTCAGGCAGTGTGTTCCAAGCGTTAACAACTCTGTTACAAAAATCATATTTTCTGCAATCAAGAGTGAAGCGGTTAACATTAAGTTTGAATCTATTGTTTGCTCTTGTATTATTGCGATTGAAGCTGAAGTAGTCTTTAACAGGAAGAACATTGCAATAGATGATTCTGTGTGTTAAACACAGGTCTTGTCGGAGTTGGCAGAGTTCTACGTTTTCTAATCACAGGATTTCAAGTCTGGTGGTGTAAGGTATTTTGTTGTTTTCAGAGGAGCGGAGAACTCTTCTCGTAAAATATTTCTGGACACGTTCAATTGTATTAATGTCAGAGATGTGGTGTGGGTTCCAGACAGGTGAGCTGTATTCAAGAATTGGTCTAGCAAATGTTTTGTATGCTCTGATTAGCAGTGTAGAGTTTTTGGAAAAGAAGCTGCGCAAAATTAGGTTTACAACTCTTAGAGCCTTTTTTGCTATGTAGTTGCAGTGGACTTTGGCACTTAGATCATTTGATATGTAAACTCCAAGGTCTTTAACAGGGTGGGGGTCGTCTGTAAGGTAATGGCCATCAAGCTTGTACTTAGTGTTTGGGTTCTTTTTCCCAATATGTAAGACTGAGCATTTGCTGGTTGAGATTTGGAGTTGCCAAGTTTTAGACCAATCGGATACAAAGTCAAGGTCTTTTTGAAGGGTAGAAGTATTGGTGGTGTTAAATAGTTTGACATCGTCAGCAAAGAGAACACAATAACTTGAGATAAGGTCACAGAGATCATTTATGTATAGTATGAAGAATGTTGGTCCAAGAACGTTGCCTTGGAGAACGCCACTTTTGACAGGAACAGGATTTGATAGAGCGTTGCCAATTTTGACCACTTGTTGCTGTTTGACAGGAAGGCATTTATCTAATTGTGAAGAGGTCCTGAAATGCCGTAGGATTTTAATTTTAGAAGTTGATCATGTACTACTGAGTCAAAAGCTTTGCAGAAGTCTATGTAGATTGCATCTATTGCTTTGCCTTGATCAAGATTAGTAGTCCATATATTTTTGCAGTGGAGAAGTTGTAAGTTACATGATAATTTTTTTCTGAAACCAAATTGTTTATTAGAGAGTAGGTTGCTTGTTTCTAGGTGGAGGGTAATGGATTGATTGATGATAGATTCCATTACTTTGCAGGTGACGCAGCATAGAGAGATTGGTCTGTAATTTTCAACTAGGCTGGAATCTCTTTTTTTAAAGATAGGGATGACTGTGGCTAGAGACCAAAGTTTGGGAAGGAAACTAGTCGTGAAAGCTTTATCAAAGATTATGCTTAGGGGTTCTGCTATATTAGTGGAAAGTTTTTTTAAGAAGTATGCACATAGTCCATCAGGCCCAATAGATAAAGATCTAATCTTTATCTATTGTATATACTTTAATATGTATGTATACTTTAATCTGTATGTATATACATACAGATTAAAATGAAAGCAAAGAAAGTACCTCCAGAAACATTTTTTAAATTATCCTCTTATTCAAAGACAGCCTAACAGGATTCTCTGGAAATTAAACTGAAAAAGAATCACTTCAAGCTTTAGGCATTGTACTTATGTTTAGCTGGAAATAAATTGTTTAGAAAACCTGGTAGAATAGAAGTTTGAAATTGAATTTCTGACAGAAGCTTTACTTTCTTAGGTCACCACAATACATGAAATTGGTGGTGTCACCTCATTCTCCTCCATGGATGAGTTTTCCCATCGCTCGTGGATGAAGAGTTCTGATATGATTTCTTGATGGGAAGTAAAGCAGAAAACTGACTTTCTTTAGATATATTGAGATGATTTTTCCTGCATAGAAAATGGATTTTAAAAGTTCCAATAAAGGATCTCCAATAATATCATTAATGGGCTGTGAAGGACACAGTTCACCTATGAGCAATTTTAAATCTATCAAAAGGTGTAGACAGTTGATTAAGCATGTGTGTATACTAGAAATTTTGTTAAAATAAACTCATTAAAATATTTATTCTTACCTAATCTGTTAATAAACTATCGATGTTTGCCTATATAACAGTCATTAAGATCTAGTTTGGAAATCATGTGATCATTAATGTCAAGAGAAATGTTAGCTGTTTAGTTTCTAGAAAATGAAGACTGGCTAAAGTGGAATTGTAGTTAACTAATTGCAGTGGCATTGCAGAAGACAATTGCATTTTGAGGAAGTTAATGATATATTTTTATTTCTTCTTCATATTAGAAACAGTCTAGAAATTTATAGTTCATTTTGAACCTGTTTATTTCTTTCTCTCTAGCTTTTAAAAAATAAAGGGGGCTGGGGATGAATCATCACACAGCTGTTGAGAGCACTGCCTTATCAGACCTTCAGTCCCATCCCAGAGTTATCTAGCCAATTTCAGGTCTTGCAATCTTGTGACTATGGAAGCAAGGCCGTGCAATTTTGATGCCAAATTTTAATAAAAGCCCTGAAAACTTTTCTTTTACTCTCCTACGCAGGCTTGAGTGCTCAGCGCTATGCACCAAAGGCCTTGGAGTACCTTCACTGCTTGAAACAGGAGTCCCAGCAAATGAAGGGACAGCATCTTGTTTGATACAAGATGCTGTTTGGTTTGCTTGTTTTATTTATTACAGTTAAACGATAACACTTAAATTTCTCTTTACCCATTAGCGTGTTTATTGTCTCTGGATCCTCAAAAGAATCATTTTTCTGGCATCTGGCCACTGCTTGACATCGGGCAAAATCTAATTGTTATCATGAACAGGAACCAGAGACAATCCCTTGGTAGAAAAGAACTGATAAGCAAGGTGATAATGGTAAGAGCTATATTCCTGGTTGATTCGATACAGGTGTTTGGGGCCAGTAGCTCAAATGCTGAACTGGGTGACTGCATCAAGGTCATGGATTCTGTGTTAGCAGAATTTGGAGGTTCAGCTACTGATGCATGCTGAAATGTATGCAGTTAATGGGACTGGGAAAGAAAGGGGTGTGCGGGACTACAAAAAGAAGTGATGGGGCTTGAATGAGTCCTTCTTACTGTACTCCATAACATATGAGAACAATTAGAAGCCACTCAAAGAAAGGTGCAATGGCAGGCTGAGGAAGTGATTACTTTTAGAGATAAACATGTTCTTCTGATGGGGGTATTAGAAAGTGCTCAGGAAAAATAAGATTTGGCAGACAAGCGAGCATCAACTATAGCTATTCATTTTTGCCAAATTAAATATTCTGAATAGGCAAAGAAGGGGTTTATTCTTAACGCTTGTTAGGTTAGAATTCTTGTTTCATCCCAGATATCTGAGGATGGAGATCTGCGAGATTCTGATGAAGAAGAAGGAGGTTGGGCAGAACAAGAGGATGAAGGAGATGACATTATTTTGGTGGCTAAGACATAACTCTTAGCCACCTCTAAGGGGCTACATAGGCAATATGCATTGTAAGACATAACACTCAGCAAGAACTGGCTGGCATATCTTAAACTAACAGATAGCAACCGGGGAAGACGCTGAGCCAGTAGTTAGTAAAACTATGGGACCAAGGAGATAGTAATTTTTATTTAACTAGGGATGACTTAGTTAAAATAAGGGAATTATCTAAAAATACATTGTTTAATCAATATCTGAAGCTGCCTAATGCTTATACAATAGGACCTTTATTTGATTGGTGTGTGTCAGGTATACAAGCCAATGGGTTGGGAAGGACAGTGGCAAACCACTGAAAAAAGTAGTGGTTTGTTGTAGAACTACTTTTTTCAATGGTCTGTCATGAAGGGGGACAGCTATGCAAATAGGGATTTATCTGCAGGGATTCATAGGATTGGATCCTCAGCGACTTAGAGCCACAATGAAGACACACTTCATAAAAGGGGCTTCAGCATAGATGCATGGTCATCTGCTAGTATATTGGGTCCAGCACAAGGAGCCACCACGGGACAAGTTGCAGTGTTAATAGATGTACAATTGATAGATGTACAAAATGAAAATA
This sequence comes from Ahaetulla prasina, assembly GCF_028640845.1. Taxonomy (NCBI): domain Eukaryota; kingdom Metazoa; phylum Chordata; class Lepidosauria; order Squamata; family Colubridae; genus Ahaetulla; species Ahaetulla prasina. The sequence goes on from NC_080540.1 coordinate 257,657,369, forward strand.
CCCCCAAACAGAATACTCAAGTGGCTACAGGGGAAGAAAATTTTAAAAGAAAGCAGTCTAATAATAAAATGACAAGCAGACAAATTTTTATAGAGTTCCTTAAAATGGGAATATCAATAGGTAGATGGCATACTAATTCCAGAAATATACCAAATGTGGAAACAGAAATGTGCCATAATAAGAAAGGACTTGTACAAGTGAGGAGAACTACCCCAACACCTCACCTGAAAAACAATTACAACCCTCGTTAGTGGGCAAAGAATCAAGGGATAGGAAATGCCCTGGCCTCTGGATTGGAGATGGGATAATGAAGACAGCTATCCCTGGAGACCAACATCCTCATTTACTATAAGATTTTACTGATCTGTTAGTAACATAGAAGTATGGGTCCTCATGGATACAAGTGCAGAAGTAATACTCCTCTACATGACAAGCATAAGGGGAATAATGTGGAATGCATATGGAAATAGGGAAGAATGTACCACACAGATGCAAATGCAATTAGCTTTAGGAACATCAGTTTCCTTTTGTATTGATCTTTCATGTTCTTGAATATATTATTAGAATTGATTTATTCTAATAGGTACCAGGGAGGTTCAAGGGTTTCAGATGCCAATGGGCTGATTTGTCTTTGCATTCAAACTATTGGATATAGCAAAATGGACATCTCTGAAAATACCTCCACTTGAGAAGCAATGAAATCAGATAATAAAGGCTACCTTCAAAACAATATAGGGACTTTTAGAGATAGAGGTTTTGTGACCAGCAGACTCTACGGATTCTACCCCTATCTGGCATTTGTTCACTTTAACCTTTAGACCGGCTGACCGGAAAATGCCCAGAACTTTTCTCAAGCGCTCCCCCAATTCTTCTAAATTTTCGGCTGATATCAATACATCATCGAAATAGGGGACTACCCCTGGGAGCCCTTGCAGAAGTCGCTCCATTAAATTTTGGAATAGCCCCGGTGCCACACTCACCCCAAATTGTAATCGGGTACACTTGAAAGCACCTCTGTGAGTCACAATCGTTTGGGCTTCAGCTGTGTTGGCGTCTACGGGCAGTTGTTGATAGGCTTGAGCCAAGTCTAACTTTGCAAAGACTTGCCCTTGCCCCAGTGAGTGCAACAAGTGTTGCACCACGGGAACCGGGTAAGCGCTTTTCTGTAAGGCTTTGTTTAACGTCGCCTTGTAGTCAGCGCAGATTCTAACTGACCCATCTGGTTTCACTGGGGTGACGATTGGCGTCTCCCACTTTGCGTGATCGACTGGCACCAGAATCCCCTGATTTATAAGCTTGTCTATCTCCTTGTCAATCTTAGGTTTAAGGGCAAAAGGGACTCTCCTTGCCTTTAACCTAATGGGGGCTACCTGGGGGTCTAAATTGAAGGAAATAGGGGTCCCCTTGTACTTGCCCAGGCAGTCCTTGAAGACATCTTCGAACTCGTTCATGAGTGTGTCTTTTAGGTTACAGTCACTTCTGTAGATGCCAGTCACTCCCATGCCCAATGCACGGAACCAATCTAGTCCCAACAGACTTGGCAGGGTCCCTTCGACTATCGTGATGGGCAGGGTCTTCTTGTGTGGTCCGTACTCGACGCGGACGGAGGTGGTCCCTCGAACAGGGATGCGATTCCCTTGGTAGTCGTGCACTCTTAGCCATTGTGTTTGCAGTTTGCGTTTGGCGGTTTTCGGCAAAGCTTTTGCAAAAGTGTCCCAGGACATGATTGTGATCGCTGACCCTGTGTCCACTTCTAGTCGGCACGGCACTCCTTCAATCTTCGGTCTGGTGAAGATCTTCTTCTCGACGCGGGTTGCTGCACGGCCTATCACCACGGTCGTTCGATTTGAATTCACGCCCTTTTTGTTTTGACCAATCGCGGGTCGCCTTGCCGATCCTGCGCTCTGATTGGTTGATTTGAATTTTCGGCGGGAAGGTTGGGGTGCTCGACAGACTTGAGCCAGGTGCCCCTTCTTCTCGCACCGCCGACATGTAGCGTCCTTGAACTTGCATCGTTGGCGCTGGTGTTGCCCTCCGCAACTTCCGCATTCATCCCGGTCTTCTTTGCCCCTTCTCTCGGTGAGGCAAACTCCTTCCTCATCCTCGCCGTCTGATTCGGTCTGGATTTCTTCGTTGTGGACCGGGGTTACTTTCACACTCGCCGTTGGCATGAGTGGCTTTTGTAGGGTTTCCGCCACTTGGGTGGACATCTCATGAGCTCTGGCTTCGTCCAGAGCGTTTGCCAGCGTTAGATTGCTTTTTGATAGCAGCCGCCTCCGCAAACGCATGTCTCTGACCCCACGGATGAGTTGCTCTAGTAGCTCCTCGTCCAAATCTCGGTACCCACAATCTTTGGAGGCTTTCCTCAGGGCAGCCATGTACTCGCTGATGGATTCGCCCTCTTGCTGTCTGCGCTCTCCAAATTCAAAACGCCGTACGTACTTGGACGGTGTAGGCGCGAAATGGTTCTTCAATAGATTTTGCAGAGTTTGCCACGATATCGATTGTACCGGCGTTGGCTCTGCCAGGGCTTCCGCGATGTCGATGACCTCGGGACCGCAGTGGCTCAGGAAATATGCCCTTTTGCGGTTGTCTGGAACTCCTTGCAGCTCATTTGCCTCCAGGAAGCTCTCGAAACGGGTCATGTACGTTCCCCATTTCTCCCTGGAGGGGTCAAACGGTGCGGGCGGAGTGTAGCTGGCCATCGCTGCGATTCTGCCCTGAGCTTTGCTGGGTTCGGTTCTTTCGTGCGTTCAGCTCGTTCCTGGTGCTCTTAACCTCGATATCCCACCTTCGTCGCCAGTGTTAGATTCGGGCAATAACGAGGCAGGAGACCAGGGTAGTGACAACAGCTCTTTACTATATGGTGAACCCAGCAACCGGGCTGGGGAAAAACCTCTCCTTATATACAGTTTAACCGGCGGCTTCAACCAATCAGCAACGTGCTTGTTTCCCGCCAAAATATTTAAAGATACATTACACTTTCTACTTTTAATTCCCCTATACTGCCTCTGAAGAAAACTGATGGAATAGTTAGAGGTGATTATCATCAGTTAAATAAGGCTTCTGTCTGCCTGGAAGCAGCAGGACCAGATATAGTGACTAAGTTCCTTAGAAAGTATAGAGAAGAATGCTGGGACATGGCATGCTGTCATAGATTTAGCTAATGGTTTCTTTTCTATTCTAATTGATTCTCAAGGTCAATTTGCATTCCCTTGGAAAGGCAGATAATATACTTTTCAAGTTTTGTTACAAGAGTATTTGTGTAGCCCCACCTTGTGCCATTGTAGCAAGGAACCCGCATCAAATTATTCTGAATCCTTGCTCATTATATTGACAATATTTTAATCACAGGCCCAAAATAAACTGAGATGTAGCAAGGGCTAACTGTTATGGGGATGGGAGATTAATCCCAAGAAAATTCAGGAGCCAGCTTAACAGGCGCAGTTTCTAAGGGTGATTTGGATAGGACTTGTGAGGCATGTTCCTGAAAAAAATATTAAGACAATTGCTACTTTACAAGTCCCAATTTCAAAAATTAAAGTTCAACATTTAGTTGGTTTAGTGAGTTCCTGGAGGCAGCACATTCCTTACCTGGCTGATTTTAAGACCTATTTATAATATAACTCACAAACAAATCCCATTTGAATGGGGAGGACACTAGCCAAAATCTTTTATCTGTTGCCAAAGCTGCCACAGCAGCCGCTATGCCATAAAACCTTATATTAAAGGGCAGCCTTTGGAGCTACAAATAAGGGCAGTCTACAAAGGGCAGCCTTTGAAGCTACAAATATCAACAATTCCCTTCGCATGGTCACTCATGCCCTTGTCACTTCCCACCTGGACTACTGCAATGCTCTTTACATGGGACTCCCCTTGAAGAGCACCAGGAGGCTCCAACTGGTCCAGAATGCGGCTACGCGGGTAATAGAAGGGGCACCGCAATGCTCCCATATAACACCTCTCCTGCGCAGCCTGCACTGGTTGCCGGTGGTCTTCCGGGCGCAATTCAAGGTGTTGGTCATCACCTTTAAAGCGCTCCATGGCACAGGACCGGGTTGCTTACGGGACCGCCTACTGCCACCTATAGCCTCCCATCGGCCTGTGCGCGCCCATAGGGAAGGCCTCCACAGGGTGCCGTCAGTCAAACAATGTCGACTGGCGGCCCCCAGGGGGAGGGCCTTCTCTGTGGGGGCTCCAGTCCTATGGAATGAGTTGCCTCCGGGGTTGCATCAACTCCCCGACCTCCAGTCTTTTAAACGCGAGCTCAAGACTTTCTTATTTCACTGTGCGGGGCTAGCTTGATGAAATTTTAAGTGGGGTTTTAGGATTGTTTTACTTTAGTTTTTATTTTAATTGGCCACTTTATAATCAGTTTTTTAATACGCTTTTTAATTTTTGTCTATGTGCATGTTGTTTTTACTTGGCTGTGCACTGCCCTGAGTCCTTCGGGAGAAGGGCAGTATAAAAATCTAATAAATAAATAAATAAAATAAATAAACAATTGAGGAAAGAGCTGTATGGATTTTATAGCTTATGGATTTTTGGTCTCAGAAATTGCCTAATGTAAACTATGCTTTTTTAAGGGCAATTTTTGGTCTCAGAAATTGCCTAATGTAAACTATGCTTTTTTAAGGGCAATTTTTGGTGTGCTATTAGACACTTGTTGATACAGAAAAATTAATTGGACAATATCCAGTAATACTTAGAGTTGCCATTTCAATTATGACACAGATGCAAGACAAATCTGCAAACCCACAGGTAGTGCAAGCTCAGAAGTCTTCTGTAGTGAAATGGAAAGTTCAACCATATGGTAAATTACTTCTCTGGGCAATATCTGACAGAGCAGGGACAGAACTTGTAATGCCAGAGGAGACATTGGTGCTAGCAGGGGGCAGGAAACAGTGATTCTAGGCCTAGGGACTATGGTTCCCCATGGCCCTGACGTTCTGAATCTACTCCCTAGGGGAAAAAATTGAAGGGGAATCTTCACACAGCTGCTGAGAGCCCTGCCTTATCAGTGGTCCTATACCAGAATTATATAACCAAGGTCAGGTCTTGCAGTCTTATGACCAGAGAGGCAAGGCCGTAAAATCTTGGTGCCAATTTTTAATAAATAAAATTCTTCATTGAGACTAAGGCTCTATACAAGCTTGAGCACTCAATGCGATGCACCAAGGGCCTTGGAGTATTTCTGTTGCTTGAAGAGGGCTCCCAGCAGCTGAAAATAAAGCATCTTGTTTGGTACATTGCTTTTCTGTAATTCTTTTTAATTTACTTACACAGTTAAACAATAAAGTTTAAAATTCTCATTACCCATTGATATGCTCATTGTCTCTGGATCCTCAACAGAGCCATTTGTCCGTCTATGGAGATTCTCAGTCATCCAAGTCACAGTTGTCCCAAAGATGCTTTATTTATTTATTTATTTATTTATTTATTTATTTATTTATTTATTTATTTATTTATTTATTTATTTATTTATTTATTTATTTATTTGCATTTATATCCCGCCCTTCTCCGAAGACTCAGGGCGGCTTACACTGTGTTAAACAATAGTCTTCATCCATTTGTATATTATATACAAAGTCAACTTTTATTGCCCCCAACAATCTGGGTCCTCATTTTACCTACCTTATAAAGGATGGAAGGCTGAGTCAACCTTGGGCCTGGTGGGATTTGAACCTGCAGTAATTGCAAGCAGCTGTGCTAATAACAGACTGTCTTAGCAGTCTGAGCCACCAGAGGCCCAGAGGCCTTTTTCAAGAGGCAACTGGACTTTCTGGTTTTTCTTTGAAGACGTTTTGCTTCTCATCCAAGAAGCTTCTTTCTTTTTCTTTGTCTTCAAAGAAAATCCAGAAAGTTCTCTTGAAAAAAGACCTTTGGGACCACCATTTGTCTGGTGTCTGGCCACTTCCTGACACTTGGCAAAACTCTTAACCACTAAAGAAAAATACACTGTAGCAAAACTATATGGAAATGTATATGGAATACTTTTCATCATCCACACAGTTGAGGATACAATCCAGATTATTGCCTCTTAGTTCGAGCAAAAAAAGTAAGCAAAAAGATTAGTAAATGAACTTGGTCTAGATAGTAATAAAAAAATGTAAGGATAAGAAAGTTCTATTCTATTGAGCTGGAACTTTTACACTGATTTGCTCTTTTTCTCTATTCCAATTCATCCTTCACCAGTAATGCTGTCATGCTTAGGAACATCCTGGCAAATACAAAGATTATACCTTGCATAAACCTTCCTATCTTCCTTTTTTTAGCTATTTCTGACAACATGGAAAAGTGTTTTTTTTTAACTCTTTAACACAATTTTAAAAATGTTTTCCATTTATTTTTTTTCAACAAGAAAACCAGCAAAGAATAGTGGAGTTAGTCTACAGGAGCCAAAAATAAGCAGGCTTGTAGCACCTTTCCCAACCAACAACTGAAACCAACGCAATAAGCCGTAGATCATGAAAAGTTATGCCTTTTAATAAAATCTGTTAGGCTGAAAAAAAATTACCTCTTTCTAATATTTTCCTTATGTAATATTTAACTATTGGTCCAACTAGCTTATTACTATCTACTCTTGAATATAGATGGCATTCACTGTGGAAAGTTTTCTCTCCTAGTGGATTGTTAGTCCACTATTTTCCAATGTATCAGAAAAATTCAATTTTAGATGCATTTAGATTTACTCTCAGTTCAGTAAGCAAGGAAAAGACACAGCCATGTGGGGAACAATTCCAGTTAAATGGTATAGCTATCAGGCCAGTGAAAAGTCAATCTAGATCAAAAGTAGCTACACAGACCACCAGAAGGAACCACTTGACCCCTTTGATCATTTTTCAAGCACTCCAGGAATGGGTGGCAAGTTATTTTATGGGGTTCAAACCATTTACCAGGAATTGAAGCCAACGCCCTCTATGGCTTAAATAGCAATAGCACTTAGACTTATTTACTGCTTCACAGTGCTAATAGCCCTCTCTAAGCCGTTTACAGAGTTAACATATTATCCCCAACAATCTGGGTCCTCATTTTACCAACCTCGAAAGGATAGAAGGCTGAGTCAAACTTGAGTGGGTCTGGATCGAAGTGCTGGTAGTCAGTAGAATTAGCCTGCAATACTGCATCTAACCACTGTGCCACCACGGTTCATAAATATATAGTTTCATCTCTAGAAACTATCAGCAGATGCTGGAATTCAGCAGATGCAGGAAGATATATCCAGAAGCATTATATGAATGGTAAATAAAATCCTTCCCTTAAGCTATCAGAATGAAGTGTGTGTACCTGCATACAAAGAGTCTAATAAGGATGAAACCAGTCGTCCAGTGCCGCCTGGTATCTTATGTACTTGAAAGTACCTTAGTGTATAAAAAAGGAAAATTTATGCCCACCTAAGAGGGGTGTATGGAAGTCATGTAGTGTATCTCTATTCTCTAACAGTTTATAGTATAAGTATGTAATAACTATACGAAATTGGATACAATCAAGGGAACATTAGGACAGGTACGGTAGGCACATTGGTGCTCTTATGCACGCCCCTTACAGACCTCTTAGAAATGGGGTGAGGTCAAGAGTAGATAGTTTTTGGTTAAAGCTTTGGGGATTTTGGGAAGAGACAACAGAGTCTGTTAGTGCATTCCAGGCATTCCAGGGCCGGTTTAGCTCTGCCTGGTAAGGCCTGTTATTAAGAACACAAAGCCTGCAATTACTGCAGGTTCGAGCCCGGCCCAAGGTTGACTCAGCCTTCCATCCTTTATAAGGTAGGTAAAATGAGGACCCAGATTGTTGGGGGGGCAATAAGTTGACTTTGTAAATATATACAAATAGAATGAGACTATTGCCCTATACATTGTAAGCCGCCCTGAGTCTTCGGAGAAGGGCGGGGTATAAATGTAAACAAAAAAAAAAAAAAAAAAAAATTAACAACTCTGTTACTGAAGTCATATTTTCTGCATTCAAAATTGGAGAGGTTCACATTAAGCTTAAATCTATTGTGTGCTCGTGTATTGTTGTGATTGAAGCTGAAGTAGTCTTCAACAGGAAGGACGTTGTAACAGATGATTCTATGAGTTAAACTCAGGTCATGTCGAAGGCGGCGAAGTTCTAAATTTTCTAAACCTAGGATTTCAAGTCTGGTGGCATAAGGTATTTTGTTGTAATCAGAGGAGTGGAGAACTCTTCTTGTAAAATATTTCTGGACATGCTCAATTGTATTAATTCTCGAAATGAGGTATGGGTTCCAGACAGGCGAGCTGTATTCAAGAATTGGTCTAGCAAATGTTTTAAATGCTCTGGTTAGTAGTGTAGTGTTTCTGGAGAAGAAGCTATGCAAGATTAAGTTTACAACTCTTAAAGCCTTTTTTGCTATGTAGTTGCAGTGGGCTTTGGCACTTAGATCGTTTGATATGAAAACTCAAAGGTCTTAAACAGGGTGGGGATCATCTACAAGGTAATGTCCATTGAGCTTGTATTTAGTGTTCTGATTCTTTTTTCCAATGTGTAAGACAGAGCATTTGCTGGTTAAGATTTGGAGTTGCCAAGTTTTTGACCATTCCGACACAAAGTCAAGGTCTTTTTGAAGGGTAGCTGTATTGTTGGTAGCATTAAATAGTTTAACATTGTCAGCAAAGAGAACACAATTACTTATAATATGGTCACAGAGATCATTAATGTATAATATGAAGAGTGTTGGTCCAAGAATGCTGCCTTGGGGAACACCACTATTGACAGGAACAGGATTTGATAGGGCACTGCCTATTTTGACCACTTTAGTTATTTATTTTATTTTATTTATTTATTTATTTGTCACAACAGTATATATAAGCATTAGCATGAAAGTAACTATATAATATATAAGCATATATATATATATATGCATAAGCATGTAATAACTATATTAATTGGATATAATGAAAGAAAACAATAGGACAGGAACGGTAGACACGTTTGTGCTCTTATGGACGCCCCTTACGGACCTCTTAGGAATGGAGTGAGGTCAATATTTATTTATTTATTTATTTATTTATTGTTTGAATTTATATACCGCCCTATCTCCCAAAGGACTCAGGGCGGTTCACAGGCATATAAAACATCAATATACAAATTAAAATAATCATTAAAAAACTTATTCTACTGCCCAATTAATTAAAAATAAAAATATAAATATTAAAATCAATTTAAAACCCCTCTAAATTTAAAATCTAAAAAACTAAGCCAGTCCTGCACAGATGAATAAATGTGTCTTGAGCTCGCGACGGAAGGTTCGAAGGTCCGGAAGTTGACGGAGTCCTGGGGGGAGTTCGTTCCAGAGGGCGGGAGCCCCCACAGAGAAGGCCCTTCCCCTGGGCGTCGCCAGGCCACCCTGCCCAGCTGGCCGCTCCCTGAGGTCCCTCTCTGTGAGGCGCAGGTCGGTGAGAGGTATCTGGTCGCAGTAGGCGGTCCCGTAGATAACCCGGCCCTATGCCATGGAGCGCTTTAAAGGTGGTCACCAAAACCTTGAAGCGCACCCGGAAAGCCACAGGTAGCCAGTGCAGACTGCGCAGGATAGGTGTTATCACGGGAGCCACGAGGCTCCATCTATCACCAGCGCAGCGTTCTGGACTAACTGTAGCCTCGGATGCCCTTCAAGGAAGCCCCATGTAGAGGCGTTGCAGTAATCCAGGCGAGGCGTCACGAGGCGTGGTGACCGTGCATAGGGCCTCGGTCCAGAAAGGCGCAACTGGCGCACCAGGCGAACCTGGTAGAACGCTCTCCTGGAGGCGGCTGTCAAATGATCTTCTAGAGACAGCCGTTCATCCAGGAGGGCGCCTAAGTTCGCACCCTCTCCATCGGGGCCAATGACTCGCCACCGATGGTCAGCAGCGGATTTAGCTGACTGTACCGGGATGCGGCATCCACAGCCACTCTGTCTTGGAGGATTGAGCTTGAGCCTGTTTCTCCCCATCCAGACCCGTCGGCCTCCAGACACGGGACAGCACTTGATGGCTTCGTTGGGGTGGTCGGTGTGGAAAAATACAGCTGGGTGTCATCCGCGTACAGCTGGTACCTCACACGAACCCACTGATGATCTCACCCAGCGGCTTCATATAGATGTTGAACAGAAGGCGAGAGGATCGATCCCTGCGGCACCCACAAGTGAGGCGCCTCGGGGCCGACCTCTGCCCCCTGTCAACACCGACTGCGACCGGTCGGAGAGATGGGAGGAGAACCACCGATAAGCGGTGCCTCCACTCCCAATCCCTCCAACCGGCGCAGCAGGATACCATGGTCGATGGTATCGAAAGCCGCTGAGAGGTCTAATAGGACCAGGGCAGAGGAACAACCCCTATCCCTGGCCCTCCAGAGATCATCCTGCGACCAAAGCCGTCTCCATGCTGTAACCGGGTCGGAAACCGGACTGGAATGGGTCTAGATAGACAGTTTCATCCAGGTGCAAGGAAACTGATATGCCACCATACTCTCTACAACCTTCGCCGTGAGCGAAGGTTGGAGACCGGACGATAATTACCTAAAACAGCGGGTCAGGAAGGCTTCTTGAGGAGGGCCTCACCACCGCCTCTTTCAAGGCGGCGGAAGACACCCTCCACCAAAGAAGCGCTCGTAATCGCCTGGAGCCAGCCTCGTGTCACCTCCTGCGTGGCCAGCACCAACCAGGAGGGCACGGGTCCAGTAAACACGTGGTGGCATTCAGCCTCCCCAACAACCTGTCCATGTCCTCGGGAGCGACAGGGTCAAACTCATCCCATAAAATGTCACCAAGACCACCCTCAGCCGTCTCACCCGTATCACGCAATCTTGGTCCAAACCATCCCGAAGCTGAGCGATTTTATCGTATAGATAACGTTAAACTCCTCAGCACGTCCCTGCAGCGGGTCATCCCGCTCCCCTGGTGTAGGAGGAGGCGGGTCACCAAACAGGGCGGCTGGGCGGTTATCTGCCGATGCAATGAGGAGGAGGCGTAGCTACGCCTCGCCTCCTCATTGCCACTAGGTAAGCCCTAGTATAGGACTTCACTAGTGTCCGATCAGCTTCTGAGCAGCTGACCTCCAGGAACTCTCTAGGCGTCTTCTCCGGCGCTTCATCCCTCTCAGCTCCTCAGAGAACCAAGGGCGGTTGGGACCTGCGCGGGTCAGAGGCCGCAAAGGCACGACCGGTCTAAGGCCCCGCGCGGCCCGTTCCCAGGCCGCAACAAGTTCCTCAGCGAGCCGTGAGCCAGACCCTCAGGAAATGGCCCAAGCTCCGTCCGGAACCCCTCCGGGTCCATCAGGCGCCTGGGGCGGAACCAGCGTGTCGGCTCCGTCTCCCTGCGGTGAATGGCGGTCAGAAAGTCCAGGCGAAGAAGAGTGATCTGACCATGACAAAGGTTCAATGACTATTTCCTTTAAGTCCAGATCTCTCAACCACTGACCAGAGACAAAAATCAGGTCCAGGGTGCCACCCCCAATGTGAGTAGGGCCATCAATTACTTGGGTCAGGTCCAAGGCCGTCATGGAAGCCTTGAACTCCCGAGCTACCGTCGATGACGAGCCGGACGATGGCAAGTTAAAGTCCCCCATGACTAAAAGTCTGGGGGTCTCAACTGCCACCCCGGCCAGCACCTCCAGGAGCTCTGGCAGGGCAGCTGTCACGCAGCAAGGAGCCAGGTACGTGATCAGCAAACCCATCTGGCACCTATGGCCCCATCTCACAAAGAGGGATTCGCACCCGGCAATCTGAGGTACAGTGGTCTCCCTCGGCTCTAGACTTTCTCTAATCACAACCGCCACCCCCCCACCCCTACCCTGGGCCCTCGGCTGATGGAATGCACGGAAACCCGGCGGGCACATCTCAACAAGGGGCACACCCCCTTCCGTGCCCAGCCAGGTTTCCGTAACGCCTATAAGGTCCGCAGCGCCCCCCTGAATAAGGTCGTATACTAGGGGGGCCTTATTAACTACGGACCGTGCGTTGCGTTAGTATAGTAGACAGTTTTTGGTTAAAGCTTTGGGAATTTTGAGAAGAGACCACAGAGTCAGGTAGTGTGTTCCAAGCATTAACAACTCTGTTACAGAAGTCATATTTTCTGCAATCAAGATTGAAGCGGTTAACATTAAGTTTAAATCTATTGTTTGCTCTTGTATTGTTGTGATTGAAGCTGAGGTAGTCTTTAACAGGAAGGACATTGCAATAGATGATTCTATGAGTTAAACACAGGTCCTGTCGAAGGCGGCGGAGTTCTAAATTTTCTAAACCCAAGATTTCAAGTCTGGTGGCATAAGGTATTTTATTGTATTCAGAGATTTGGAGAAACACTTATTGTCTGTTTGACAGGAACGCTGTTATCCAATTGTAGAGGGGTCCGGAGATGCCGTAGGATTTTAGTTTTAGGAGAAGTTTGTCATGTACCACTGAGTCAAAAGCTTTATGGAAGTCTATGTAAATTGCATCTATTGCTTTGCCCTGATCAAGATTTGTAGTCCATATGTTTTTGCAGTGAAGAAGTTGTAAATTACAGGATAATTTTTTTCTGAAACCAAATTGTTTATTAGAGAGTAGGTTGTTTGTTTCTAGGTGGAGGGTAATGGATTAGTTGATGATTGATTCCATTACTTTGCAGGTGACGCAGCATAAAGAAATTTTCAGCTGTTCCAAACAGGCGACAAAGATGGGGGAAAGGGGATTAAAGCTGATGAGTCAAAAGCAGTTTCGTATTTTTCTGAGTACAGCTAAAATATCTCTTGGTCTCCCTATTAATCCACATAGTATAGATATCTCAAAAGAAAGCAATAGATAAAGGAGTTCCCCAAGAGACAATCTTAAGCTGCCTGTCTATATCAATGTTTTCATAAAATAGTAAATCACAATAATAATAATGCTAATAGTGATGATGATTTTTTGCACAGGCCTTGACTTAGGAACAATCATTTATAACCAGACCTACCTTGGGGCTGGGTTTATTACCTGGGTTTGAAGTTCTGACAGTTAGCCCTCCCCACAGTCACCTGACCAAAGTTTAGCGCTAGGCAAAAGGCTACTTTTCAGCCATTTGACTGAAATGACTGTGGTCATTTGACAATGTTTTACTAGGTTTTGCTGAAAACCAACATTTACTTCCCATTTTTGGCAAAACCACGCCTATAGCAAATCATTGGCATTTAGCAACTATGGTAATTTACTTTCCTACTGCAAAAAAAGTCATAAAACTGGGTCAGTCATGAGATTGATCCATTTTATAATAAGCATGCTCCGTTACCGTTTATAATTTACAGTCATAAATTAAGGACTACTTGTAGCAGAAAAAATGTTCAGGGTAAGAACCAATATTATGTGTTTCTTAAAACTGGAAGAGAGCAATGATTAAATATATACTAATTGAATAATGGTTTATATAAAAACAGCACTGTAAAATACACCGTGATTTATTTTATTTACACCTTCCTTTCCTGTGGTTAGGTGAAAATCATGGGGGGGAAATTATTATTGATTTCAGCATCATGCCTTGCCACATGTATTACTTAAATTTAAGAATGACAAAATTAACATTATCTAGTGAAGGAGAATTATCCCTGTGTGAAGCATTGGAGAAAGAGGAAAAACTATTTCTTACAAGTTTTCTAAATTACCACCTAGCTGAAATTATTATGTTAGACCCCCTGCCTCTTCCTACCATAGGAAAACCTGGAATCCCTGAGTATATTAAGCCTTAAGGAAACTAAATGTCATTGTCATGGAAGGTGAACAATGGAACTCACCTCTGAGGAGAAAGATCATACAGTTTATTAAAGCAAAGATAATTGGGTTCCAATTTACAGAAAAGAGGATCGGAGAACAATAGAAAGATTAGACCTTTTATAAGAATTTTGAAATATAGAGTGGCAAATGCTAGAGCTCTGATTTGGTGCCAAGATTTTAGTGCCACAGAAGAAAAATAAGTTTTGTTTCCCTAAGGTGTGGGGGGGACCACACTGCTTCCAGAGCTGGAATTGTGGAATTGTGTTGTAAATGTTGTACCTTGATGAACGTATCTTTTCTTTTATGTACACTGAGAGCATATGCACCAAGACAAATTCCTTGTGTGTCCAATCACACTTGGCCAATAAAATTCTATTCTATTCTATTCTATTCTATTCTATTCTATTCTATTCTATTCTATTCTATTCTATTCTATTCTATTCTATTTGCGTGTCCTTGCTAACAAGTAGTTAAATGCTGATGGGATCACTTCTGTGTCAAATTTACATAGATTGCAGTTTTGCTAAATATACTTTTCCTTAGAGAAATGCACAGGGCCAATCTCTGCTGCTTTAGTCAATTTCATTCTGCCTTTGTTAAAATCAGCAATTCTTATTGCTTTTTGGCAAGGAAAGGAATAGGTGGCATTGTTTTGGAAAGGGAATTATTTCCTTAGGCATTATGGGCTTTTGCAAATAGAGAAACTGGCTCTAGGCCAGAGTTCCCCAAAGTGGTCAATATTAACCCCAAAGTTTGATTAAACTGTTCAAAGGTTTATATTTATTATATAAATATCTGGGGAGGGGGTCAAAAAGGTTGGTAAACATCTTGAGGTTCATAGGTAGTCAATAGATGATAAAATTGAAGTCAATTACTTTTTTGGAGTTTTGGTTGCGTTCTACACCAGCCCCAAGTTCTGAGCATAAAGTGGCTAGCAATGAGCTGTTACACATGGTTGGAAAGTCAGCCACCAGTAGGAGGGGTCTTAAGTTGTCATTATGATTAGTACAGTTAGCAATGTTTAGATTGGATTTGGCATGTTTATCTACTTATTGATTCCTTCCATAGGACCTGGGATTGATAGATGCTGTTTGATGGTGTTAAAGGTTGCAGGATGTAAGCTGTTCCAAGTAAATTTGCTTTTTGCAATTAATTGATGATGAATTTGTCAATGCCGATAATGTTCAAGTGGTGCTCCATTTGTTTTGGGATTGCTCAAGGCACCTAATACTATTGGTACTATCTTTGCTTTCTTTTGCCTTTTTCATCTATTTGAAGACTTTTGTACTCTTATTATGGTTTATCTTCATGGTCAGCCAGATGTTCAGTCTGGATTTGGCATTTTTATCCATTTATCAAGTCCTTCCCAAGGACCTAGAATAGGAAGATATTGTTTGATGGTGCTAAAGGCCTTGTCACAGTATGTAAGCTGTTCCAAGCAAAGTTGTCTTTTGCAATTAACTGGTGGCAGTTTTCTCAATGTCGATGGTGTTCAGATGGTACTCCTGATGATTGCCCCCAAGGCACCTATTACTATTGGTACTATCTTTGTTTTCTTTTGCCACAGTCATTAATATTATTACTCATAGTACTATTACCAGTAGTTAAAGTAGTATTTATTAAATTATTTTCATATAATAAACGTTTGAGGGTTGATGAAAAATTTGAAACTTCGTGAGTTGAGTTTAGGAACCTCTGATCTTAGATTCTGTCACATCCTCAAGGCAGAAGGGATACCCTAAATATTTTTTTTTATTCTAGCCGTAACTCCATCATAGATATCTTTCCTACAATAGTCATCCAACAAGACAAATAAAACAAACAGCTTCTAATATAGGTAATGATAGAACGTATATCCAGTTAATTTTTTTTAAAGGAGTATAATTTTAACAAATCCTGGTTTTGTGAATCTTGTTATTTCCTTAGTTTATGTTTCATATCAGACTATGCTCTGTGATTATGGATTGGGTTTTCTTGTATCATAAAAATTAAAGCATAAATGACAGTTCATATATACTAAACCAGTTGATCTGATTTGGTGAAAATAACTTTTTTTCCAAGATATTCAATATGTAGGAAAAGAAGATGGCAGCAGCAGATTGTGCATATGACTGTACATGTTCATTTTGAACTTGTAGGAGAGCTGACACATAGTCATGTGTGTCTAGAACTGGCAATATTGTAAAGCATTTTTTGCTAAATATTTCAGATTCCTCACATTGATAATTTGTTCCTGTATTTGGAAAGCTCATTAGCAGAAATAAAATTAAGAATTAAAGCAAAGGTCATATTCAGCCCTGTATCAACAAATCACAAATGCGCTCTGCTGTCACATTGTGCTTTATATTGACTGATTATATAGAAGGGGAGATGGAGAGATAGATGATTAGATAGATAGCTAGACAGACAGACAGAAAGAAAGACAAAAGAATCTCCTTCCTTCATCATGTTTGCCTGACCAAAAAATATTCCTATAGTTAAAAAATAAATACATTGTTGATTACTAATCCTTTTAATGTTCTGAGTATCTGGAGTATTTTCTCATCAGAATAATCAGTTATCTCAACCATATTCTGGATTAGCATTTGATAAGTGAATAAATCTTGCTGAAAATGTTCCATGGTGTGCCAATACATTTAAGCAAACAAAAAAGAAAGAAGAAGAAGCCAAAAGAAGCCTGCATATGTTTACTTATTTTCTCCCAAAGCATCTTTACTAGTGGTGGGATTCAAATAATTCAACCACCAGTTCTCTGCCCTAATGACCGGCTGGGTAGGCATGGCTGGGTAGGCATGTGACTGGGTGGGCATAGCCAGGGTGAGCGTGACACCGGACTTGTGTGGTGCTAAGGCAGGACTTCCCTGGGACCCTACCTCACTCTCATTATACAGGTAATCCTCCAGTTACAAATATAAATATATAGAGCCTGCCAATTACATTTGTAACCTGGGGATTCGTTTGATTGAATCACATTAAATGAATGTGATCACTCCCTGCTTTCCCTAATGCATTTGTTAATCAAATGTGCAGGTCTTTAAATGCACATGAAGTTTCGCAGGTTGGGGAACAGCATGTCGGGCGTAGTGCTCGAACAGACCATCTAAGGCCTCCCCCAATCCACTGAGATACCTCATGCTTCCCTGGGGTCCCCACAATTGCTTCCCCCACCCCATCCTGCCCTGCTGGGTCTCCACAGACTGGGCCTGCTTTGCTAGCATCTCAGATTCCATTTACTCCTCCCCATCCATTTCCCATGGATTATTTACTTTTTAAAGATCTCCAGAGGTCCCGAAGAGGCTGATCCACTGGCAGAGAAGCCAAAGTGTTTTATTCAGATGATGGCAAAGCTGTAAGAATATGAAATCTAAAGAAAACATTTTCATCAGCTTCTGAGTAAAAGAATTTCACTTGGGGTCATGTGGCCAGCAGGCCTTCTGTTTCAGGACAGCTTCAGCTTTGCAATCCTCAAATTGCTTTTGTCAGGGTTACTGCTAAAAACAACATGTAATGAATAAGTTCTGTTATCAGTTTGCCTTGGCAGAGAATAGTTATTTTTTGTCAAGATGGCCATCATGACATAGAAATATCAGGATTTCTGTCTAAACAAGAGACAGAATGGAAATAGTAATCATAACCTATCAATGTGAACAGAACAAGCTGTCCAGGTGAAACACTATGGCTGAAGTCATCATTGCAAGATTATAGCTGCCACAGTATTAGGAACAAAAACAGATCTCACGATGCTTTAAATAGATGATTTTTCAGATGTTGTGAAGAAAAATCACAAAACTGTATAAGATTTCCTTAAGAGAATACAAGACCAAAGAATGAAGAGAAAGAAAATTATAATATGATGTCAGACTAGTTTATATGCTTGAAGTTCTGGGTTACTTTCATATTATTGCTTCCATATGTTAAACAGCAATTTCTTAGAATGCATTTATTATACCTGCTTCATTGACTTTTAATAGTTTGACACACTATATGCCTATATTCAGTCTTCTGTACATCTTAAAATGGATCTTCATCAACTGTAGCTTCTGTAATTAGAAAATAAAGTCTTATGAAATGTAAAGGAAATCTGTTCCCCAGCCATTAATCCATTAAATGGGCTCTACTACAAAGAAGGAGAGAACACACAAGAAATACACGATATAAAAGTTTCAATGATTGAAAGTTCATTGCAATTACTTGTTTGTAGAGTATGGACAATCCTACAACATTTATGTATCCTTAATGTAACATTATTGTAACCAATACAATATTAAATATGGACTAGACATTTTTGTTCTAGGATTTAAAAGTTTGGCTTCCTTCAAAACAATAGTTGATCCTTAAAACAGGATGATTTCATCTTCCACTAGAGTTGTGTTATCTTCAATAATTCATGTCAATGACAATACAGTATATTTTTTCCATTTTTTTATATTTATGTTATAACATCCATTTTCATGTCATTTTTCACTATTTCTCGAGTGCTTCTAAAGCCTGTCCCCTCCTTTTCCCATTGGGTTGTTGTTGTCATTACTCAGATTGACTATTAGAGTCATCTAAATCTTTCCAGTTAAGAAAGGTGGGGGGGGAGGTTAGCTCTCAGTATGCTCTTTGTTGGCAAAATCTGAGAACCCTGTAATTTCCAACTGATTCCAAATGATACGTTGAAAAAGAGATTTATTTATTTATTTATTTATTTATTATTTAAATTTTTATACCGCCCTTCTCCCGAAGGACTCAGGGCGGTTTACAGCCAGATAAAATAAACATTCCTATTACAAAATAAATACTATTAAAATACCACTAAAAAACTTATTCAATTTGGCATAATTAAAATTTAGCAAATAATAAAACCCATTAAAAACCCATTAAAAACCCATCGATAAAACCCAATTAAAAACCCATAAAAAGCTAACCCAGTCCAGCGCAAATAAATAAGTGAGTTTTAAGCTCGCGGCGAAAGGTTCGGAGGTCCGGAAGTTGACGAAGTCCTGGGGGGAGTTCGTTCCAGAGGGCGGGAGCCCCCACAGAGAAGGCCCTTCCCCTGGGTGTCGCCAGACGACACTGTCGCGCCGACGGCACCCTGAGGAGTCCCTCTCTGTGAGAGCGCACGGGTCGGTGAGAGGTATTCGGTAGCAGCAGGCGGTCCCGTAAGTAACCCGGCCCTATGCCATGGAGCGCTTTAAAGACGTTCACCAATACCTTGAAGCGCACCCGGAAGGCCACAGGTAGCCAGTGCAGCCTGCGCAGGATAGGTGTCACTCGGGAGCCACGAGGGGCTCCCTCTATCACCCGCGCAGCTGCATTCTGGACCAACTGCAGCCTCCGGATGCCCTTCAAGGGGAGCCCCATGTAGAGAGCATTGCAGTAGTCAGGCGAGGCGTCACAAGGCGTGAGTGACTGTGCACAAGGCATCCCGGTCTAGAAAGGGGCGCAACTGGCGCACCAGGCGAACCTGGTGGAAAGCTCTCCTGGAGACGGCCGTCAAATGATCTTCAAAAGACAGCCGTGCATCCAGGAGAACGCCCAAATTGCGCACCCTCTCCATCGGGGCCAATGACTCGCTCCCGACAGTCAGCCGCGGACTCAGCTGACTGTACCGGGATGCCGGCATCCACAGCCACTCCGTCTTGGAGGGATTGGGCTTGAGCCTGTTTCTCCCCATCCAGACCCGTACGGCTTCTAAACACCGGGACAGCACTTCGATAGCTTCATTGGGGTGGCCCGGTGTGGAAAAGTACAGCTGGGTGTCATCAGCGTACAGCTGGTACCTCACACCGAAGCCACTGATGATCTCACCCAGCGGCTTCATATAGATGTTGAACAGAAGGGGCGAGAGAATCGACCCCTGCGGCACCCCACAAGTGAGGTGCCGCGGGTCACCTCTGCCCGTCAACACCGTCTGCGACCGGTCGGAGAGATAGGAGGAGAACCACCGATAAACGGTGCCTCCCACTCCCAATCCCTCCAACCGGCGCAGCAGGATACCATGGTCGATGGTATCGAAAGCCGCTGAGAGGTCTAATAGGACCAGGGCAGAGGAATAACCCCTATCCCTGGCCCTCCAGAGATCATCCACCAACGTGACCAAAGCCGTCTCAGTGCTGTAACCGGGTCGGAAGCCGGACTGGAACGGGTCCAGATAGACAGTTTCCTCCAGGTGCAGGGGAAACTGATATGCCACCATACTCTCTACAACCTTCGCATGAGCGGGTTGGAGACCGGACGATAGTTACCCAAAACAGCTGGGTCCAGGGAAGGCTTCTTGAGGAGGGGCCTCACCACCGCCTCTTTCAAGGCGGCGGAAGACTCCTCCAACAAGGAAGCACTCGTAAGCCCCTGGAGCCAGCCTCGTGTCACCTCCTGAGTGGCCAGCACCAGCCAGGAGGGGCACGGGTCCAGTAAACACGTGGTGGCATTCAATCTACCCAGCAACCTGTCCATGTCCTCGGGAGTCACAGGGTCAAACTCATCCCAAACAACATCACCAAGACCGCCCTCAGATACCCCGTCTGAATCGCCACAATTTTGGTCCAGACCGTCCCTAAGCTGAACGATTTTATCGTATAGATAACCGTTAAACTCCTCAGCACGTCCCCGCAACGGGTCATCCCGCTCCCCCTGGTGAAGGAGGGAGCGGGTCACCCGAAACAGGGCAGCTGGGCGGTTATCTGCCGACGCAATGAGGGAGGAGGCGTAGGAACGCCTCGCTTCCCTCAGTGCCACTAGGTAGGTCCTAGTATAGGATCTAACTAGTGTCCGATCAGCCTCTGAACGGCTGGACCTCCAGGAACTCTCTAGGCGTCTTCTCCGGCGTTTCATCCCCCTCAGCTCCTCGGAGAACCAAGGAGCCGGTTGGGATCTGCGCGGGTCAGAGGCCGCAAAGGCCTGACACGGTCTAAGGCCCCGGCCGCAGCCCGTTCCCAGGCTGCAGCTAGTTCCTCTGCCGTGCCGTGAGCCAGACCCTCAGGAAGTGGCCCAAGCTCCGTCCGAAACCTCTCTGGGTCCATCAGGCGCCTGGGGCGGTACCATCGTAATGGTTCCGTCTCCCTGCGGTGTTGGGTAGCGGTCAGAAAGTCCAGGCGAAGGAGAGAGTGATCTGACCATGACAAAGGTTCAATGACTATTTCCTTTAAGTCCAGATCTCTCGACCACTGACCAGAGACAAAAATCAGGTCCAGTGTGCCTCCCCCGATGTGAGTGGGGCCATCCACTACTTGAGTCAGGTCCAAGGCCGTCATGGAGGCCAAGAACTCCCGAGCTACCGTCGATGACGAGCCGGCAGATGGCAAGTTAAAGTCCCCCATGACTAACAGTCTGGGGGTCTCCACTGCCACCCCGGCAAGCACCTCCAGGAGCTCGGGCAGGGCAGCTGTCACGCAGCAAGGAGCCAGGTACGCCACCAGCAAGCCCATCTGACATCTATGACCCCACCTCACAAGAGGATTCACACCCGGCGATCTGAGGTACAGTGGTCTCCCTCGGCTCTAGACTCTCTTTAATAGCAACCGCCACCCTCCACCCCTACCCTGGGCCTCGGCTGATGGAATGCACGGAAACCCGGTGGGCACATCTCGACCAGGGCACACCCCTTCAGTGCCCAACCAGGTCTCCGTGCGCCTATAATATCCGGCACCCCTGAATCAGATCATGTATTAGGGGCCTTATTGGCCACGGACCGTGCGTTGCATAACATCAGGCGAGGCCCAGGCTCTGAGGGTCTTGACCATCCGGGAACGGGAAAAGTCAGGGGGATCGGGGCACGCGATCGCCTGTAAACATCGAACGCGTGACCCCCTATGTTGATACGATCCCCCCCTTCCGCCATATCTGCCCCTCCCACTTACCGTGCAAATAGACTCACCCTCACACAAAGGAACACACTCCCCATAACCTCCGAACCCATTTGATAGTCGCCACGAGCATGCGCTGGAACTGGTTTCCTCCCGACGGGCTACCCCTCACCCACCCTAACCCTCCCACCCCACCCAACACTACCTCCCCCTCCAACCCAGACCCGTCAGTTCCTACCCCCTTAAAATTCCCATTAAAATTCCTTTAAAACCCTATTAAAATAATTAATTAAAAATCCCTGAGTCTCCTATTTTGGCATGCCATCTCTCGGGGTTCCAAAACCCGTCCTCAAGATGGACCCTCGATAATGTGGAGGCCAGACCCGCGAGAGGGAATCTCGAGGGCAAGAAGGTCAGCCGCTGTAAATGTCCGCATGATAAAGTCCGCAACGGACCCATCCTGGACCTGTCAAGATGGAAGTTGGCGCACCAGGAGTTCGAGTAGAAGACAGGCGGGATATAGGTCTTGGGCGGTAGATGAACAAACCGCCATGATTAAGTCAGAGCTCCAACCCTCTTCTCCAGTCCCGAGGGGTGGTCTATGGGCACAAAGGGAGAGGATATAGTCCTACAATAGTCAAGCTAGGATTGTCCAGGACCATCCTCAATTCCCCACTGGGGACCAAAGGTCTTCAAACGATCCCCTTGCAGCCAGCCCATGGGCATCCTCAAAGATGGTAAAAAAGGTGCCTACATGGCCCGTGATCGTCCTTCAAGTTGACAAAGAGGACGAAACACGCGCCTAGTGGGCCAAGCTGCTCCACCGACGAGGCATCTCTCTCCAAAAAGTCCGGGGGGGGGCAAAGGACTCAAAAAGCCCCCACTGACGGTCTAGAGACGTCCTCCAGGTGGTAGCGAGGGCGTCCCCTGGACCCGTGGACAGCCTTCAAGATGACAAAGAAGGCGACCATCGGGCCTCTTTGTGGCCGCTAAGCCTGGCCTCCAGCTGGAATAGGCCACTCACCCGCCAGGTTTGCTGGGTCATGCCACGAATCGCCGAACCCAGTCCACCACCAACAGGCTAGGCCCTGACCAAGCCGGTCCAGCCAGGCCGCCGCCACCGCCGTCACCGACACCGACACCGACTCTTCCACTGCCGGGGGGAGAGAGCCTCCAGGCCAGGCCGCCGCCGCCACCGAAAGACTCGGCCGCCGCCACCGTTGGATAAGGGCCAGGCTGCTCCCACACCGGCACCGCAGACGAGGGGGGACAAAGGGGAGAGAGGCTCTAGGCCCCTCCCAAAGCAGGGCCAAGCCAGGCCGCCGACCACCGCCGCCGGAAAGCCGCCGGAAAAACCGGCCGCCGCCGCCGCCGCCGCTGGAAAAGCCCGGCCACTGCCGCCCAGCCAGGCCGCTGCCGCCCGGCCTGGAGCGGGCCGGACCGCTGCCGCTGCCGCTGTTGGAAAAGGCCCGGCCGCTGGAAAAGGCCCGGCCGCTGGAAAAGGCCGGGCCGCCGCCGCCGTCACCGCCGCCGCCATCGTCGGCCGCGCCGCCGGAGGGAGAGCGCTCCGGGACTCCTCCCAAGGGAACCCGGAGACGCCCCGCCTCAATTTGCCCAGCCTCTGACTCCCCGGACTCTCACCTACCCGGGCGGGGGGTCCAAGCTGTCAAAAGGACCCCCCCCCACCCGGTCTGGCCCGAAATAGGCCCGTCGCCGCATCAGCTGTTCAGCGGTGCGGCCGCCATCTTGGACATGCGCAGTAAATACTATTTACTATAGTAGATATAGTAGATACTATTGATATAGCTCAATTTTTTTTTGAAAGATGCTACCATCTATTGCTTTGAATAAAGCTCTGTCATCTTCAGTATCTGATACAATCTAAGGACCAATATTTCCCAGAAGTTTAGTGCAAATATATATATGGTTTGTATTTTAAAAAAAAATATATGGAGGAACCTGTTATGTTTTCTTTAACAATGCCTATATCCGACAATGGTAATGTAGTTAGTGCTTCAAAGAGCACTTTGAAAAAATCTAGCTCAAATGGAGCTAGATTTCTCTCTCAATGCATCCCTCAGGTATAAATGAAAATTGAAGTGTCATTTTTCACTGAGGTGAAAATGACAAAATAGCTCAACATAAAAACTCAGTAGTGTGTTTGCTTATTGTTTTAAGTGAAATAGGCATTTTCTGCAAAAGATCAGGCAGTCCCAGACACAGAAACTGCTCTTGCCATTGACGGAGAAGTAATGGATAAATGTGTCTGAAGAATTGCACGTTGCCCACCAATTTTCAATAACAACGCCCTTGTTCAACAAGGGTTTAGCACATCAGTTGAGAAACACACATTTCTATAAAAATAAATATGCCTTTATTAGATTTTTTTTTAGGATAAATATTTCAAGGGAAAGTGCTTCGAGTATTTGTAAGTTGCCCCATTTACTGGATGTGCCCTTTGATAAGGCTGAGATCATCACCACATTTGTACAATTCTGTTGTAATGTCTGTCATTGTTAAAAAGGGTACTGTGGCAACTTTTCAAACCCAGAATCATAAATGTATCTGTGTTCAGTCTCAAAATATGCTACCGCCCTGCCTTTCAGTGGATTACTGATCCATTTCACATTGCTGCTTCCTGCTACCATTGGAAAGGATATAGATGATCATGAAGTGTCTACACCTACTCTTATACCTGTAACAAAGTTCAGAATCATGTAAGCAACTATTTCTTGTGACATTCTATAAAAGTGATATTCAGACTTTAAAGAAGTAGGATAGAAAGAGTAGTTTTGAATTCTGGTGTTGGAGAAGACTCTAGTGAACAGAACAATCAAATGGCTCTTTGTACAAATCGCTGCAGTGTTTTCACTTGAGCCACAAAGTGACCAAGTACAATTATTCTCCTTCAGAAGCATTAAGCAAAGACCCTCTGGAGAAGGTTTTAACGTGGAAGGAAAGAGAAGAAGAGAATGACTAGCAGCAAAGTGGATGGACTGAGTTACAATAGCAATGAGTACACGACTGTAAGGCCAGGTTAGGGACAGGTCATCATGGAGCAAATCTAGCTAGGTAGTCACTAAAAATCAACTTGAAGGTAATCAATCAAAATCAGATGGTTAATAGCATACAGTATGATACCAGGTCTAGCTGTTTGTAAAATAAAAATAGATGGAAACGGCACCTTCCCTTCCCCACAAAAAGAGCAACTTCTAACCTTTTACCAAGAGTGGGTAGGAGAAAGAACTAAAAAAACTTTAAACACTGAATCCAATATACAGAGAACTTATTGTACATTTAATGAACAGCAGCTGCTGGAATTTTTCCTAATATTTTCTTCACTTCTTAAAATCAGCCTACATCAGAAATTCTTATTCCCTTGATTATTTTCCTTCAAAAATTTTTAATAAGGTAATGTCAGCAACATTTGCTAATATATATATAGGTCCATTTTAATTCTTTTAAACACTGCTGATTTCAAATATCTAAATTATTCCTCGTCTCTGCAGGATAATCCCTGCCTAACACTGTCAATCATTAATTAGATGGACCAATAGGCTAACTTGTTATAAAGCAGGTTCTTATAGCAATCGCAATAGCACTTATATATCACGCCATAGTGCTTTGCAGCACTCTCTGATCAGTTTACAATGTCAGCATATTGCTTCCATATTGCTACCTGGGCCCTCATTTTATAACCTTGGAAGGATGGATGGCTGAGCCTTGAGCCCATCAGGATCAAACTCCAGGCTATGTGAAAGAGTTATCCTGTAATACTTCATTGTAACAACTGTGCCACCAGGGTTCTTCATTACTTATGCTCCAAGCAATATAAGTTCTGTATTAATTTTGCTGCATTAATGAGATGCCTACATGATATTTGAAATTTTTGGTGGCTCTGATAAGTCAGTAAAGAAGCTTGACTAAGAAAATCATTTTCAGTGCCACTGGTTTTGTTTTTCAAAGGGAACGTGGCTAGTCTAATCTAACTCTGATGTAGTTGTTTTCAAAGTATAATTGCTAATTATGAAAGATTGGGGGAAACATATACATAGAAAATAATTATATTTAATGGATTATGCATTTTAATTAATAACTGAAAATAAGGCAACATGTCAAAAGACATAAACCATAAAGCTCAAAACAACCCAATCACTAATGTATAATGATATTTGTATCTTCTTTATGACTCAGGGACTTTAAAATATATCGATGAACAACGATTATCATTTTACAATTAAATTCCATTGGTTTTGAACTATTCAACCAAACAAACTTGACCATCTGAAAAAACATATTGCAGCGAGACAAACTGTTTGTATTAAAAGTCATGCTTAAGTCAATTCTGATTCTATTTTTAAGAAGAATTATTGATTACATAGAAGCTAAGTTAGGATCTATGGGATCTTAAAATGTGATGATTTGTTCATTAATTTTTAAAATTATTTTAGCTAATTATTTTTTACATCCACAGAATATTTATTTGGAACAACTTAATGAAATCAAAAGAAATTGTCTGTAATTCTGGCTGGCTAATAGAGGCTGGGGATTCAGCCTGCCTGTCGGTAGACTCCAGTGGAGCTCCAGCTGGCTAATAGAGGCTGGGGATTTGGCCTGCTGGCCATCAGGGCTCCAAATGAGTTCCAGCTGGCTATGGGAAGCCGGGGATTGGGCCAGCCAGTGCTTACCTGTAGGCAGGAAGAGGCAGCTCCATTGGGGCACAAGCAAATTCAGCGAAGCAGAATGCAGACGTGCATGCAAGTCTCTCAGGGAAGGTCACCACTGAATCACAAGGTGAGTAGTGGGCCACATGGCAAAAAGGCGTATATATAGGGCTCGGATGGGCGGGACGAGCTTTGAATGGGCGAGTGAGCATAGAGCGTGCGAGCATCATGTGAGGGCAAGTGAGCAGTGACCGGTTCAAGGGCATGGCCAGCCAGCCATCGCTAATGATTTGGTGACCAAGGCCAAATTATCGCTACCGGTTCTCCCGAACCAGTGCGAACCGGGAGCAACCCACCACTGTTACAGTCTAGTTTAAAACTTCATTTCTCCCAGTGAATCTTCCAAAGATGCACATAGAAAGATCTATAAATAGTCTTTCTCTCTCTCCCCCTCTTTCTTTTCTCTCTCTCCCCCTCCCTCTCTCCTTCTCGCTCCATAGAACGAAGGGACATGTGCAACAAGGCCTTATCTAGAACTGCATAATCCTATGATTTTATTTATTTGTTTAAGTTTTATTTGTGAGTAATTTAGTAAGTAAGCCTTTACTAAATCTGATATAGCATATTTTGAAATATCTTTATGAAAAGCTTCTTTATGAATTCTTTTATCTGCAAAGTATTATTCTGCACAAGAACTAATGGAGTTTAATTTAGGCCATAGCAGTTGTACTCATTTGTGCTTGCACTGTTAAGTTCATTTGACAAAACCTGTCAGTGGACAATTTCAAAAACAAACAGATTTTAAAAAGCACATAAAAAGTTTTATTTTAAAACCTAGACAGCTTTATCCTTACAGATTTCTTTTATGGCAGCATACAGACTCACTAAGCACAGATGAGGTGGTAAATCCTGTTTTGAATGTATTACTCCACAGAATAGCTAGAAATGTTCATGACTGAATATAAAAAACAATTCTGTCATGCAGAAGTTAGCATTTCAAAGGGAACGTGGCTAGTCTAATCTAACTCTGATGTAGTTGTTTTCAAAGTATAATTGCTAATTATGAAAGATTGGGGGAAACATATACATAGAAAATAATTATATTTAATGGATTATGCATTTTAATTAAATTAAAATTAAATTAATTGGAGCTGAATTCTTAGACCCACTTTTTGGGATCCCTTCAAGAATTGTTACAATGCTACATTCTGGTGGGCTTATATGTCCCAATTACACCATGAGGTACATCGTCACAAATGTTTGCTTCTTGAAGATTCAACCATGCTGGACAGGACGTAATTCAAGTCTAAGTAAATCCATGAAAGAAGAAAGAACAGCAACTCACTGCAACGTTTTGCCAAGAAAACCAAATGACAAATAGACATTCAGAAGCTCTATGGAAAACCTGTATCAAAAATCCTAAAAGTAATTATATGAATGCATGTTTGATCACTGAACTAGATCCAGGCATTCTGGAAAGTGAAGTCAAATGTTCCCTAGAAAACATTGCTAACAACAAAGCTGCAGAAATTTAATCAATACCACAGATCTATTTAAAATTTTATGAGATGATGCAAGTTAAAATGAAACAAGCAGTTTGTAAGAAAGTGTACAAAAGATAGAAGAAGATTATATAACAGTTTATGTCTATAATGTATTTAATTTATTTGCAGAATATATTATGAGAATCGCTGAATTAGAAGAAAAAGAAATTAAAATGCTGAAAGAAATATCAACAGCCTCATATATGATGATAATATCACTTTGAGAGCTGGAAGCAAGGAAAATCTCTTGTTGAAGCTGAAAAAAGAAAATGCAAAAAATGGTTTCTTGCTCAGTATTGAAAAAACCAAGTTTATCTCAATAAGCAGCGCCAACTCTGTACAAAAGACAAGATAAGTAGTTGAACTAGTAAAAGACATTATCTTTCTATGCTCAAATCTCCACAATGATGATGACTATAGCACAAAAATAAAAAAAAAATCTGTTACCTGGGAGAAAGCATATATCAGATTTAGACAACATACTGACATGTGACAAGATTACATTAACAACAAAAAAATCAGAACCAGTTTTCATACCAGTAGTTTTAAAGAATGGCTATAAAATCTAGGCCACCAGAAATGGCAACAAAAGAAGATGAGTGCCTTTTAGTTCAGCTAAATGACAATATCCTGAACCTCAAGAAAAATAAAGCATTATATACTAGATAAGCAATGCTAGATTGCTCTTTGGAAGCACTAATGATGAAGCTAAAGTTTAGATATTTTGGATGCATACTGTGACAGCAACAGTCATTGAAAAAGACCCTCATGCTTGAAAAATTGGTAGGCAATTGAAAAAGAAGCTGACAGAAGACAATTAGCAAGATACTATCATTGCTGACACAAGCATAAACTTACAAGAACTCAAGGAAGCTTATTACTGATGGCTTCTGGGCAAAATGGTGTCTATTGGGTCATGAAGTGCTGAAAGTGGTACAATAACAACAATTATGGTTTTCTTCTGAAAAAGTGGTCTGTAGCCAGCAATTTAAAAGGCAAGTTTAGTTCTTAGAGTGCCAACATTACAGTAGTTCACCATGGCTGGCCTTCCGTCCCTCATGCCTGCATGTAATGCCAAAATAAAGGAGCATAGATGTCATACTCTTTGAAAAGTACAGGGTTTCATTTTCCTATCTCAAAAACACTCAAAGAGCTAATCAAAGCTAATCAAAGAATTTGTGGGGTAGGGTCACTTCCAGTCCATTTGTTGGTTTGTCTTTTCTTCTATCAAAAGTGGATCGATGTTTACAGCTGCAGTGACACAAATGCACAAAGGATCTGTTTGATGGAAGGGAAAGAAGGAGGACTATCAGAAATTTAGATTAACAGATTTTGAAGGGACCTTGGAGGTCTTATAGTCCAACCTCCTGCTTAGACAGGATACCCTGTACCACTTCAGACAAATGGTTTTCCAATCTCTTCTTAAAAACTTCCAGTGTTGGAGCATCCGCAACTTCTGAAGGCAAGTTGTTCCACTGATTAATTGTTCTGTCAGGAAACTTTGCCAAAAAAACAAACAAACAAAAAATTAAGGTGACATGCAGTCTGGTTCTCCTGATCTCCCACTTCAATGTTGCCTTCGGGCTGGGATTAAATGAGAATGGATTGAGAGTTTAGCAAACTTTTGTACAGCCATTATGGAAAATATTGTTTTTCTTGGAGATATTAGGAAAAAATGGAAACTAAGTATGCCAAGATCTTATTTTTTTATGGATGGTATAAGCTCTCATGGTTTATGTGTGAGTTCACATAGAAAGGTCTATACAATTTCAATCTCCAAAACAACAGCAACTTATTCAGAGAGAAAAGGGATATAAAAAAGAAATCAAAATTATTAAAGACATGTGTAACTTCTTTATGAGGAAAAAATATAGCCTTAGCCCCCTTTATAGCTTACGACAGTGATGGCTAACCTTTTTGGCGCTGAATGCCAAAAGTGCACGAAAGCGCTCGCATACACATAATGCTTTATGAGGAAAAAATATAGCATTGGCCACCTTTATGGCTATGACAGTGATGGCTAACCTTTTCAGCACCGCGTGCCAAAAGTGCGCGAAAGCGCTCGCACACCCCTAATGCAATGCGCACATGACAATCCCTGTATGCATCCCATCCCCCACTTATGCACACGTGACCCCGTGTGCACCTTGTCCCTTGTGCATGCAGGAGCAACACCCACACATGCGCATATGACCCTCCTGCATGTGTCCCGCCCCCCACGCATGCACGGCAGAGACCCAAAACCAGCTGGCTGGCGGGATGTGTGTGCACATGCGTGGCGGAGCCGAGCTGGGGTGATGACTCGTGTGCCTGCAGAGAGAGCTCTGCATGCCACCTGTGGCATGCGTGCCATAAATTCGCCATCACTGGCTTAGGATAAAAAGACCAATTACAATTTTTTAAAAAAGAAAAGAAATAAATTGTAAAGGTGTATCTGGCTTCAGAGAGCCTTGGATGTGGTTCCTAAAAAAAATGTCCAAATCTTTTCATCCAATTCTAATTTTTTATGAGGCACAAGAAAATTGCTAGATATATATCTTGGAACCAATCAGATACATTATTTACAGCAGTTAAGCTCATGTCATTTTAGCAACATTAAATTATATAAAAAAAACATAATATAATGATTGGAACAAATCTTGAAAATCATCTAGATCAGCTGGTTCCTCAGTACCATCCTGCCTATGCTGAAAACACTAAGGCAGTATGTTTCACTATTGAACTGTTGCTACTGTCAGATTTTGCTGATGACCAACTTCAGTTGGCTTACAAGTAATGTGCTTGTCCTATATTCTGGAGTAACTCAGAATAATCATTCTATGTTTTGTTCATGTCTCACTCACTTCTGAAGAACATCTTGCAGTATCTTTCTCAAAGGCAAGGTATGAACTTTGGCTTGGGAAAAGTTGAACTTTCCTGTAATAAAGAGACTAACATCAAGTGTACAGAAGTTGGATGATACTAAAAACATTTAAGGAAGCTGAATAGTGGGGGATAGAATAAGAACTATTTCTTCACAGAACAGATAGTTTCACAATGGTGTTTGGTGGCACCATATATTGTTGAAACAGGAACTGATTTGGAGGGCTCTGAAAAGGATTTGGTAAATTTATGGAAGTGAAAGTTGTTACTGGCTATGCCAGTTAAGGAAGCTGCGTGTTATCTCCAATTTTGCAAGGGGCATGACTTAGAATATGAGTGTCAGACAGGCATTACATTCATGCTTGTTTTGGTAGTTCTCCAGAGGATCTGGGCTCATCAGAGTAGGGAGAGAAAGCCTGATGCAGCAGTTCTGGATTCTTTCAGTCTTAATTTTTAGAAACACCAGCATATTTAGAAATAGTCAGTATTGTAGTATGATGCAACGGTTGTATTTTTTTTAAGACATGGGAAAGCAAAACTGGAGCAGAGGAAGGCAGCGGCACAAATGGAAACTATTGTGAACAGGATCAAGAGACTCAATCCATCAGATATTTTTGCCATTCCAACTCAATTTACATTCAGAGAAAAACATTAGAAGCAGAGAACCCAAGAGCACATGCAGAGATTTTTTTCCTCTCCTGTGTATGCTTTTATGGGACTGATAAAATACTGCTGAACAGTTTAATTGAATGTGGTCTTGAACAGCAACAACAAAATGAGATTTATCAAATTTACTTAGAACTTTATTGAAAAATCATTCTTCCCTAACATGCAAGCGAAAGAAGAATATATGAATAAATAAACAGAAGAGCAATGCCTGGTAAAGTAATCATAATCCTGTTTGAAATGCAGTCTAAATTTTAAACATTCAACCTCTTGCACCTTTGATGCTCATAGTAAGATCTCTACGCCTAAAATCAGAGTGTTAAACCTTTTATTACTTTTAGTCTATTTATACATTTTTTACAAGTAAGTGGGTTGTATTGGGACAATCTGTTATCAGGTCCCCACCAAATAACAAAATTCCATAAAATAATTTCACAAAGCAAATTATACCAATACAATCATAACTTAATCTTAGACCCTTCTTAAACAAGTGTGTCATTCATGAGCAATTAAACAGACTTTGCTGGCAATAATATAATTTCAGGACTATCAAAACAGCTTTCATCAAGCATGTTCAGTTACACAAGAATAATTTAAGTTATGAGCTTACTTGTGTTGATTTAAATCCTGATGTTATGCAATCATAATCTATCTAAAATGTAATTGTTTCAGGGATCCATATTACTAAATAATATTTACACAGACTTGGAGAAAATACAGCATTAGTCAATTAAAGTATAAGCTATATTTCCTTTCCCCTTGTTACTATTTCTCTGCTGATTCTTGATTAGTACAATAGCCAGGAAAATCCTTCTAGATCTTTCATTCAAGGTAAAACTCTGCTTGGAGTATTTCTGTATATTATCTTTACATCCAAAACAGGGCACAGAATAAAAGATAAAAAGAATGAAGAATTTGTATGACCGCATTACAGATATCATTTAAAAAACCAAATAAACGAGTACATGTTGTAGATTGGCAATTATATAATGATCATTGTTTGATACAATTGTGATTAAAGAGTTTTCATGTATACAAACTCATTAGTGGGGGTTAATATTACCATTTTTAGTTAATACACTACCAACACTTTTACCTCATATAACTATTCTAATGATTAGCATGTTTTGTTTTTATTCATTTAGTTGTATCTGACTCTTGGTGACTTTACAGACAAGTGTTCCCCATGCTACTCTGTCAAGCAGAGCTTCTTTCAATTGCTGTATGTTCAACTTTGGATCAGATTTAATGTTATCAAGTTAGCGTATTCTTTGCTTGCCCCTTCTTCTTTGTCCACTAAAAATTCCTAGCATCATTGCCTTCTTCAATGAATTTGCATGCATAACATGGCCAAAGTAAATCAGACGTAGTCTTATGATTTTAGCTTCCAGTGACGTGCATAATTAGCATATGATCATCCAAATTTCACTTACGGTTTTATGGCATTCTTAACAATAAAGTGCCATCTCAATACATATTTCAAAAACCTAAACAAAAGTAGCCTAGATTAAATAGAAACATACTCTGATCCTGACAATGTCCTCTGACAGTTTGATTTGAAGGTAAAGGGTTTGATTGAGAGATATAAATGCTAGGGAGATGAGTTATTTTAATTATTACTGTGGATACAGGCAGGACTAGCAGCAGTCCAGAGGTGGGTTTTAGCAGGTTCCGACCAGTTCTGGAGAACTGGTAGTGGAAATTTTGAGTAGTTTGGAGAACTGGTAGTAAAAATTGTGACTGGCCCCGCCACCATCTATTCTCTGTCTCATGAGTCCCAGCTGATCAGGAGGAAATGGGAATTTTGCCACAATCTTCCCCTGGATTGGGGATGGAATGGAGATTTTACAGTATCCTTTCCCTGCCATGCCCAAGCCACACCCACCAAGCCATGCCATGCCCACCAAGCCACACCCACAGAACTGGTAGTAAAAAAAATTGAAACCAACCACTGCACCAGTCATACTTTCCTCTGACGATGCTATGCCCATTAGTCTTAGTATGTTTCATAGCTGGGCCTAATCTACACAATCAAAGGCCTTGCAGTAATCAATGGAATACAGTAAATGTAGGTCTCTTTGTGGTATCTTCTTGCTCCTTATCCATCTTATGTAAAGTATCTGCTCTCTTGTCCTTCTGCCTTTTCTGAAAAGTTTGTTTACATGAGGAATCAGTCAAGTGTTTCAATAATTTGCATGGTCTAGGATCTTTATTTTGTAAACACATAAATCTTTTTCAATTTTTACACTGCCTTGTTCCATATTTAGAGCTATTAGCACTTTAAGTGCTGCCAGTCCTACAGGAAAAACACTTCATGGCTATTTCATCTGTGCATGGTGTCTCCCTATTGACAGATGGTACAAGAGACCTAATATCTGCTAAAACAATTTGAATTTATGCTATGGTAAAAAAAAATGCCAATATGCAACATTTGTAGAATATAGCATATCCTAAGATCAACAGTGATTTGGTTTCTTTATTAACACAAATAAAGAATTAAATTAATAGGTTTAAAAAGTATCATTAGACCTAAATGGTTCTCACATGCTTTAAAGGTTTAGCCTTAATAGAAGATACTAAATAACTACAAACAGAAATGTGCCTAAAAAGTATATATGGAAAACAATAACTTGCATCCGAGACAAATATACCACTGCAGTCTTTCACATTCAATACCAATCAAATCATGAGGAACTACTGGGCTAACAGGCTGTGATCTATGACATTTTTCCAGCTAGTAGCTGGCATATTTAGAGAGAAGTGGTTGTTCTCAGTGGCAGATTAAGGCCCTTAGATGCCCTAAGCACTAACAAATCTTGATGCCCCCATCCTCTGTTTTTTACAAATCTTCATTGGCTTTTCTTTCTCAACTTTGTGATGCCCTCTTTGGACCTGGTGCCCTAAGCATGTGCTTAGTCTGCTTAATGGTTAATACACCACTAGCTGTTTTATAGTGCATTTCTTGCACTATAGCAGTGCTGGGTTTCAAAAATTTATACTACCAGTTCTGTGGGTGTGGCGTGGCTTGGTGGGCGTGGCAGGGGAAAGATACTTTAAAATCTCCATTCCTACCCCACTCCAGAGGAAGGTTACTGCAAAATTCCCATTTCCTCCCAATCACCTGGGACGTGGGAAGCAGAGAATAGGTGGGGGCAGGGCCAGTCAGAATTTTTACTACCAGTTCTCCGAACCACTCGAAATTTCCGCTACTGATTCTCCAGAACTGGTCAGAACCTGCTGAAACCCACCTCTGATGCATACTGAGTAGGAATTGACTGAGCTTGTATATAACAGACCTTTTCACTGTCACTGCTCCTGCCCTTTAGAACATCTTGCCTCCCATTCCCCCATTCCGCCCCCCCAGTGAGGTCAGCTCCAACCCTCCTGATCTTTGCAAGACCTTAAAGACCCGGCTTTGCCAGTTGGCTTGGAGCTCCAATGGGTGGGGGGGGCTTCACATTGGGGGTGCTGATAGATTAAAAACAGATCGCACCTCTCCCCTTCTCATTCTACTCCCTTCCCTCATCTTTTAGTTAGGATTAAGTATTTGTATTTTTATAATATTTTATTGGTATTGTCTATGGAGATTTCCAGTCATCCAGGTCATGGTTGTCCCAAAAAAATGCTTTTTTTCAACTGTACTTTGTTTTTCTCTAAAGACGTTTAAAGAATGTCCTCTCATCCAAGAAGCTTCTGAATGGATGGTGGGGAATGGAAGGATTTATACTCCTTGCAGACAGCTGGTCATTTGCATTCTTTTAGCGAGTCCTTAAAGCCATCTGATGGTTTATGTGTGTCATTCAGGGTCACCTGAATGGTGCAAATGGGTGTGGACCCTTTTTGGAACCATTGAAAGGACTGTGTTGTAGACTGGAGATAGGTGATGTCATATCCCTCCTCTTGTTGAGAGTGAGAGAGCAGTTCAATTCTGACAGCTTCTTTGACCATTCTTTCAAACTAGAGGTCCTCTTTGTCCAAAATGTGGACTTTGCTGTCTTCAAAAGAGTGGCCTTTGTCTTTTAAATGCAGATGGACTGCTGAATCTAGTCTTGAAGGGTTTGTTCTTCTTTATTTGTATTGTTTATAGGTTTTGTATAATTTTATCTTTTTAACACTGTAAGCTTCCCAGAGTTTCCCAGTGGTAAGACAGCAGCCAATACATTTCTAATAAAATTAATAATTTATATTATAAATTTAAATAGATACATGTATAGAATTTTTTTAAATTTCTGGTGAAGAATCAACCATGTGACTCACAGTAGCAATTGGAAGCAGCACAGCCCAAAGAAAGGGTTACTAATTCAGTCAGAAAGAATCAGATATCTGTCTTGAACTTTCAAAAGAAAAAAGCTTTTGCATCTGACAATAATTTAACAAGATTTTGTGAAGTCTGATGCATAACTGAGAAACTTGCATTTACATATATAAAACTATGTAGTGCATGAAATGGCACTTCTTTTTCTGTTAAATGTCATGTTAAATGTCATAAAATGTCATAAACTCTTACCATCCTGGGCTTCTGGAAGTTAAGATAAAATTATTGACAACACTCTGTTTTGGAGATATTTATTCTTGTTAAATTTATCATATAAGTACAGATAAGCCTCAACTTCTGACCACAGGAGAGCTAGAAATTTCAATCATAAATCGTTATGGTTGTAAGTCAAGGAAATCACATGACCAAATTTAATTTTATGGCTGTTTTACAATGATCATAAAGTGAATCACTGTGTTCATAAAGCAAATCATGTAATTGTTAAGCAAATCCATTTTTTCAAATTGGCAGTTTTTGCCAGTAAGTAACTTTTAAGTCTATCAAAACTTTGAATGGTCATTAAACGGCCAGTCATATAACTGGACTTGCACTTAAAATTTAAAATTATAGGTATTAATGCTATCATGCTGACTATTTTTTCTTTAGGTAATGAAAGATTTATATAATTCCAACAATTGAACTGCAGATCAGCAGTTCATCAGCAGTTCTTGGCAAAAAACTGGTTGTTTTAAAATGCAACTTTACTCATATCTTAGTACACAATTATTAAAAATTTGCTTTTTAGCCATATCTTTCTGTTGAAGATTCATATAAAAAAGAGACAGAGCTTTGATAGTGTGGTTGCAACCACCAACTTGACTTCATCACATCAGTATAAGAAAGTTTTCAATAAACTTTATTTGCATCGCAAGGTAAACAACTTTTTAAAGCTCTTCTCCCCAAACCTAAACAATCATTTGTCAGCAATAAGGAAATTTTTCACCCCATACATTAAGCATCATCCTAGACAGAACTGATATTATGGTGCATTACATATTTTCATTTCCAGAGTTATCTCTGTCATCTTTTCTGTTTTTAATCTATTGTTTCCAGTTGATATTAGGCTGGAAATTTTTTAAATGGTTCCATCTTGTCACATTTAATGTTTCCATGAAAAAATGAATGGCTTTTAATTTGTTCTCTCTTTGACTTTTTGTGGCTTTGGATATTACATGGAAAAGTAGAATGTAGAAGTCCATGGAAAAGTGGGCTTATTGTGAAAATTGAAGGTACCTGCCACCTCCTTTCTCTCCCATTTGAGCCTTTTCATCAATAAAACAGCAACCTTGACACAGGTATGAGAAAAGAGTTGAGTTTTTGGAGCTCTGCACATACCAACAAATTGAGAAGTTAAAACAATATGGAGGGAATTGCTTTTCTTTCAGAGGACATGGCCAATCCAGAGGTGGGAAAAAGAAGCTTAAAGACCAAGCAAAGGAAAACATAACTTGGAAAGGTATAAGAGTTCTACACAAATAAAATAATAAATAAAACAACATAGAATAAAATAAAGCAGCATAGAAAAAAAAACCTCCCAGAGAATGGAATTAAGAGAGCAAGCTTTGTACAAAGAAAACAGTGATGCATACTAGTAATAGTATATAGGTGTTCGACTTACAACAGTTCATTTACTGACCGTTCAATGTTACAATGGCACTGAAAAAAGTCACTTATGACCATTTTTCACAGATATGATCTTTGAAGCATCCCCATGGTTGGATTGCATGCATATGTCGCATGACAAAGGATTAATATAGCCAAACTTAAAATTAAATAGCCCTGAGTAAGCTCATTTAACATGAAGATGTATTTAAATTGATAAAAAGATAAACATAGAAGAATAGTTATAAGAAGTTATATGACTGCTTCTAATATTATTTGGGCCTTATACTTCACTTTGGATATTTCAAACCATCTTCATTCATGCCTTCTCTTTAAATCAACAGAATGGAATTTTGTAACTAATTTTATAGGCTAACAAGGTATGATAGCAATTAAATCAAAATATTAAAGGAAGGTCACAAGAAGCTAATCAGCCACTGTTATAAAGATATTCTTGGTCACCAACCTCACCTGAATCAGCCACCAATATAAAACTTATTACACATATTTGAATGGGCAGTATTCCATGCCGACCCTGTCTTCAGTTATAGTATTACTACATCCATGTAGCTGTAAAGAATAATCTTTTAATTCAAGAGCTCCTTCCAATGAATGTTATATATTAGCAGAACATGGGGAGGGGAGAGGCAGTTGGCTAAATCATCTATGATAGCCACTTCACAATGTTTGTCCAAATATGTGAAGAGGTATGTTTGTACCCACTTGCGGGTACAAGATTTTTTGTACCCCCAAGTGTACAACAATACAAAACAACCATATTTGCAGATTAAAAATAGAATAGATACCATTACCATTATTAGTCCATGGAAGAACACAGGACAAAGATCAAGGCTTGCTACTAATCTGCTTAAAAGTCACTTGCTTAACATCTTTGCTTCGGATGAAAATGAATAAGGGCCCCACTGCTTATAACATATGTATACAAGCATTAAGCATGCAGAGCAGATCTCATTTAGGCCAGGATCTCTTATATGAAAGTCATGTGTTCGCATATATTCAGACAGCTGGAGGACTTATAGATAAAGGACACCCATTCATTAATATGTGTGATATATCCATGAATATGAAATAAAGAAGTAATTTCAGTAATAGAGTTGTTAATGCCTGGAATTCACTACCTGACTCTGTGGTCTCTTCCCAAAAACTATCTACTATTGACCTCACCCCATTCCTAAGAGCTCTGTAAGGGGCATAAGAGCACAAACGTGCCTATCGTTCCTGTCCTAATGTTCCCTTTGATTGTATCCAATTCGCATAGTTTTTCTTTTTTATACTTATGCTTATATATGTGCTTATATATCGTATAGTTATTTCATGCTTACGCTTACATATATTATTGTGAAAAATAGATAAATAAAATCAATAAAATAAAATAAAATAAAATTAAAAAGAATGTGAAAGGAGATTGCCAAAGATAGAAAAAAGCAAACTGGTCAGAACAAACTGTGGAAATTGCCAAGAAGAGAAGCCAAAGTCATGAAAGACAAAAATCTAAGAAGGAACTTAATAAAGAGTTTCAGAAAGTGGTTAGAAGACATAAGAAGCAGTTTTGCAATGACATCTGTAAAGACACTGAAGATGGAAACAGACATGGAAAAAATAATGAAAGTCTTTCAAAAGATCTCCAAACTCCTCCTCCTAATCATCATCATCCCGTGCCAATACCTTTAACACCATCAAAAGCCAATGTCTGCCTATTCCAAGTTCTTGGGAAAGACTTGAGAAGTGGATAGAAATGCCAAATCCTGTCTAAACCAGGGGTCCACAAGTCTTAAAGTTGCCAAGATTGGAGACCCCTGGTCTAAACAACTGATTGACTTCTGGTTAATAGATGTGGCAGTAGATGGAGATAGCAGAATAGAAGAGAAAGAACTGGAGAAAATCATAACATACAAACATCTGCAAATAGAAAGACTGTGACAAAAATGCAGTTAGTACCAATAGTAAAAGGTACAATCCCAAATCAACTGGAGCACTACATGAACACCATTGGTATTGACAAAACCATCATCAGTCAATTGCAAAAGGAAGCAATAGTATCTATTACACCTTCAACAACAACGTCGACCTATCCCACATCTTTGGGAAGGATTCAATAACTGGATAAAAATTCCAGCCTAAACTTTTGACTGATCTCTCTCTCTCTCTCTCTCTCATTCCCTCAAACACGTTTAGAAACTGCCCATCTCCCTCCCAGAGGAACTCTGGGTGATGTACAAATCACATGTTAAAATCATAAAATTTAAAAATATGTAACAGACCTAAGTATAGTTAACATTCAATATTAATTAACTGAAGTTAATTAAAAGGTGGGAGGAAAGCCTTCAGAGTGCTAATGGCTTTGTGCTTCACTCTGAGCTCCAAATAAAAATAGCAGAGATATGTCTTTAGATATTTTTGAAAGGCCAGGAAGCAGGAGCTGACCTCACTTCTGGGGGAGAATGTTCCAAAGAATGGGGGCATCAGCAGAGAAAGTTCTCTTCCTGGACTCCACCCAGTCAGAAATCTTTAACTGACAGTTCAGACAGAAAGAGAGCCTGGCCTCATGTCATATAAGGCTTTAAAAGGTCATAACCAATACTTTGAATTGGACTCAGAAGCAAATGGGCATCCAATACCACTCATGCAGAAGAGGTGTTACATGCACTATACTTTGGGCACCCAAGATTATTTGTACAGCCACATTTTGTACCATCTTAAGCTTCTGGGTTTTTTTCAAGGGTAGCCACATGTAGAACACATTGTAATAGTCCAAATGGGAGATGACCAGGGCGTGAGTGACTAGCAGACAACAGTAACTCTTAGAATTCATAGCCAGAAGGATCAGTTACAAAGGTTTGTCTCCCAAATTGTCCTATTACCAACTTTAATCAGTCCCTCCCTCTCCAAATGATAACGGGCTGAAAAATCATGATGCCCTTTTCCTCTTCTGATGATATTACTTATGGTCCTACCACAAGGGTATCTTCAGGGAGAATCAACAGCATCAAAATGGTAGGTGTTAATAGGCCTTGTCCCACCCACACATACACACACTTTAAATGGTTCATGGACAGTTCATGAACATAAAAAGGAATGGGACTCTGATTGTCCTAATCATACCTGCCACCTTGACAGTTTTAAGCCCCCCTCCCCCCCCCCCGATGCCAATGTCCTTCAAGTTATTGAGGCAGTAAATTGTGTATGTTTACTCTGGTACTGTAAGGAAGCCAAAATTATTTATATCTATACATGCTTTTCTCTTCTCTTTCCCCATTTATTTTTACAAACATATTTAAACCAACAAATATCAGCATTTTACATCCCTCTGTGTAATGTATGATTTCTAATCTCTTTAATATTGAGCACTGAAATCCTAAGAATGATTAATACATGTTAGTTCTAGTGTTTCTTTAATATTTAAAAAGGTACCTTAGAGTCTTATCATTGCAATGTCTATTTCCAGCCAAAATTGGTTGAAATATTCTTTAAAAACAAACATAACATTTACAGAGGAATATTTCTTTTACTTAAGCTCAGCATCAAAGTGAATTGTTACAAAAAGTTTCATATCAATCTCTTGAGCTTAAGCAATTTAAGTCACAATGCTTTTTTTTCCAGGTACTTCTCCACACAGATAAGTCCAATATGATGTTAGTGTAACATTTCAAGTGAACATTTAGGTATTAGGCTGGATTGTGCATGGTACTGATAAACACACTGCTTTATACAAAGTGCTTCACCATGTCCACATTTCTGGAAGTCCAAACTGAATGTGCTTTCTTTACCACACAGAGACAGCCACTCAATAGTTTGCAAGGTTTCAAAACAAGCCTTCAAATATATAAACTGCAGAACTGTTTGAAGAAGTTAGAATAGAATAGAATAGAATAGAATTTTTATTGGCCAAGTGTGATTGGACACACAAGGAATTTGTCTTGGTGCATATGCTCTCAGTGTACATAAAAGAAAAGATACGTTCATCAAGGTACAACATTTGCAACACAATTGATGATCAATATATCAATATAAATCATAAGGATTGCCAGCAACAAGTTATAGTCATACAGTCATAAGTGGAAAGAGATTGGTGATGGGAACTATGAAACGATTAATAGTAGTGCAGATTCAGTAAATAGTCTGACAGTGTTGAGGGAATTATTTGTTTAGCAGAGTGATGGCCTTCGGGAAAAAACTGTTCTTGTGTCTAGTTGTTCTGGTGTGCAGTGCTCTATAGCGTCGTTTTGAGGGTAGGAGTTGAAACAGTTTATGTCCAGGATGCGAGGGATCTGCAAATATTTTCACGGCCCTCTTCTTGATTCGTGCAGTATACAGGTCCTCAATGGAAGGCAAGTTGGTAGCAATTATTTTTTCTGCAGTTCTAATTATCCTCTGAAGTCTGTGTTTTTCTTGTTGGGTTGCAGAACCGAACCAGACAGTTATAGAGGTGCAAATGACAGACTCAATAATTCCTCTGTAGAATTGGATCAGCAGCTCCTTGGGCAGTTTGAGCTTACTGAGTTGGCGCAGAAAGAACATTCTTTGTTGTCCTTTTTTAATGATGTTTTTGATGTCAGCTGTCCATTTGAGATCTTGCGATATGATAGAACCCAGAAATTTGAAGGTTTCTACTGTTGATACTGTGTTGTCAAGTATTGTGAGAGTTACACTTGATATGTCAATGCTATAGCTCTTCTTTATAATCCCTAACTAAAAGAATAGTGATTCCAAATAATCTAGTAAAAATAATCTTTCAAGAGATGTGAATTAATTTATTTAATGACTTTGACTTTTCACTGTCTGCATACCTTCACATCAAGATGAAAAGATTAACAGATTCAAATACATTTGGAGAAGCCAGAGTAATCTCACTTTTCCCTTATATGTATTTGCTTGATGAGAGAACATTTCATAAGTGATAAATATGAAGTGATACAGCGATACAATACAAATTTAATCTGTGTCTAAAAAAAAATATTGCTCTCATTGTTCTCAACTGTTTTTTAAATAGTACAGATCATGTACTCAGATTAATGGCTGCATAATTTAAATCTAACCTTTACAAAGAAACAAACTTTTCAAGCACTAATTGCAAAATTATATTTTGTGTAGTAGCTAGAAAACGCAGTATGAAATAAAATAATTGAGCATTTCAAACAATATATCAGTAGTTTTGGAGTAATTATATGAAAGTTGTGTTTGTACAAATCCCTGAGCCACAAATTAGCCAGTAAAATTACAGAGCTAATTTGAAAGAGTGCCTTTCTCCAATTGTGTCTACCCAGGTCAACAGATTCAATAGGAGAAGCATACAAGAGGTTTCATCAATTAAAGAGTGCCATCTGGGTGGACCCAGGTGAATCCTTTTCTGTTATGGTGCCTGTTGTTTAGAACATCATCCCCTTGGAGATTAGATTAGCCCCAACCCCAAGGCCTTGAAACCCTTGTTGTGTCACTGGACATGGGGATTAAAATGAATGGAAGAAATTATGTGATGCCTGTGCTGCTTATTATTTGTTAGTTTTATCTTGGCTGCTGCTCATGTGTGTATTATTATAACTTAAACTACCTAATCAATTTACTCTTAGACTCAAAACATTCTGTATTAAACCAGGGTTGAGAGGGGTAGGCCCTGACACCTTTGTTTTCCTCTCCTTTTTGATATTGGGGTGGAGAGCACTGGGTGGAATAAATGCATCAATTGGGCAAACATCTGCAAAAGGGAATTCTCAGTGCTTTCAACATGCATTGTTATGCTGATGTTATGTTTTTAACTGTTGTTTGCTGCCCAGATTCATGATGTTAAAAAGGGGCAACTATATAAATTGTAATTATATACATACACATAGACATACATACATACATACATACATACATACATACATACATACTATGTATTGGTAGAATTTTTATTCCCTTCCAATTTCATGACTGAGAGCATCACAGCCTGTTTTGTAAGCCTAGACTATATAGTTAGCTTGTAATTCAGTGCATTGGGCAAAATCAGAAAATATAATTATTTGAATAACCAATTATGAGTATGTTAACATAACATAACATAACAACAGAGTTGGAAGGGACCTTGGAGGCCTTCTAGTCCAACCCCCTGCCCAGGCAGGAAACCCTACACCATCTCAGTCAGATGGTTATCCAACATTTTCTTAAAAATTTCCAGTGTTGGAGCATTCACAACTTCACAACTTCATTTGTGTCTCAAATGAATATAATTAGATTTAATTGAATTTATTTACAGCACTTATAGAATGAAGAGTAACTTGTTCCCAGCCTTGGCTAAACCCCAATCTAAACCTTTGAATTTATTATGTGCTCTTTCAAAAAATGTGGGGAAGGCAAACTAAACTCTAGTTCAATTAGCCACCAATTGTACCTGTTGCACTAAATTTGCTATTAACCCAGCCAGCCTGACAGTTGGCTGAAAATTTTGGGATATCTATATATAATCAAACATTTCTGAAGGATGCTTGATTAATGAAAGCTGATTTACAAGTTTTTATTAAACGACTTCTACTGGATCAGAAATCCAGCATCCTATTTTTCACCTCACTAAGCAACTTGCCTAATAGAAACTACGAATCATAACATAGAAACAGTAACTCAGATATATCACATAACTAGTATAGTTAGTAGTCACTAAACATGACCTTATCTTCTATGAATACCCATTGATAAAGAAAACTATCTTAAGGTTGTCCTAAGCAAACATAATTCGAATTAAAATACCAAAATTGAATCAGTAAAGGCTGAGCACAAGAAACAGAATTCATGCAAAACAAGGATAATTTAAATTTCCAAAGAAGGAAATTCACCAATAGGTGTGCAAATCTGCATCCAGCTCTATATATATTTGTTTTATTGAGGCAGTGACAGTAAAATTTACAAATCAAAGAAAACCATAATTTATTGACTAAATAGCAACTGGCTACATCACAGATAACCATAAATACAAACCATGATCTACCAACTAAAACAAAATTAAATAAATCACATTGTGGGTTACTGCCCTCAGAATCCTATGTTTTCAGGTAGGTTTCCCCAAAATAAATCTCTCTAATCACTTAGATCAGTTATTATCATCTCCTCTGCATTGTTAAAAAAAAAAAGCCAGAAGCCATGGACTAAAACATTTAAAGGAACCCTGACCAGGAAAATGTTTCAGCATACTTTCTCCCCGCCCCGCCCCCCAAGCTTTGCTATATATGAGTCACAAATAATGAGAGTTATAGGTAATTTAATTGCCTCTTCCTAAAAAAAGTATTCTAACTCTGAAAAACAGAGCTTTTACAATATGATAGGTCTCACAGCAGGCTTGAAACATGAGGGAAGGCCTTGTATATTTTTTCACATTCTTTTATTTATAGTGTGCCTTAATTTGTCCCTGGATATGAAGATAACTACTAAGAAGTCTGAAAAATGTCTTGAAATGAGAATAAATACAAGAAGAAAGTGGTTCAGAATTATGCATACTGGAACCCGGCCTAGCTTTTACTTTTCATCCCAATAATTACCCAAGAACTTGGAGTTGAAGTGTACATAGCAAGTTCTGGAAAAATCAAAATGGATGCTCCATCTGATCTGATCTGTGGACAAAATGGACAAAGATTGGAGGTGTTGGAAGAAATATCCATCTGGGTTCAGTTCCAAGTGGGGACAAAGACACTGGAAACATGGAGGCTGCTTGGAAAGATGGTTTAATGGTGGTCAGGATCACATGGCTTGAGATCCTGAACAGAAAAGGGCGAGATCCTGTGTGCTCCCTGGTTTTATGCT
The DNA here is from genome assembly GCF_028640845.1 of Ahaetulla prasina. Classification (NCBI taxonomy): domain Eukaryota; kingdom Metazoa; phylum Chordata; class Lepidosauria; order Squamata; family Colubridae; genus Ahaetulla; species Ahaetulla prasina. Next base: position 257,702,310 of record NC_080540.1, read on the forward strand.
TTTTCTGAGCTTTGAACTTTCTGGGGCATAGGAAGAGTACCCTGATTGGCTGTCAGACTCCCAGGGGGTGGGGGTCTTAGCTAGCCTTGTAGGTTGTCCCTCAAGCTTGCCTGAGCCTTGCCATGTGGTGAGTTTCAGTTCTATTGTGTTGCAAATGATGGGGGGATTGAGTGAGCTTGGCTGAAGCCTTAATTGCCCATTGACAAAGGTGGGGAGTGGCAGGAAGTTGCTTTGACTTTAAAACATGTTTCTCCATTTCTCATTCAGGGAAATATATTCTGCCTTTTAAATATTTTCTAAAATATTTTCATTCTTCTAGGAGGGGGTGGGTGCTAAATTCCTACAATCCCTACTTCTTTTTTTTTTCCAAAACGTGAGTTTTGAAACATGCTCTTGGCAAAAAATTAAAATTGATCAAATCAATGGGTGCTTTTAATTTTTCTGATGCAAAGGAAGCCATTGATAGAGACAACAGAAAAAAGATTCCTTCAGTGGCTCCCAAAAGCTTTCAACCATGAAGGTCTAGCAGCCAGGGGAAAAGTTCTGGTAAGAATTTTACAGTATCCAATTTTCTATGCCAATTAATTTCAGCTGTTAGATATCACTTTCTGTGAGCTTCCAGTCAGGTTTCAAGCAAGCACACATCCCAAAATTTTCACAGCCATGGTTTTCCTTTAAATTACAGGCTGCCCATTTCCAAGGGTTGGTTACTAAACCTGCCCTAGCTCTTACTTTAGTCTATCCAAGATTTTTTTTTTCCAGTCGAATTTGAGGTTAATCAGTGTGCAATCCAGGCTTTTTCCTTTCTTTTTCTTTTTTTTTTTTTAAATTACCACACAATGAGCCCTGGGACTTCTACTCATGAGACCACCAGTGCAACATATCTTGCTTTACTGGGCAACTGGGCAGCATCATTTGTGAGTCATAGTCAGGGCTTGGGTTTTGGATATCACTTTTTCTGCTATCTCTTCAAGAGAGGAATTGCCTGAGGGGGATGCCCCTCCCCCATGGAATTAGCAGGGAGATCTGACTCCTTGGGCTTTTAGTGCCACAGAGCAAAAATCAACCTAGGAGAAGTCTTGTGTGGAGATAAGTGAAGGGAATAGTTTCAGTCTAATTCTGAATGGTGTCTCTCTCTGTGTGTGCCTGTGTATGCAGCTACTTTTACAATTCAGGCAATACAAACAATACAAACATGCTGGACAAATTTCCCTACCATTAGACAGAAATCTCAGGTGTTCAGAACTAACTGTGGCAGCCACTCAAATACAATCCTTACATGAATACTTCAGACTGATTACAATATAAAGGAGACAAGACAGAAAACCTTACAATGAATTTCCACCTCCCCCATAGTCTTTCCAGTTGTCTTCTGGGAATTGAAAAGAGTCTTTTAGTCTTTACTTGTACATCTCAGGGTACTTTCTTTCATGTCTGCTGGGTAGCATGCTTGGTAAAAGGCTGGTTAGTCAGGCTTGGAAGGTCTGCTCCAATCTGGTTGCTGTGATGACTTTCAGTGGGGGCTGGATTCAAACTCAATTCCTGGCTCCAACAAATGGGAGGTCTCCTCTGGGGGCAGCATCTGGAACCATGTGCTCTGCTTCCACAGTTGCAGAGTCTTTTCAGGGCTGAAAGACATTAGAACAGGATCTCCTCCCCACTTTTGTGGATAATCTTCTCAGGAAAGGCATTGTAACAGGATTAAAAAGGGGGAGGGGTAGATATCTTGCAGGCAGAGTTTGAAAAGATACAACACATCAGTATTGCAGTTACTAAAAGATAATGCAGTTTCAACAAAATGCAGTTTCAACAACTGATGAGAAAGAAAAAACTGGGACTTCCGGGTGGCTCCACCTCTTCGCTGAGCCCTAATTAAAGGGGCTCCGCACTGAACATCGTAAAGCCAGGAAAAGCCGGCTTTAATCTTTTTCCCTGGATGAAAGGGGAAGATAAGAGCAGCAGGAAATGTTGGTAGACCTCCCCAGAGGCTTTGTTTTAATTAAGCAGAGCTTCGAAGGGTCGACGGGTCCCATAAATATTCCTGCCATAAGCTCCGACTTCAGTGCGCTCCTGCAAAAGCAGGAAAAGAAGAAAGTGTCCATCTCTGCTAATTGTCTTATCTTTATGGATCTCTTTAAGCAGACGGAATGAGTGCCAGCGGACAATTATTGGATTGCAAGTATTTTTGATTTCCTGACTTCTACCTTCTAAAAGAAAAAATTTTTTCCTTTGTTTTAATTGACTCTTAAAGATGGCGCCTGAACGGGAGTGAAAGTGACGAATGGAATTTCAAACAGTCTGTGCAACTAAGAAGATAAGAAATGTTATGTGGATTTTAATGAAGTGAACTGAGCTCTCCTATACTTAAAGGGAAAAGAAGTTTCTAGACTTATATTTTGTGAATTTTAAAACTGAAATGGCTACTAAACCACCTAAGACTGGGGGCAGAAGGGGTTCTGAACCAGCTTTAGAAGATCTGATTAAAGAGCAAGGGAAAGTGTCTGAAGAAAGGTTTAAGGAGATTATGGATAATAATGAGAAAATAAGAGAAGAAATAAGAGAATAATAAAAAAATAAGAGAAGATATCTTGATGGCTTTTCAAAGTTTGGCAAAAAGACTGGAGGTGGTGGAGGAGGAGGTGCAAGAAATTGTTCAGTCAAATCAACAAATAGAAAATAGAATGGGGGGAATGCAAATCAAATTGGATAAAATGAAGATCAAGTGGTGGTGATGCAGTATAGAATGATGGAAGGAGCTCTGAGAATTAGAGGTTTGAATGAGGATAAAGGGAAGATTTAAAAAATTTTATCAGAAGCTCTGGCTGAATTTATTGAACTTGATCCACAAGAGGTTGCTTATCAAATTGACAAAATTTATAGAGTTAATTCTTGGATTGCTAGGCAAAAGAAACTTCCTAGAGACATTGTGGTTTATTTTTTGAAAAGAACAGTGAGGAATCAAATTTTGCAAGTTGCTTTTCAGAAAAACTTGAAAATAGGGAACAGGAGTTGAAGGTTTTGAAAGAGATTCCTCCCAAGATGTTAAGGGATAGAAAGGACTTTACATTTTTCACACAAGAACTTAAGAAATACCAGATTCAATTTAGATGGGAGGTTCCAGTTGGCTTGACAGTGTATTATCAAGGAAGGAGATATCGTATTGACACAGTGCTTAAGGCCAAAGATTTTCTTTCTACAGTGCTGAAATTTGAAATAGAAATAATAGAAAAAAGAATTCAAGAGACTCAAATGGGTGTGGAAGCTGAGGTGATTCCAGTGATGTTACCATCAGAGGAACAACCACAAGAACAAAGACTGACGAGGGGAGCCCTTAAGCGTAAAGAAAAGGAGCAACAAACTCAAAGTAAAGTTCAGGATTCTGCTACAGAAGCGGTGGGAGGAGCACGGCCGAAGATACGGGAGGACGATCTTCAGTTGATTGCTCAAAGGCTTCAGCAGCCCAGTAATGGCAAATAAAATCTTGACTTGGAATGTCAATGGTTTGAACTCAGCTCAGAAGAGAAGAAAAATATTTCATTATTTGAAACAATTTAAAATGATGTTATTTGCTTACAAGAAAGCATATTAAATTATCAGATCAAAAGTACCTAATAAACTCAAAGTTAGGTAAACATTTTGTTGCTTCAGCTTTGGAGAAAAAACATGGCATAGTGGTTTATTTGAGAAAAGATATACCAGCCAAGTTAATAGAGGCAGATATTCACGGAAGATATATTGCTATTGAACTTACAATAGAAACAAAAAGGACTCTCTTGCTTGGTATATATGCACCCAATCAGCAACAAGAAAATTTTTATAGAATGTTATATGATAAGTTGAATCTATGGGATTATAAATCGTGCATTATATTGGGAGATTGGAATGGAGTAATAGATACACGAAAGGACAAGAGAATTTCTTCCAAGAAGATACCTGCACATGCAAAGCTGCCTAAATCCTTTTTTGATATGATAGAAGATTTTGAGTTAAGAGATGTATGGAGACTGCGGAATTTGGAGGAAAGAGACTATACTTTTTTTTCTGATAGGCATCAATCCTTCTCACGTATTGATTTTATTTTAATTTCTAATGATTTGCTTTTTAGGGTGAAGAAAACTAAGATATTTCCAAGATGTTTGTCTGATCATAGTCCTGTTTGGATGGAATTGCAATATGGAAAAGAGGGTAGAAGAACTTGGAGATTAAATGAAAATTTGTTTAGATATCAGGATAATGTAAATCAATGTAAAAAGCAGATGAAAGAATTTTTTGATTATAATTTGAATAATGAAACATCGATAGAAATGGTTTGGGACTCCAGTAAAGCTTTTATGAGAGGTGTATTAATATATCTTAATAATAGACAGAGAAATAAGCAACAAAGACAGCGTAGGTATTTAGAAGAGGAAATTTATAAGAAACAACAATTATTAATACATAATCCACATGATCAAAAACTTAAAGATGCAATAAAGTTACTACAGAATCAATTTAATATGATAATGGCTGATCAGGTGGCAACAAATATACAATATGCCAAACATAATACTTTTGTAATGCAAATAGACCTGGTAGGTGGTTAGCATATACTTTAAGGAAAAGACAAAACAACGTACTATAGAAAAAATAGAATATAAAGGTAAAGAGAGATATCAACAGGATAAAATTAAAAAAGCTTTTTTAGAATATTATACAAATTTATATCTTAAAGATAATATATTGAATAGGGATATTGATAATTATTTGAAGGAATATAAGGTTAAAAATTTAACTTTAGAACAAACGGATGAACTGAATCGGCCTATAACCTCGGAAGAAATTATTTTGGTAATTAAACAATTAAAATGGGAAAACTCCTGGTACGGATGGGCTCACAGTTAGTTATTATAGGAATTTACAGGATGAGATGTTAGGTCCACTTAAGGAATTATTTAATCAGATACAACTAGGAGAATTCCCCTCATGGAGAACCTCTTTTATTTCATTGATACCAAAGAGGAACAGGATTGTTCTAAACCTGGGAATTATAGGCCAATCTCACTTTTAAATAATGATTATAAGATTTTGTTAAAATAATAGCTAATAGATTAATGTTGATTCTGCAGCGAAGAATTCATAATGATCAATCTGGATTTATAAAAGGGAGACAGATGAGGAATAATGTTAGGCAGATTGTTAATTTACTGGAGTACTTAGAAAAGAAAATTTTATTCCAGCAGCATTTATTTTCTCGATGCAGAGAAAGCTTTTGATCGATTGCATTGGGATTTTTATTTAAATTAATAGAAAAGATGCAATTTGGAGATGGTTTTTAAGAATAATTAGGCAATTTATGGAGAGCAAACAGCACAGATTATAATCAATGGTAGCTTAACAGAACCTTTTAAGATTGCGAAAGGAACAAGACAGGGATGTCCTTTATCACCATTATTGTTTATTTTAACTCTAGAACCATTATTGGATAAAATACGAGAAGTAAAGGAGATAGAGGAATTAGAGTTAGACAGTATGAATATAAGTTAAGAGCTTTTGCAGATGATTTGGTGATTACTTTAACAAACCCTATAAATTCTAGTAAATCTTTGTTGGAAATAATTGATCAATATGGGAATGTCTCAGGGTTTAAGGTAAATCAGAAAAGACAAAAGTGATAATAAAAATATGGCCAGACAACAGAAAGAAAAACTAGAGGAAGTAACAGGATTTGAAATTGTAAAGAAGGTTAAGTACTTAGGGGTTTATATTACGTCATCAAATGTGAAATTGTATAAGAATAACTATGAGGTTTTATGGCAAAAAGTTCAGAAGGAGTTGATTGTTTGGAAAAATTGCAATTATCTTTGCTGGGGAGAATTGCTGCTATTAAAATGAATGTTTTACCTAGATTTTTATTCCTCTTTCAGATGATACCAATAATTAAGAAAGATAAGAATCTTGAGGAATGGCAGAAGGGAATTAACAAATTTATATGGGAAGGTAAAAAAGCTAGGGTTAAAATGAAAATAATTCAAGATTCTCGGAAAGGGAGGTTTAAAATGCCTAATTTTAAATTATATTATGAAGCAGCTGCTCTCTGCAATAAGTGATTGGTTTAATTTAACAGAGGACAGAATTTTGAATATAGAAGGTTATGATTTGCTATATGGATGGCATGCATATTTAATTTATGACAAAAAGTGGATAAGGCCTTTAAAAATCATGTGCTAAGAAATGCCCTTCATGTGTTTGGAAAAATACTCTTATAAACTAAATTATAAGGTTCCTATATGGGCAAGTCCTAGACATACAGTAGAAAATATAAACATAGAACAGAATCAGGAAATGATTACATATAAAGATCTATTGTATACTGAAAGAGGTAATTTGCAGTTAAAATCTCTGCAAGTATTAAGAGAGGAAGGAAAAATTATACTTGGTTTCAATATGAGCAACTACGTGCTAGATGGAAGGAGATCAGAAAATTGGTATAGAGCAGAACGAGGAAAATTTGGTAAAGCAAATTAGAAATCAGTCTCAGGAGCATATAAAGAGATTGTATAATGTGTTACTTGAAATAGATTCTGAAAGGGACTTGGTAAAGGACTGTATGATAAAGTGGGCACAAAATTTTCAGGAGCCAATATTATTGGAAACGTGGGAAAAATTTGGGTTAGAAATGTTAAATTCACGAGGCACAGAATCTGAGGAAAATTTTTATAAAATGTTTTATAGATGGCATCTAGATCCTAAAAATTATCGTGTATGTATCCAGAAATGCAAGCAAAATGTTGGAGATGTAATTGTGATGACGCTACATATTTTCACATTTGGTGGACTTGTAAGGACATAAAGGCCTTTTGGATAAAAATTTGGTGGATTTTACAAAATGTTCTGAAAAGAAGATAAAGTTCCTGCCGCAATTTTTCTTGTTGGGAATTATTACGGATTGTACAGTAATTGAGACTAAATTGATTTTAAATCTAATAACTGCAGCAAGATTACTAATAGGACAATATTGGAAGAAAAAAGAAGTACCAACAATAGAAGAATGGATATTGAAAGTTGCCAATTTGGCTGAGATGGCGAAGATATCAGCCTTTTTGAAAGACCATATGCAAGAAAGATACTTAAAGGAATGGAAAAAATGGATTGACTATATTCAACGTAGATATCAGACTAAGAGTTATCAGACTGTTTTTGAATGATTATGATGTATTATTTTTGATTGCTTTTGGGGAAGTTAGGAATTGATGATTGTAGGGTATAATTAAGTTGGGATGAAAATTTTTTAGCATATGTTTATTTTTAACTATACCTTGTGCTCGTTCCGGGAAGTCGGGGGGGGGGGAGGGGGGTTGCGAAGGGAGGGGGGAGGAGGGGGGGAAAGGGGGGGAAAAAAATTTGTAAAACTTTTTGAATAAAAAAAAAAAAAGAGAAAGAAAAAACTGGATTCGCATGCTTCAGGAAGAGGTACAGGTAAAATCATTTAAATACACAGTAAATGCAAGACTGAATTTTTTTTTCTCTTGTAAGTGAACTTAAAACGTTTCCTCATAAACTTGAGTTGTTACTTTAAGATAAAGAGAGAGAAGGAGACAAAAGCAGAAATGAAAAGTTCTTTGTACCCAGTTTCCGGTGGCCACACGAAAACAGGGCAAAGGCTCTTTCTTTCTTTTTTCTCTCTCTCTCTTTTCCCTATTTTCATTGTTTCAACCTTTTGTTTTTGTTTTTCCCTAACAATTTAAAATTCTTGTCTCTAGAGATCAAATACATTTTACAGTTACAATTACCTCAAGGGCCCACAAAGACAGACATACACACATAAAAAACAAGGAGGACAAAGAGAGGAAAACAAAACTGAGATTTACACACACACTGATCATTCCCATAAATCTCAGTTAAATTAGGGAAGGCACAAATCTTAACAGACAGACCACGTGGTTCCATAGAAGACAGAGAAAGAGACAAACAAGCAAACAAAACAAACAAAAACCCAAACATTCCCATTTATATATTTCCCTTTTCTTTTAAGTACCTTTATTTAGCCAAATTTGTTTCCTATTCTCATCTCTTAGCAAAGCCCATTTATTACACAATTTCCTCAATTTCTTTTTTCGCATACCAGGCAAAACTGGCAGCCTGCGGGCATCCAAGGCCCCATTTCGCATACCAGGCAAAACTGGCAGCCTGCGGGCATCCAAGGCCCCATTTCGCATACCAGGCAAAACTGGCAGCCTGCGGGCATCCAAGGCCCCAAGCAGGTTTCCTAGGGGATTTCCCGCCACCCTCGAGCTACTGCTTCCCATGTTTCCCTCTCCGATGTGAGGTTTTATTTTTCACTTTGGCTTAGCCGGGTGGACCCTCCTACAGTTTTCAGAAAAAAAAGTTCTGGGAAGGACTTCGACTCCCTTCTGTCGAAGTATGGGCCCCTTCCTGTTAAGGGAGCTTCGTTTTGGATCAAAAAGGTGATCCCAGAGGACCTACTGCCCCTCCAGCAAGTACGAGCACCTCCTCAACACTGCTTCCTGCTTTGCTTTCTCTAAAATACACTAGTAAACTTTACTCTTTTTAATTGCCCCCTTCACACTCACTTTCCTTTTACTCGGCTCCCGTTCCTGATAAACACAAAGTTCCACATTTGGCTTCCCCCCCTTGCTTTCTCTATCCTACTGGTCACGGCTCGGTGGAGCTAGCAGTAGGTAGAGGTGCGGCTAGAGGTTGCTCAAAGAGGTGGAATCAGATTGTTTCCTCAGGTGGAATCCCACACACACACTTCCTCCTTCCCTAACAGAAGGTCCTGTGCTCTGGCAAAACCCCCATGCTCTCCAGACTTTTGGTCTTTCTGCGGCTAGGAAATGCACAGAGGAAGCAAGATCCAGCTATGATTGGGAGAAGGGCTCTCATTCACACACATGCAGGCATACACATATTTCCCATGCTTTTCCATGCTTAAAAATTAAAATTTAGAGGTACTCACCTTCTTTCCAAGCAGTCTTTGAGCTCAACACTCAAAACCCCTTTAAAACCTAGTTCCAAATGGCCAAGGTCCAGGAAAACTTACCTACAGACTCAATGGGTCTGCTGCTAGCAAGGGAGGCTTACCTGGGCCAGGTCCATTGGTTAGGTTAGCTTGGAGTCCCATCTGTGGATGCCAATTGTTGGAAGAAATATCCATCTGGGTTCAGTTCCAAGTGGGGACAAAGACACTAGAAACATGGAGGCTGCTTGGAAAGATGGTTTAATGGTGGTCAGGATCACATGGCTTGAGATCCTGAAGGGGAAAAGGGCGAGATCCTGTGTGCTCCCTGGTTTTATGCTTTTTCTGAGCTTTGAACTTTCTGGGGCATAGGAAGAGTACCCTGATTGGCTGTCAGACTCCCAGGGGGTGGGGGTCTTAGCTAGCCTTGTAGGTTGTCCCTCAAGCTTGCCTGAGCCTTGCCATGTGGTGAGTTTCAGTTCTATTGTGTTGCAAATGATGGGGGGATTGAGTGAGCTTGGCTGAAGCCTTAATTGCCCATTGACAAAGGTGGGGAGTGGCAGGAAGTTGCTTTGACTTTAAAACATGTTTCTCCATTTCTCATTCAGGGAAATATATTCTGCCTTTTAAATATTTTCTAAAATATTTTCATTCTTCTAGGAGGGGGTGGGTGCTAAATTCCTACAGAGGAATCAGAGGGACATTTGCAGACAAGTTAGGCAGATGATAAAATGGGAAAATGCCAGGACAATATGAATGTCTATGTTCACAATAAGGTCTTTATCAGGGGTGGGATCCTACCAGTTTAACAACCGATTCGCTAAGTGCACAGTTTGCAGAAAACTCACCTTCCGCATTGCTGCCGGCAAGGAAAACAGCTGAGGCGCGGCAATAAGGGGCATGCATAAGAGCACCAGTGGGCCTACCATTCCTGTCCTAATGTTCCCTTTGGTTGTATTCATTTTGTGTGTTTATTTCATGCTTATATTTATATATATTGTTTAGTATGTGTTTGAGAAGATAAATAAATAAATAAATAAATAAATAAATAAATATAAATAAATAAATAAATAAATAAAAATAAATCCACTCGCTGCGCCGATCAGCTGGGCTTCGGAAACCGAAATATAGGTGAGTATAACACAGGGGCGGGCGGAGGGGCCCACTTCAAAATCGGAGCAAACTGGTTCGCTCACGGCTGAAAGTCAGAGCTAACAATTTACCTGAAATGCCCCGAACCAGTAGAATCCCACCACTGGTTTTTATACCAGGGAATTATACTGAAACAAAACAGAAATAACATCAGGTTCCTATTGGTTTTGAAAATTATCTTTTTTACAGCATAGTAAAGATGGGAATGCTTTGCACAGGAGGAAAAAAGGCCTTGAATCTAGATGCCCAAATCCTGTCAATTAACATTTTTAAAAGAAATGTAAGCATGCTCATATTGTGTGTTTTATATAAGCTATACTGAAGTTCAATAAACACACAGACGTTTAAGGAAATAATTCAAGCCATCCTTAAGAAAAGATATCTTTATCAATTATCCATATCTGCCTATCCCAGGTTCTTGGGAAGGACTTGAAAGGTGGATAAAAATGTCAAACCCAGTCTTACTATCTGGTTGACTGTGTGACAACCATAATAATGTCAAGGTAATAGATGTTGCAATACCTGGAGATAAGAAAAAAAAAAGAGAAAGAGTTGGGGAAAAAATAACAAAATACAAACACAAAATACAATGTGGCAAACGGAAGTTGAATGGCTGTGTCAAAAGAAAGCAAACATAGTACCAATACTAATAAGCATGTTGGGTGCGATTGAAAAATAACCAGAGCATCACTTGAACACCATGAGCATTGACAAAATAACCATCAGTCAATTTCAAAAAACTGCTTTACCTGAAACTGCTTAATCCCCATGATGATACCTTTAAAATTATTAAACAATGTCTGCCTATCTCAGGTTCTTGGAAAGAACTCAATAACTAGATAAAAATGCCAAATCCAATCTAAATATCTGCCTGTCTGTGCAACCATCCATAATATTTTAATTCTCTTTGTTAGTTTATAAGTCACCCAAGTTGCAGCAATGCTGGTTACCAATGGTTTCTTGAGGAGAAAGTGGACAACAGTGTAAGCATCGGGGATGCTCAAGGATGAATTGATCATAGCCAGGGGTGAAATCCAGCAGAGTTCTGACAGGTTCTGGAGAACCGGCAGTGGAAATTTTGAGTAGTTCAGGGACTCAGTAGCGGAAATTTTGAGTAGTTTGGAAAACCAGCAAATACCACCTCTGGCTGGCCCCAGAGTGGGGTGGGAATGGAGATTTTGCAATATCCTTCCCCCAGGAGTGGAGTAGGAATGGAGATTTTGCAGTATTCTTCCCCTGCCATGCCCACCAAGCCACACCATGGCCATCAAGCCACGCCCACAGAACCGGTAGTAAAAAAATTTGGATTTCACCACTGATCATAGCTAGAACACTCTCACCTTAAATGTCTCCTACTGTGTCTCTCCAAAAAGATGACCCACCTTGAAAAGAAGCCCTATCACGTTTTTTAGCGCATGTGATCAAATTAAGCCCCACCCACAAAATTAGCTTTAATTAAGACTCCGCCCACCCTGCGGTGCAGGGGGTCGGGCGAGGCACACAGATAAAAAATAAGTAGGGTGGGGATGGAACATGGGTGAAATCTACTTATCTTCCCTACTGGTTCGGAAGTGCATGGATCTGGAGCTCTGTTATCGGCTGCAGATGCCTTCCGGCAGGCATCTGAAAATGAAATGGAGGCCAGAGCTATGGGTGCAAGTGGCGGCAAGCAGCCTAAGTGGGTTAGCAGTGGGCTCCTGCTGGATGGGGCTGCTGGTGCCACTGCTGCAAGCTGAGTCAATAATTAGAACCCTCTAAAAAGAAGGCTAGTTGTTTTTTCAGGGGTCAAAAGAAAATAAGACCTGGCCTTCTTTTTGGAGAAACATGGTATATATGGTAGCAACAGCACTTAGACTTATATACTGTATATAAGTCTATATATATACAGCTCTCTCTAAGCGATTTATAGAGTCAGCATATTGCCCCCAACAATCTGGGTCCTCATTTTACCCACCTCAGAAGGATGGAAGGCTGAGTCAACCTTGAGCCTGGTGAGATTCGATCTGCCAAACTGCTGGCAGCTGGTGATCAGCAGAAGTAGTCTGCAGTACTGCACTCTAACCACTGTGCCAGCGTGGCTCATTGTGATTTAAATCAATCACATTTTTTCACAATGAATCACATTGATTCATAAATCAATTTTTAACTGGATGAACAGGAAAATTTATCACATAGTGCCATTTTGTTAGGTTAGAAAAATTCATTGTTCTTTGAAAAGTCAAGTTCCTTTTTCATAAGCCTCCAACTTTAACAAGCACATCATCCTCGATTTACAACAGTTCACTTAGTGGCCATTTGAAGTTACAATGGCATTGAAAAAAGTGACTTGTTACTATTTTTTTCAGATTTATGACCGTTGCAGCATTCCCATGGTCAAGTGATTTACAGTTGGATACTTGACAACAGACTCACATTTATGACGGTTGCAGGATCCTTGGGTCATGTGATCGATCATCTTTTGCAACCTTCTGACAAGCAACGTCAAGGGGAAACCAGATTCACTTATACATTTAACAACTAAAGTGATTCACTTAACAAATGTGGCAAGAAAAGTTGTAAAATGGGGCAAAACTCACTTAAGAAATTTCTCATTTAGCAACATAAACTTTAGAACAATTGCGGTCATAAGTTGAGGACTACTTGTAATTAGTTTCATTCATATGGCTTAACTTCCTCATGTTTGCCACAGATCGTTGTATTTTTGAAATTTCTGAGTGTCTTAATCCATTAATGTTTCATACTCCAAAATATACAGTATTTTAGTTTGCTAGCAGTTCTTATTCTTGCACATAAAACATTGCAGAAAATATTTCTTTCAAATATCTTTCCAGCGTCACTAACTTCAAGGATAACTAAACATTTTCTAAACTTATGTCAAATGGATAGATGTAGAATCTGTATTGTACTAACCTATTTTACTGTACAGATATTATGCTTCAAAAATGTATGATCAATGTAGTATAATACAAAAATGTTACTACCAATGATTATCCATTTGCTCTTGATTATAATGGCATTAAATTAGTTTAAAAGAGAGAACCCTTTGATGTAATTGATCACTTGTATGTAAACATTAATTCACCCAATTCTCACCCTCAGTTGTAAATTTGTAAATTACAAAGTCATTTATTAGTATGAATATTGACTAAGGCTGCTTTTGAAAAACAATTAAACAGGTGTACATAAAACTAATATAATTAGGGAAAAATCAAAAAGTTACACAGGAAGAAAAAAAATGGTGATAAGCTTATTTTGTCATTGTTGCAAAAAAATCAAATTTTGATTTTGTAAGTCATTCCTCTTTTGCTGCATTTAGCTCTAGAAGTCTAAAATATAATGCCCGAATAATTCACCTATTTGTTCTAAAACTTTAACCCACCAAATCTTCCAAAAGAAAAGCTCTTCCAGACAACTTAAGTTTTTAGAATAACAATAACGGTGGGGCTTTCAACATACTTTCTATCATGGAGTTACAGCTTATCTTGCAAACCCTTTTGTTCTCTATTCTTCCTCAACATACCATTTCAGAAGGAAACACATCATTTCCCCACTTCAATTACAGTAAAAGGTAAACTACAAAATCCAAAGTTTCACTACACTTCAGCTTTGTCAGATTCATTTTTATCATGTCCGGCTAAAGCATCTGTCGATTATCAGATCTCAGTTCTGAAAACAGGTTGTTCCTATCTATCATGGAATTCCAAGTACTGGAGATGGATAATACAGGAACATCATTGGTTTAGTCCTACTTAAGATTTCTCACAAGCCTTCAACCTCCCACAGTGAAAAATGTAGCGACAGTCCATTTTGGCCTTTGGAATGACTCACCGATACTTTTTTTATAAAGACATTCTATAAAGGAATCAATAATGTTATTTGGACAGAGGATTGTACTTGGAATGTCAATTGTGTGCTGGGTCATAAAAACATAAAAACATAAAAACGAGTCAATACAGGACACAAACTAAATTGGACATAACTGGATTCTTTAATACATTTGATACAAATATTTCCTTTCTGACAATTAAATGATACAACCTGGCTGCATATTTTGAGAGGCTTTGGAGATCATAATCCAAACATTGGAAGATTGAGATGGTGCAGCCATGGATTAAAAAAAATAATGAATGAGAAATGGAAAAGGGGGTTTGAGAAAAAAACAGTTTTAATCTTTGAGTTTCTTACTTTGACATTTATCCTAAAGATTGTGAGTGCATAATTTTAAGCAAAATAATGCTTTTTTTTTTGAAGGTCTTTAAGGACAGAGAAAGGGGTCACTTAGAGCTATGTATTTATATGTATTCTTAAAGTTGTTTTCGTTATCTAATATTTGATTTTTGATTACATGCTATCAAGTCAATATCAACTCTTAGGGATCTCATAAATTTTTTCCACAAGGTTCTGTCTCTAATCTGCTCCTTTAGATCTTTCACTTCTGTACTCATTGCCATTGTAACTGAGTCCATCCATCTTACTGCTGGTACTTCTCCTTTCTTCTTTCCTTCCATCTTTCCTAGTATTAGAACCTTCTCCAAAGAGTTAGGGATTATTTTGTATTTTAATATCTGTGCACTGCTTGGTGTCCTATAATATTAAGGCAGTGGATTAATTCCAGGCAGAAATAACAATAAGGAAAAAGCAGCATGAAATTTCAGTCTGAATCCTGTGATTTGGTAACCATGCTTTTATGTGTGTGTGTGTGTGTGTGTGTGTGTGTGTGTGTGTGTGTGTCTGTGGTCGTGGTCGTGCTACATCTTCATAGTGGGTGTCAGTCTGCTGCATGTATGGATTGGAGGGGTTTGAAATGGCTAATGTTGCAGCTGCAACCACGACCACGACGACGCCAAACAACAGCAATGTAGCTCACCAGCTCAAATCCCCCTGCAGCACAGACTAATCTGAGCACAACCAAGCCCCCACCCAAACAGGACATACCCCCAGCCAATCAGAGCACAAAAAACCCCCATCCAATCAGAGCACAGCCAAGCTCCCACCCAATCAGTTCAAACCCCCACTAGCAGTTAAAAGGAAGAAACAGCTGCGATCACACATTGCTCCCAGAAGCACGAAGCTGAAGCCTGAAGATGACGAATGAGACTTCGTCGAAACATCGCCAAGACACTTCCAATTTTACATGGGAGAAAACCCGAACAACCAAAGACCTACATATATATATATATGTTTTCTGAGGTTTTCGCAGTTGTTTGTATGTAGGTCTTTGGTTATTCGGGTTTTCACCCGCGTAAAATTGGAAGTGTCTTGGCGACATTTCGATGAAGTCTCATTCGTCATCTTCAGGCTTCAGCTTCGTGCTTTTGCTCCCAGAAGCACGGTTGAAGCCTGAAGATGACGAATGAGACTTGTGAAACATCGCCAAGACACTTCAAATTTTACGCGGAGAAAACCCGAACAACCAAAGACCTATATATATATATATATATATATATATATATATATATATATATATATATATATATATATATATATATATATATATATATATATATATAGGAACCAGACCAGGCCCCAAAATGCTACTTCCCACACAAACATCAACCCCATTAACCAATTAGCAACACAGCCAACCAATCAGCTTGAAACAGCTAGGCCAGCTATTCAAAAAACTCCATTAACCAATCAATACGTAGCAACCAATCAGCTTGCAACAGCTATTTTTTTTTTTATTTATTTAATTAATTAAATTTTTATACCGCCCTTCTCCCGAAGGACTCAGGGCGGTTCACAGCCAAATAAAACCACAATAATAAATATAATAAAACAGTAATTAAAAAACCTATCAAATATGGTCAATTTAAAATATATATAAAACAATAAAACCCAGTTAAAATTTAAAACCCCAATAATAACATATAAAATTCTAAAATCCTATGCCAGTCCTGCTTGAAGAAATAGGTACGTCTTCAGCTCGCGGCGAAAGGTCCGAAGGTCGGGAAGTTGACGAAGTCCCGGGGGAAGTTCGTTCCAGAGGGTAGGAGCCGCCACAGAGAAGGCCCTTCCCCTGGGGGTCGCCAGCCGGCATTGCTTGGCCAACGGCACCCTGAGGAGTCCCTCTCTGTGAGAGCGGCCTGCAATTCAAAAAACACCCCCCCACACACCAGTATTTATAGAGAAGCAGCAGTTAAAATCCACACTTTGCTCACATAAGAACAAAGCCAAAGTATCAGTGGTTAGCTAATTTTCAAGCACAAATATCATAAATGTGGTAAGGAATTTTATCACATATTTCTAAGAAAATTCTCTGATAGATGTACAGATTAAGCCCTCTTTGTTGATGTTTTCAATTGGAAATTCAAGGTTATTCCAAATACGATTTGTATTACCTGCAGAATTAAACAGCAAGAGCTTCATCCTTTTTAATTAGTACCTGGGAATAGTTACAAATTACAATGCAAACTGTTTATGAAGAATAGCCCCACTGTAGTTCACTTAGACCTAGACAAAAGATAATGGCTTTCATCACAAAAGCAGCAATGTACTTCCCTGAAGTGTTGTTTAATGTTTCTGCCTTTTACATTTTGATTGTTTTTGTTAAGTTTATATAATAAGCTGCCTTGAATCACTCTAAGCTCTAAAGTGACAGTCTTATAAATCTAATACATTTCTACTGCAGTTTATCCTCTCTTTCTTCTTCCTGCATATCATATAGTAATCAGAGGTTCTATTAAGCAGAGACAGAATAGCAATACCAGGTAACCAGGTATATCAAAAACCACAATAGATGAGATGTTTTTAGGTTTTAGTTTTTTAGGAATTCTTGATATAGATTTTGGTTTCTGACAAAATACTGATAAATGTCTCTAGAGGGTCTAACAAACATACATGCTATATATGTATTTTTTAGATCCTCTAGAGATATTTATTAGGTTTTTTTTACAGAAACCAAAAGTAACAAGTGTCTGAAAGTAACTATTTCTCAGACTTTATAACTTAAAACTTGTTTACTTCAATGCAACATATAGCTATAAAATGAATTAGCATGTAAGTTATTGTTCTTTTATCAAATCTGCTTGCAAAAGGAAATGAATAATGTTAACTTTCTATGCTAAGTAATGGATCATGTTTAATGTAAATGAATATTCAACTACATTTATTTTCTATTCTGTTCAATCAAAATACCGTATTTTTCAGAGTATAAGACATACCTTTTCCCCGCCTAAAATGGGATGAAAATTTGGATGCATCTTATACATCAAATGTAGCCCCGCCCACTCACTGGCCCCCACCCTTTGGCCTCTGCCTCCCAGCAATTTACCTCCTTGCAGCAAGCAGCAAGAAAAAGCAGCCCATTTCAGCTTCAGCACAGCCTAATTAGCACAAGTTGATTGTCCTTGAATCAGCCTCCCGACTCTCAGCTGTTTCAGGCTGCAGGGGCCTCTGCTGTTTGCTGGGAGGAGGTAAATTGCTGGGAGATTTTTTTTCTTGCGCTATCAAGCTATGCTGAAAATGAAAATGAAAGTAAAGCTAGCTATTTGCTATTTGTTGCAACGAGGCAAAATTGCTGGGAGGCAGAGGCAGATTTCTTTTTCGTTTTCCTCACCAAAAAAGGTAGGTGCGTCTTATAGTCCGGAGTGTCTTATACTCTGAAAAATACAGGGTATGTATTTATAAGTGACAGATCTAATGATGCATTCAAAAAATAAAGTTAGAAGTACAGTCTTCTCTTATTTTATTTAATAGAAGCATATGTCAAAACATAAAATATGCTACACTTAAAATGACAAAGAATTTTTTTCTGGAGGGAAAATATTTGAGCACTGAATGTGTTCTAGAGAACTTTTGTAACTCTATAACCTCTCTGGCCAGTTTAAATGTTTTCATGCTATTATCTCTTTCATGGGAGTGGGAGGAAACTGGAAGTAATATAAATAAGATTGTGACTGAAACTTTTAAAGCTTGGAATACATTTTCTTTAATTCACTTTTGTTGGAAATTTCTGGTAGCCAGTCAGTGCAATTTAGTCTTGCTGTACTTACTAATACTCTTAATATATGATTGAGAACCAAGTTATTTGATTTTTGAAAACATGTTTTCTACTTCAGATCGCCAACATCCAATTTCAGGAAATGGAAAAAAAAATGCTGCATATGTCTGAGTTCAAGGGATAAGCAGTCAAAATTCACCCTCTTGAATGTTTGCTTGTAAAAGAGACTTTTTTTTTCTGAAGCTTGAAAAGGGTTGGCATTTTAATGACCATTTCATAATCCTGTCCTGCATCATTGTTGTTCTTATTTTGAACTAAACATTTTGCTTCCTCCTATAAAAAATTGGTAAATTCATAGAGGTCAGCATTTGAATAATTTGTTCAAACAACAAAAATTTCCTCTTACTGCCCCCATAATTATCTACCGTATGCTGCAGGATTATCATTTATAGATAGTCCTTGACTTATGACCACAATTAGGGCCAGAACTTCCATTGCCAAGTGATGTGGTTGTTAAGTGAATCACCACATGACTGCAGCCAATTTTAAGACTTTTTTTGCCATGGTTGTTAAGCATATCAATGCAATCAATATATGAATCATGTGGCCGTTAAATGAATCCACCTTCCCCCATTGACTTTATAGAAAGTCATCTAGGAAGTTCGCAAATCGTAATCACATGACCCTAGGACAATGTAACCAGCATAAACACATACAATTTGCTAAGCGCCCAAATCAAATTGCAATCATATGACTTCCTGGGACACTGTGATAGTTGAAAATGTAAAGACTGGCCACTTTTTCCAATGCTATCAACTTTGAACAGTTGCTAAATGAGCGATCATTAGTTAAGGACTATTTGTACTGAAGCCATGTGTCATCTTATTTTCAACTCTCAGAATTAGTTAATTTGTATTATTTATTTATTTATTTATTTATTCAAATTTGTATACCGCCCTATCTCCCTAAGGACTCAGGGCGGTTCACAGGCAAGTAAAAATACATATAAATACAGAGTAAAATATCCATTAAAAACTTATTTGATGTAGCCAAATTATTAAAAGAACAATATATATAATAAAACCCATTAAAATCTAAATTTAAAAATCTAAAAATCTAATCCAGTCCTGTGCAAATGAATAGATGTGTTTTAAGCTCGCGGCGGAAGGTTCGGAGGTCCGGAAGTTGACGAAGTCCTGGGGGGAGTTCGTTCCAGAGGTTGGGAGCCCCCACCGAGAAGGCCCTTCCCCTGGGTGTCGCCAGACGGCACTGCCTAGCCGACGGCACCCTGAGGAGTCCCTCTCTGTGAGAGCGCACGGGTCGGTGAGAGGTAGAATAGAATAGAATAGAATAGAATAGAATAGAATAGAATAGAATAGAATAGAATAGAATTTTTTATTGGCCAAGTGTGATTGGACACACAAGGAATTTGTCTTGGTGCATATGCTCTCAGTGTACATAAAAGAAAAGATACGTTCATCAAGGTACAACATTTACAACACAATTGATGATCAATATATCAATATAAATCATAAGGATTGCCAGCAACAAGTTATAGTCATACAGTCATAAGTGGAAAGAGATTGGTGATGGGAACTATGAAACGATTAATAGTAGTGCAGATTCAGTAAATAGTCTGACAGTGTTGAGGGAGTTATTTGTTTAGCAGAGTGATGGCCTTCGGGAAAAAACTGTTCTTGTGTCTAGTTGTTCTGGTGTGCAGTGCTCTATAGCGTCGTTTTGAGGGTAGGAGTTGAAACAGTTTATGTCCAGGATGCGAGGGATCTGCAAATATTTTCACGGCCCTCTTCTTGATTCGTGCAGTATACAGGTCCTCAATGGAAGGCAAGTTGGTAGCAATTATTTTTTCCGCAGTTCTCATTATCCTCTGAAGTCTGTGTTTTTCTTGTTGGGTTGCAGAACCGAACCAGACAGTTATAGAGGTGCAAATGACAGACTCAATAATTCCTCTGTAGAATTGGATCAGCAGCTCCTTGGGCAGTTTGAGCTTACTGAGTTGGCGCAGAAAGAACATTCTTTGTTGTCCTTTTTAATGATGTTTTGATGTTAGCTGTCCATTTGAGATCTTGCGATATGATAGAACCCAGAAATTTGAAGGTTTCTACTGTTGATACTGTGTTGTCAAGTATTGTGAGAGGTGGAAGTATGGAAGGGTTTTCCTAAAGTCTACCACCATTTCTACGGTTTTGAGTGTGTTCAGTTCCAGATTGTTTTGGTTGCACCACAAGGCTAGTCGTTTGACCTCTCGTCTATATGCGGATTCGTCATTGTCTCGAATGAGACCAATCACTGTTGTGTCATCTGCGAACTTCAGTAGCTTAACAGATGGATCATTGGAGATGCAGTCATTGGTATACAGAGAGAAGAGAAGTGGGGAGAGCACACAGCCTTGGGGGGGCCCTGTGCTAATTGTACAGGTATTTGATGTGATCTTGCTTAGCTTCACCTGCTGCTTCCTGTTTGTTAGGAAGCTTGTGATCCACTTACAAGTCTGTTCCGGTACCTGTAGCTGGTTTAGCTTAGTTAGAAGAATGTCTGGAATGATGGTATTGAATGCTGAACTAAAGTCTACAAAAAGGACCCTTGCATAGGTCTTTGGAGACTCAAGATGTTGTAGGATGTAGTGCAGAGCCATATTAACAGCATCATCTGTTGATCTATTTGCTCGGTATGCAAATTGCAAGGGGTCTAACAGCGGATCCGTGATGGTTTTCAGGTAGGAAAGCACTAGCCTTTCAAAGGTTTTCATGACTACAGATGTTAAAGCAACTGGTCTGTAGTCATTCAGTTCCTTGATGGTGGGCTTCTTTGGCACTGGGATGATGGTAGAGCGTTTGAAGCAAGAAGGAACATAACACATCTCTAGTGATTTATTGAAAATATGGGTGAAGATGGGGGCCAATTGGTCAGCACAGACTTTTAAGCAAGAAGGAGTTATCTTGTCTGGGCCTGGAGCTTTTCCTGGCTTTTGTCTGTGAAATAGGTCCTGCACTTCCTTTTCTGTGATCACTAGGGGTTGTGAACCCAATGAAATGGGGTCAGTTGTAGGAGGCTTGGCTGTTGTTGGTGTGTCTGAGATGGGGGTTGTGGAGATAGGTGGCTGTAGTTTCCTTTCAAACCTGCAGTAAAACTCATTCAGGTCATCTGCCAGTTGTTGATTACCTTCAGCCTGGGAAGGAGGTTTGCCATAGCCGGTGATATTTTTAAGAGTTTTCCACATGTTTGCTGGTTCATTTGCTGAAAATTGATTCTTTAGCTTTTCAGAGTAGCTTCTTTTTGCTGCTCTGATCTCCTTGTTAGTGCATTTCTGGCCTGATTGTACAGCATTTTATCACCTTTTCTGTAGGCTTCCTCTTTGGAATGTCGTAGCTGCTTAAGTTTAGGTGTAAACCAAGGTTTGTTGTTACTGTGTATTCGCAAGTTCCTTGTAGGTACACATAGGTCTTCACAGAAGCTGACATATGATGTTACAGTATCTGTGAGTTCATCCAGGTCTGCAGAGGTATCTTTAAAAATATTCCAATCAGTGCAGACAAAACATGCCTGTAGCTTTAATTCTGATTCCTCCGTCCAGGTTTTCACTGATTTAATTATTGGTTTTATGGCTTTAAGTCTTTGCCTGTAAGCAGGTACAAGGTGAATCATGCAATGATCAGAGTGTCCTACAGCTGCACGTGATAAAGACCGATAGGCATCTTTTAGTGTTGTGTAGCAGTGGTCTAGAGTATTCTTGCCTCTGGTGGGACAATTGACATGCTGAAAGTATTTTGGTAGTTCTTTCCTTAAGTTTGCCTTGTTTAGATCTCCCAAAACAATGGCCAGTGAATCAGGGTGTTTGGCTTCAGCCTCCATGATTTGGTCAGCTAGAGTTCGTAATGCCTTGTTTACACAGGCTTGTGGTGGGACATAAACAGCAATTAGAAGAAATGAGGAAAATTCACGAGGCGAATAGTAAGGTTTGCAGTTGATAATTAGAGTCTCTAAATTGTTGTCACAGAATTTGTAAATTATGTTAAAATCTTGACACCAGGTTGAATTAATATATAGGCATAAGCCTCCTCCTTTCTTTTTACCAGATGTTTCTGGAATCCTGTCTGATCGTTCAATTTGAAATCCTGGAATGTTCAGGCTGCTATTTTCAATTGATTCATTTAACCAGGTTTCAGAGAAGCATAGGACTGCTGAATTGCGAAAATCAGAATAGTATTTGTTTAAGAGGAGTATTTCATCCATCTTATTTGCAAGTGAGCGTATATTTGTTAGGAAAATTGAAGGCAGAGGAGTTTTAATGCGACTTCTTAATCTGTTTAAGATCCCAGATCGTTTACCTCTTTTCCTTCGTTTCCGTCGTTTGGTTTTTTTAGTAATCCATGGCTCCGTGGGAATTGCCTCCTCCTGTGTTAGAATCTCCTCCGTGTTTGTAAAGACAGGCGGGGGTGAGATTAAAGAAAGCTGCTCCTTAAAGAAATGTTCCTTAATTTTTAGCTATTTTAGGTATTCGGTATAATGCATTGTGAAGCAATAGATTGTATTCAAAAGATTATGTTAATTGTTTTAAAGCTTATTTCAAACACATCAACATTCAAAATGATAACAGAAGATAATATTTTTTATAGTGGCTTAAGAAACTTGACAGGATTCTTCCCCCATTCTAAATCAAAGACCAAAAACCATTGCAGCATCCCACAAAGATGAACCAAAGGCAAACACCCAGGATGGGGTGTGTGTGTGTGCAAACTGAAAGCACCCAGGCTCTGCTATAATATTATTAAAAAATATGAGAGGGAATCAAGACAGACTTAGAATAGAGATGTTGTTAAAGATTGAGCTCAGTCACGTGTCTGCTGCTATTGAATAAACTATATTATACCAGGTTAAACTATTCTGCTATCAGATTCAGTACAGTGTTATCTCTTTAGCACAAGCTTACTAAGTTTTTAGAAATCAATTCGTCAAATATCATCAGCTGTTTGACTTCTCTGGAGACTCCAGTGATGAATCTGAGACTTTGGCATGCAAACAGACTGCAGTCCATTCTGGGAATTGAAAGGCTATGGAATTTGCATTCTACCAAGATATATAGGAAGCCTAGCCTTATTTTTTATTATTTTGGTTTTTTTATACTAAGACTGATATGTAACAGTATGTGGGATGAACCTGGATACAGGGAAGAGATGCTGCCTAGGAAACAACCAATTAAGTATGTGGGGAAGGAAAAACCAGACTGGAAACAGATCAGATTTATTGCAAGATTACGCATTAACAGAATCTTGCAAGACTGAAATTTCAAAGCAATTACCATGGACTCCTGGTGACTAACATCATAAGAACTTGAACACAGAACAATATAATTTATAAAAACAAAACAGAATCAGGTGGTTGTTTATCTGGAGCAATAAAAAACAGGAAGTGCTTATTAAAGCTTCCTGGAAAATTTTAATAATAAAAGCTTTTTCTTTTTCACCAGTTTCCATAATGGTTTCCATAATGGTAAAAGGCAAGAAAAAGCATTAAGAAGGAGACTACTCTCTAAAGTAGAAGTCATCCCCACCTGGTCTTAAGCCCACCTGACCTCAGAACACTGGAGAACCATGAAAAGCTTCTTCTAGATTCTAGAAGGTACTTATCACAAAGAAGAAACATAAAGTCAAGAGTCAGGAGCATCCATAGTTCCAGTAATTTCAACTGTTATTTTTTTTAATCCCATTCTGCTTGTAAAGAAGATCTATGTGGTTTGCCCTCTCCACTTCATTTTATTTACAGTGTTCCACCAAGTCAGTTGCAGAAGGTTAAAACAACTGTCAAAAAATAAAAGAGTTGCACCATTATGGCTTAGCGGGAGGTGCAAAAGCAGTTAATGTGAGCCACTAAACTAGTTTTTAAAATATAGTTTATGATAATATAGTACAGTCAGGAGGTAAATAACTGCTTTAAAATTATGCAGGCTGCAATTTCCGATCCACTAACATGAAGTAATTCCTTGGATTTAGATATACTTCTGGTAGACATGTAAAGTATTGTTTTGTCAGTAAATTTTGTGAGCAAATGAGAAATTAGATCCTAAATTCTAATTTAGACTTCTAACCTTAGTCCAGTGTTGTGGCTCAATTCATGCTTAACAAGAATCTTCATATCATAGCACAAATATTAAAGTTTGTGTGTGAGTCTGCTTTTCCAATACATATATTACGCTTTTCCTTAAAATGCATACTAATTTGCCCAGCTAATTTGAATAGCTTAATGTACAATTATTTCTGCATTTAAATTTTGCTCTTTCAAAGCCATACTCCATAAAACAGAGTGTGTCATCTTTAAAAGCTATGAAACAGGATTTCTCTCAATTGGTATCTTCATTCCCTTAATTGAACTATTTAACATTCATTCATAGAAGTAACTCATTTGAATAACTGGTTTAGTTTATGATTTAATATTCAGCTTTCCTAATATCAAATATATGGTCTTGTTTGAAGACCCAATTTCAATGGCTACTGGTTCTCCTGTCACGTGCCCTATAACTTTTAAATAACATATATTATTTTAGAAGGTATAGGACCTTAAGGGAAAAAATCTAAAATCCAGAGTTGTGTAATATATTAGAGCCAAGTCAAAATGGTACAAAAGA
Organism: Ahaetulla prasina; assembly: GCF_028640845.1. Classification (NCBI taxonomy): domain Eukaryota; kingdom Metazoa; phylum Chordata; class Lepidosauria; order Squamata; family Colubridae; genus Ahaetulla; species Ahaetulla prasina. The sequence goes on from NC_080540.1 coordinate 257,727,003, forward strand.
GGTTGTAAATGTTAAAAGTTAATTCAAGATATTAAAAAATTGCAAGATCTTTCTAGTTTGTTCTCTACCTCCTGTTTTCATAACATCTTTCTGATGAAAAGTTCGGAAGGATTCAAAGCTTCTACTGCCCTTTGTGATATCTTGATTATTTCCACATAATGACTCTTGACAATTTGAAAACTGATCTAAATCTTTTCAATCCTATGATGTAATCTCTTCTCAAGAGGCTAGATTTGTTTCTGGCTTGGCTGCTATATGTTTAACAGTAGCGTAACACTAGTTTTCTATTTTAAAACATATGGCTGTGTGGAATTTCTGAGTAGTCAATAGTATAATAGTTACTTTTATCTCATTGACTTACCAAGATCTGGGCCTCAGCAGTACTCTTTCTGGATTACCAGCGGGTTTCCTAAAAACCCCAATATATTTTGCTCAAATATTTCACAAAAAAACTCCACATAACAACACATACAAGAAGTCGGTCTCAAACTAAATAATTTTTTACCTATTTAATATGTACAACATAATGCAACGAATAAAAATATTTAAATTTCATTAAATTTTAAAATTTAAAATAAAAAAAACTAGAAACTCAAGGAATCCAAGTACAAATAAGGTGGTTTTAGTTAAAATAAATAAATAAAGCCCACTTCTTTTGGATCCTGCTTTTAAACCCATTTTACAGACATAAAATGCTGAGACCCAGATAAATCAAGAGTCACACAGCCTTGCTTATATATTATTCTGAGTAAAATCTATTATTCATATGCTAGAAGAGAGCATTATTAGCCTCTGTATTTATTCTGGCATTGGAAAACTCCCATTTCAAATCATTGCTTGGTCATTAAATTCACCAATCTTTATAAAAATTCCTAATCTGTAACAAATATACACAAGTATTTTACTGGAATAAAAACTCTATCTTATATTTTGTAGAATATTTTTAGAATATAGCTAGGATTGGCTGCTTTATATGTATAAGCCCAGACCACTGAGGTACCAATGCCAATGCCCTATCTCACATTGTATTAGCATTTCAAAGGATTGTACAATTCAGTCTAGATTGCTTTAGGAAAGCTGTTCATTTCTGCATTCAAATCCATGCAGGTATTGTTATCCAACTGGTATAGTTAATATAGCTGTATGTATATAATTCCAGAGCAGGATCCTAAACACGGGCTATAAATCATCTTCTCTGAACCAGGACTGGGCTACCTAGCCCATAGGGCTGAGTCTGACCCTGAGTTCTCTCTATATAGCTAGCAGACCTAAGTAAGTTTCTCATGATGAGGCTTTAAGTTAAAAAAAAATCCTCCGGTTAAAATATGTACATCATAGCTTAAAACAAGTAAATTCTCTAATGTTCCCCTAGCCCAGTGGCTTCCCACCATTGTGTATTCTGTTCTCCCACCCACTCTACAATTCTTAATTTCTATAATATTAAGAGACACACCCCCCCCAAGTTTGCCAGGGCTCCTTCAATTCAAGGGGACAGGGACGGTGAAAATCTTGTTCACACAGCCTGCTAATCTAGGCTAACCTGAGTAGCTTGTAGTTCAGCAAGTTTTCATATCCCACCCACCACCTTATGTGGTGTGAATGTTGTATGAATAAGACAATCACATTATAATATGCTTCACTTCTTTTGCATAATCAGTTCTATAACACAGCAATTTTGCTTTGTTAATCCAGGTTTAGAATGTGGTATAAACCCCTCAGCCTTACAAGGTAGTTCAGACAAGAAACATGATCAGATGATCTAATTATACTTTATTGTATATGTTACCTTAAAAGAATCTTGAAAGTCTTACATTTCTGACAATACAATTGAACGTGTCCAGAAATATTTTACAAGAGTTCTCCACTCCTCTGAATACAACAAAATACCTTATGCCACCAGACTTGAAATCCTGGGTTTAGAAAATTTAGAACTACGCCGCCTTCGACATGACCTGATTTTAACTCATAGAATCATCTATTACAAAGTCCTTCCTGTCGAAGACTACTTCAGCTTCAATTGCAACAATGCACGACCACACAATAGATTTAAGCTTAATGTTAACCATTCCAATCTTGATTGCAGAAAATATGACTTCAGTAATAGAATTGTTAATGCTTGGAATACACTACCTGACTCTGTGGTCTCTTCCCAAAATCCCCAAAGCTTCAACCAAAAACTGTCTGCTATTGACCTCATCCCATTCCTAAGAGGTCTATAAGACCACAAAGGTGCCTACTATTCCTGTCCTATTGTTTCCTTTTGTTATATCCAATTAATATAGTTATTACATAGTCATACTCATATATATGCTTACTGTATATATTATATAGTTATTTCATACTTATGCTTATATATACTGTGTGACAAAATAAATAAATAAAAATAAATAAAAGTCTGAAAGTACACTTCTCCCATCTCTTTATAGCTCTAGGGGAATCTCTTCTGTCCCATCCACATTCCTGCTGTGAACTAAACTGCTTTTTATTCCTAGTATTCTTTTGTTATGCTTCCTTGCCCTGTCTCCCAAGGTCATTCCTCCATACCTTCACAGAACGGAAATCTTGGGGTTTGGGATTAGTCTGAAGAGTCAAAAAGAAGTCAAAGGGGGGGGGGAAGCAACAACACACCACCGTGTAATTGTTGCTGAGTCAAGGTGGATTTCAAGGAATCATTGTCTTAGGTTAACCCCGGGCAAGAACACTCAGAAGTTCCAGACTCTTACGTTTTACCACCACTTTTGCAATAAAACAAATGCAAATCATGTCGCAACGAAAAGCACCGTCGTCTTTTGATCACATCCTTCCTTCAAGCAATGCGGAGTTAAGGTGAGGCGGACCGTCTTACCGAGCGCATTAAAATCAAAAACAAAAAATCCCTACTCATGGCTCTCAGGAATGAGAGTCAGTGAACTCCTGGGGAATTAGTTCTGCCTAAGGGCGCCCGAGCAACACTGAGGTGGTGCCTCGAAGCGTAAGGTTGAGGGGGAGAAAAAAAAAAACCCTGTCACGCTGCCGCCACCTCCGTTCGTCGCTTTCTTCCCACCGAGCACCGAAGACTACCCTGACCAAGCTTCGCTTCGCTTCTCCTCTCCAAGAGGCGCATTTTAAAGTTAGGGTAGCGGCGTTCCCCGCCTCCTCTGGCCACCTATTGGCCGAGGTTTGCTCATCATTTCCCCGCCAGGGAAAGGGCGGGGCTACGTGACGCCCCGGAGACTGGCGGCTGCCGCCTCTGCTGTTACCTAAACGAGAAGGCAGCGTGAGAGGAGCTTGGCGGAGAGGAGCAATTGCTGGGAGAGCTCGGGAGCGCGTGGACTTCGGGCAGGACTTCGCCGGCGGGGGAGGGAAGGAGGGAGGGAAAGCAGCGGCAGCCTCCTACAACATCAAGCCGGCTTTTTATTTTTATTTTTTTTCCCCTTTGCTTTTTCAAAAAAGAAAAAAAAACACCCTTTGGCTGAAAGCTGCTTTGTTTTATTCTCCTTTGCTCCCCTTTCTCTCGCATCCTGCCAAACAAAGGAAGCAGAAGGAATTCCGAATTGCGGGAGACATGCGTTCCATCAGGAAGAGGTGGACTATCTGCACGATAAGTATCCTCCTGATCTTTTACAAGACAAAGGAGATTGCAAGAACCGAGGGGCACCCGGAGGCGCAACCCAGCGGGTAAATGCAAAGCGTTTGCTTTCACACGTATTTGATAAAAGGGAGGAGGAGGAGAGCCGGGATGCGCGTTAAGGTGCAAGGGCCGGTGGTGTTTGCTCCTCTCAGCCCCCTCCCCCTCGCCAACTTGTATTGAGTAGGTGCGTATCTTTTGGGGGATGTTGTGAAGACCTCGCTCCACACACACACACACACACACACTTCCTTTTGATCTGCAGTCTGCGATTTCGCCCTCGTGTGAGAATTGAGCGTTAGGGCCGGATTCAGGAGAGAGGTGACTCCCCCAAGGCGAAAATGACGGCGGGGTTTTGGAAAGAAGTTGAAAAAAAGAAAGATCGCCCGAATGAGTTGCTCGACGGCTGGGCATTTGCCAAAAGGAATAAAGCAAAAGGGCGCGTTAAGAGATTTGGAAGCGTCGGCAGGTTCCGAAGTAGCGAGAGTAGCTTGAGGATGCGGGAAGTGGCTCGGTTTTGTTATAGTACTCGTTTGGGGGAGTGGCACTGCTTCCTCCCTTCCAGAAGTTCACCTGTGTTGTATCGAGAATGGTTGCGGATTAAGGAACGCCCCGGTCCTAGACAGAAATTTCGTGGGAATTACAGCCAAGTTAGTCCTCAAATAAGATGACTTTCTCCCAAACCCCGATGGCCCTTTCCGTTCCCCTTCTACTGGGTTACACACCCCATCTTTGGATCATTTAAACAAGATCAGCGCCGAAGCAAATCCGATTGTGCTCAGCTGCTGATGAAACCGTGCTTAGTCTCTTGCGGTCTCCCGAAGGCTCAAGTTTTCTAGGAGCGTTAGGGATGAGGGGCGCGTCCTCCTATTTCTTTCTTGGTGTTCCTTCGTGGCAACAAAACCTGCAGCTGCTAGTTTGCGTTTGAGACGATGACAATTAAATGATTCATATTGCCACGCGTCTCGACTTGGTCGTCACTTTACAAGCAAAACAAAACTTTAGCCCGTCTTGTGCGACGTAGCTGTGCCGAGACTGCAGTTCGCAGAGCGCACTTAAAGAGGGGTGGGTGGGTGGGGAGGAGGAACCTCTCCCAATTTCACGTTGTAGGGTTGCATTTGATCCTAACGAGCTTCTTAACGGGAGAAAACAAGCGGTATCAGCCTTGTCGTGTTATATTTTGGAGGATCCGAAGAGGATGCTGATTGCTGTTCTGCTGCTCCATATATATATTTACGCTGCCATTGGCGAGCACAGCACTAACTTAATCCTGGAGCTGGCTTGTTTGGTGTAGGCATGTCTGTTGGCGGGTGGGAAGGCGTGCCCGAGGGGGTGGGGAGCCGGCGGTGCCTGGAAAATCCAACGTGGTTCGCGTACAGTACAGCAGCAGAACGGCGGTGCCGTTTAGGCTAGGGTAACTAGTCTTCACTCCCGCGCTCCTCCTTGCCCAGCAAAGAGAGAGGATGCTGCTGGCACTGGAGAGGGGTGTGTGTGTGTCTCTCTCTCCCTCTCTCTCTCTCTCCCCTGGTCTGCCTCTGCCCCAATTTCTGCTGCCTCCACCGGCACCTACACCTTTCATGCGTGTCCGCCTGCCTAGCCTCTCGAGAAACCCCGTGGGTGCTTGCGGAGGCTGCAGCGTTTAAAATAGAAAGGCGGGAGACTTGAGGATGTGGGGTAGCCAGAACTGCTCGCCTCCTTCCTTGTCACCCTTATACAGTCCCGTTCCCAGGTTGCGTTTTCTTTGCAAGCGATCTCCTTCCGAAGCTGCGAATCTCAACCCTTTCGCAAAATCTTCCAGCTGCAGGAACAGAGCGTGACGAGAAGAGGAGAGAAGCTCACCCTTCTAGGCTGGCAATGACCCTTGTTTCTGTTCCGGTTTTCTCACCAAGCGAGGGTACGGCCCCGATACATCCCACCCCGAGAGAGTGGGAGCTTGGCAACATCAGTCCCATGAGTTGTTTTGTGCTTCTCTACCTGATCAAATAAAATACAGAAGGAGGCGTCGGGGTCGCGTTTCCTTTTTAGTGAGCGTGGTCTGCAAAACCTTGCTGGCTTTTGCATGGTTTGCACAAACAGGAAAAGTGCTGTACCAGTGGATAGGTTTCGGTGGTAAGGTTTCTCAGGTGCCAGCAGAGACAAAAGGTTAGCTTCTTTGTTAGCTGTCAGCCACAATTCTTGGATTTCTCTCTTCTGCCAAACACTAGCTGCAGCTCCTACAGCTTTACACCTCCGCCTTTCTAAACTGTTGGGATAACCCTCTGGAAAGAGAAATGCAACACATCTATTCTGGTTAAAGCGCCTGCAGCGACCCTTATGCTTGTTAAAAAGTATGCCAGCATTTATTGTGCTTCTCTCATTGCTAATATATTTAACTGCTGCAGGAAAGAGCCCCAAAGCTGTGTTTTCTTTATTTATGGAGCTAACCTAGGAAAAGGATCCCCCTGGATTCCTTTCTTTTCCCACTAAGCATTCCCTGCCTGAGGTAAAAGCAATCACAAATCATTCTCCTCCTGAAGGCTGGAGGTTAAAGTGCTAGTTTATTCACATGGTTAGAATGACATGCTTAACTATCAAGTGTGCTGGCAGGTGGCAGATCTTATGGTTGCATGCAGGGTGAAGAAGAGGAGGAGAAACAGTTGATAACGAACATGCTCTGTGGTACAAAGAAGTAGTAGTGCTAATCATGAGTGGCCAAGGAGTCTAATTCTGACCTGGCTAGCAGCATCTGAGTAGACCCTGGAATGCAATTCATAGAAGTCAGAATGGAGTTTGCAAAGTTGCCGCTCCCCCAAATTGGACAACCTCAGGAAATGATACTCATTCTGGCAGTTTCAGTGCTTTCGGTGAGTCCTCAGAAATTGCAGATGTGGGGAAAAATACAACTGTGTGAAACCACTTGGTAGCAGAAGCAGCAAAAGACCTGTACAGGAGCCAGTGGTACAGAAATAGCCCACATCTGGCAGATTTCCTCTGTTTTATTGCATTAAGTCAATCTTCAGTCATTGAAATTCTAGCACTGTTTTGAAAGGGATTCCCCAAGAGTCGATGGGACTATCTGTTATTGTTATCATTGTCATTTATATATTATTAGATAGTGTTATTTGTCAATAAATCATCTATGGTGTCAATAAGTCATCTAAAACTTCACGAAAGGGTTGATGAACTGAAGAATTTGGGGATACCTGGTTTAGAAGAACCTTAGTTAAAACTGACAAATGCTCTGAAAAGTTCTGGTTGGGGATTAATGCTTCTTTCTATAATCCAGGTATTCAGGTTCCCTTGAAGCTTAAACTAAAAGTCAAGAAGGGCAGTGACCAGAGGAAAGGAGGTGTGGGATTGAAATAAATCAGGTTAATTTACCTCTTGATTTCTGCACTGTTAATTTGTTTCTAAAACTTTCTGTATGGATTTATCTATTTATCCTCCTCCCACTCAATATTAAAAATCTCTCATTGAAATAGTTCTGTAAGATGTTCACTTTTTTTCCAGAATAAGTTGTTGAAACCATTGTTTTCCGGGGCAGGTCTGATCTGTTAAAAACCAACTTTAGAACATGTTGAAGTCTGTTTTTAATTGCTCCCCAGAATATACGGTATATTCATGGGTTCTTAAATGCTTTCTTATTAGCAGAGAGTTGAGGGAAAAGACAGTTTGCATTATCCTTTGAATGTGTGCTTGTGGATAAGGATTAATAAGTCATCTACTTTCACAGGTAGCTACATGCAGAATTGAGAGTTGATTGATATTCTATTGCTTTCTGAGTGAGTTGGTTAATCTGTTTGTAACACAAAGTGGTCTAAAACATGATTGAAACACCCAGTGGAATTACTGCCAAAGTTGGTCTCACTTTTATTGATACACATGTGCCTTCAGTCACAGTAAAACTGGAGCTATCTTTCCCCCATCATTTCACTTAATATATTTTATTTCAATAAATATATTTTATTTATTTGGAAACTTCTTTGCTGGCAAATTAACAATCTACTGCAATGACTTAGTGTCTTCCACCGTTCTGCAGAAGAACTTTGATTGCCATATTGGCTGGAGATGATGGGATGGGAATTTTAGTTACAGATGTGGGCAGAGTTAAAGAAAAAAGGTAATGAACCATCTGATTGGCCTTATTATGCTAAGTTCAAGGAATAGCTATAACGGTTTAAAGCGAACTATAAATATCTGAGTAATAGTGGTTAGGGGAAAAAGAAAAGAGAGAAGTACTGAATACTTCATTTTACATTTTCATTTTAAATGTTTTTATTACATTTAATTTTACTTATACATTACTTGAATGTTCTGTGATTTTAGCATTTTTTTTAAAGATTGACACTTGGAAGGCGACAGCAATAGCTATAAGTAAAGCTTAATATGTTTTATTATCATGTGCCTACCTAAATCTATAGGGTTCTATATTTTTCTCCTGTTGATCTCAGAGCTTGTAGGCCTGTAAAATGGCCCAATTGCTTGTTGAGTTTTGAGATTGTCTCCATGATATTAGAAATTAAAACTTTGTGTTTGCCAGCATTCAGTAAAAGTGAACATTGCTTTATATTCAAACTAGCTTAGTTCGTAGTGAGACGCAAAGCATTTTAAAAATATTGCTTGCTTTACAAGAAAAAAATATAACATTTTATTGTATTGGTTGAGATGGAGGCAGAAATGTTACACTTGATTTTTCTGAGTATTAAAAAAAAAAGAAAACAAATATTCCTTCAAATTAGCTTGAGCAAGCCAATAACAAGATTACATAATGATGCTCTCTGAATTGTAATTCCAATTAAAAGTTTATAACATTAATATAACTTTTTAAAGTAAAAGGGTTTGTGGTAGGAGGCAAACTAGCATTTGTCAGATCATTGGCCAGATTATGGTAGTGGTACCTTTGCCAAACAAAACTCTATATAGCATAACAAAAATGACTTTTCTGCCAAAGAATGATCTTTGAACCATAAATCAAAATATTCAACTGTCTCTCACTTCTCTTACGCACCCTTCCTCCGTTAAAGCAGCTCCAGTTATTAAGACCGTAATACACATCATGAGATACAAATCAAGAATGTTATTTATTTATTGAACCTGTGAATCAAGTTTAGAGCAAAGAGAGGCTAGCTATGGTGAATTCAGTGGAAATACGACAAACTGACATTTATGTTTGAATAAATTTTACAGAATTGAACTATAAAAATGGAAGATTTGAAGCTATCTGAAAATGTGTTCTCAACTGTTATGAGTTTTACTTAATGCCACAAGAAATAGTGTTTTCCTAGTTTGTGGTAAGAGTTTATATGAAGACACTAGATTAGAAGCATGATACTCTTCAGATGATTTTGGTTTTTTGCTAAATTTGTTTATAAATTCACTTTTATAATAAATTGAATCATAGTTTAGATGGAAAAAGTGTGGCCTTTTTAAAGTAAAGATTTGCTGACCAAAGCAGGAAAAAATATAAACAGAATGGAAAGCAGCATAGATTCAGCATAGAAACAACTTTGGAATCATAAAAAAAACATTTTAATTAATAACCAGAGGCAAAATCAAGTTCAAATTAAGTATTCTAAATTCTCATTCATTTTTCAAGATTTAAAAACTGCTTATCCTAATGAGGAGAATATGACATAGATTTTTCAAACAGATTTTTCAAACAGAATAAGCCCCAAAAAACTTTAGTTGATGAGATTTTGAATACTGAGATACACAACACCATCTTAACTCTCACATCCTTCATTGTGCACAGCTTTGTGACTAACCTTGTCCAAACCTCAAGCATCTGCCAAAATAGCTGATTATGATTTGGAAGACATAATTAGCTACAAAACTTAACCAATAAGTTACACATGAGAATTAAAAAAATATTATACATGGTGTTTACTGACATTGTGTAAAAAAAGGATATTTTCCTTAAAATCATTATAAAAGAATAAGAAGGAATACTAAAAAATGATAACGGAGGATAAAAATAAACAAGAAGAGATATCCAACAGACCAAGAACATTAGCTTGAAGTTGGAGAAATAGCAAGAAGCAGAAACAAGCAGATTATAACTAAACTACTTTTAAATAGACTGTGTTATGTATTGTTATCATTATTATTTTTATTAACTTTAGCTTTTCAAGACGTTTTGAAAACCTAAGCAGTCTGAAACAGACTGCTAGGGTCTGTTATGATCACTAAATGAATGATTTGTTTAGTGATCAAAGTTATAACAGCATTGAAAAAGTTACTTACAACTATTTCTCACACTTATGACCATTGTAGCATGACACAGATGAAAATTTGGACGCTCGGCAACCAGCATGTATTTTCGATGTTTGTACTGTGCCAGGATCATGTGATCATTATTTGCTAATAACCACATGATTCACTTAACAATTTGTTTAACCATGGCAAAAAAAAAAAAGTTGCAAAATTGAGTGGAGCTCACTTTAAAACCAACCATCTTGCTTATCAATGAAAATTCTAGTTCCACTTATCTTGTAAGTCAACAATTACCTGTGGTTAGAGCATAAGTACTTTTAGGGACAATTATTTGTTTGTCTGATTTGTATTCCTCCTTTTCCCAAGAACACATGGCAACAAACTCAACTCTTTCTTTCCTGATTTTCCCACAATAACTACCAGGTACGAAAGACAAGGCTACCTGTGAAGTTCCAATTAAACTGATTTACTGCTCCTCCTCCCTTTGCATGGGAACTTACTCAACTAATGATTAGCACTAGTTTGGCTCTGGATAAGGGTCAGTGAAATTAAAAAAGGGTTGAAATTAGTCCATTTGTGACTATGTAGAGCACAGGTGTCAAACTCTTGTCACATCGTCACGTGATGTATCGTAACATTTTTTCTCTTTGGGGAGCTGGGGGGTGGACATGGCCTGCGCATGACGCATCGATTCTGTGGGTTGCCTGTTTGACACCCCGATGTAGAGAGTCGAGGGGATGATTTCTCTTTGGACTCTGCCTCTAGGTTCTGCCACTTCGACTATAATAACCCATTGCACTAGATTGGCTTGAGAAAGTATGACTAGTACAGTCACTTAGTGAACTTTGATCACTGATGGTGGACTTGAACCAGCCTTTCACTTATCCTAGTTCCAAAGCCTTCGCGCCTGTGCTGCACTACACCACCATATCGTGCTGTATATGATTATATATACAGTATATGTATATCACTGCATACTGTGAAACACCCATGCCATTTTTGGGAAGTTCCTAAGGGGCTGCAGTAAATTAAATACAAATGAAAATTCATTGTACAATTCTTATGCATCCCATAGTGTATTTTGATCACTTTATTTTTAAGTTGGCTCTGATGATGCTGTTTCAGGAAGATGAAGGTAACATCATCCAAAAATAAACACACAGTTGTGTGTTTATTATTTAAAAGGGACTGATTCATATGGCATTGACAGGGAAGGCAGAGATTTGCTGTATAATTAATTTTGGCATGAATCTGTCCCCTGTGATTTATGTGAATATTGTACACCAGAGATTTTATCATTATTCTTTATAACATTAAATTTGAAAAGGGTATTATGTACATGCATACACGGGTTTGTAAATGCATATGTATTTGTATTCCTTGCCCCATCTTAAAATTACTATGTATGAAGTTTGAAATAAAGTTTGTTTGATTTTCTTTTAAGTTCAACTTTGAGCTGTAAATCAATCATACATATTGGATGAGATGCACATCCAGCAGATATACGATCATTGATCCTATGAGTTCTCCTAGACAAGCTTCAAGATGCAATGAAGCACAACTTAGTCTTTCTGAATATCATTGTATGGCATGAGATTGCTATATGCAGCAGACAGAAATGGACATTCTTTTAGGGTCCAGCAGTTTTTTTGTGAAGTCTGCTATAGCAGTGTTAAGTCTGATGCTGCCAGTTTGCTGTCAAGCTAAGATTAGACTACATATTATGCCATATGAAGGTCTGTATTGTTTAGGCCTTCCTATCTAACAACTGCTTTCTCTGTTACATCTGTGCCTGGAATGTAAAGATTTAGCAGAACTGCCCTCTTGAGGATGCTGCACTTGCAAGGGGTTCATGGAAAGGCAACCCAAAACAGCTGATTCTCAGCCAGAGGTTTCTTAACTGTGAAATTCTCCTCTTTAATTACAATTGAGACTAATCTGAAGATGTATCTGCTGAACCGGGCCTTTAGTTTAATTGGCAGTGCAGTGGCTCTTGTTTACTCTGGATGTTCTAATAGGTCTGTCCCATGCAATCACTTTTAAAGCTTCTCTTTTTAAAAAAATTAATTGTAAAATGGCTTGATTGTATTTGTTGGATTTGTTTGCAAACGAATTGCACCAGATTTGTCTTTTTGATACATTGCTTTGTTTATACATTCTACATAGAAGCAAACACATTTTGTTGTGTTATGTTTATGGGCTAAACATTTATTTTATGATAGTGCTTATAGCTTTCATGCCAAAGACTTCAGATTCAGTTGCTGGCCCTCTTTCCATTTAAACAGTCTTATGTAGTGGGATGTGAGAAGGGTTTCTAACTGAAGCTGTTGTTGGCTGCTTCTCAAATGGTACAAGTCAATGTGGACAAATGGTCTGACCTTGTATGAAACAAAATATTACGTTCCCGAAACGAGCTAGATTTTCTCAGGTGTCAGAATGAATGCATTTATCTCACGAGAGCCCCAATAATAGACTGTGGGTGGCTCATAACAGTTAGTATAAAACCAGCATAAAAACAGAATTGTAAAATAACTGTGCTCCTGGGATGGAAAAAACAACCACAGTCAAAACTCCTCCCTCTCTCTTAGTCTATATTAAGACATTATTGACCTCTTGGAAACAGTATAAACACATTAGAGATTTCCTTCTTTTGAGATTTTTTTTAAAAACTTAACTGCCCAAATTCACTTAGATGAAAACACTTTTGTATTCAGTAACACCTACCTAATGACTTATTCTATATTTATACTACTAAAAACATCATTGTGTTTACCTGTTTCTACTTTCAAGTTAGCCCAAATGCTGCTAATACTACAACCATTTTTGAATCAAATCTGCTAATTTAAAAATGCATAAAAATCCAGGACCCATCATGTAATTGAAATTTCCATTGGTTTTATTCACAAAGCATTCCCACATTGGGATTGGGATTTCTGATGGTCCTCACCAGCTTCCCAGAAGCAAAGTCAATGGGGAAGCTGGCAGGAAGTCAGAAGTTGCTTTCATTCACATTGCTTTTTTGCTTATGCAAGGGCATTCTACTTATCTGTTTAGGTAAATAAACATTGATTTATTATTGAAGCTCATTGGCCATTACATTTATTTTTCTGTTTATAATATATATCCTTCTTATTAGTTGATTACAGGACAGTTTAGCATTGATATAACAAAATATGGCTAGCCTACAATTTAGTGTTCATTCTGGTCATATCAGACTGTACTGTCTTTCTCTCAAAGGATGACCCACTGGCTCACAGTGTTGGCTAATTAACAAAGTTAATAGTCTACTTAAGGTTAAATACTTATAATTTCAGTAGTTGCTTTAGTTAGAAAGCAACATGAGCATCCTGTCTCTTTCTTCCAGTAATAAATCAAAACAATGGAGAAGAAGATGTTTCTGTGATATTCATAATGAGCCAGGTTGATAAGAGAATTACATTCCCAGTATGCCTGAGGGCAATAGGTTGTCTTATGGCAGGGGTGAAATGCTCCGGGTTCGGACCAGCTCGCCCGATCCAATAGCGATGGCGGCTGGTGGTCGGAGAACCGGTAGCAAAAATCCCTGGCCCCGCCCGCTGCCCCTACTGAGCCGCGCCATTATCAGAGGGTTGTTTTTTTTTTACTTTAAAAGCAGTTTTTCTTCAGCTGAAAACTTGCCTTTAAAAGTTAAAAAAAAAGCCTTTGATGATCCTGCGGCTCAACTGAGATCATCAGAACCCTTTAAACTCTTTTTTAAACAACCTCTTCGGCCGAAGAGGTTGTAAAAAAAAAAGGTTTTAAAAGGCTCCTCTGGTGATCCCAGCTGAGTTCCTCATCACCAGAATCTTAAAAAACATGTTTTCTACAAGCTCTTCAGCCGAAGAGCTTTTTAAAACAATTATTTTAAGAGGTTCTGGGCTGCTATGAGGGAATTTCAGCTGGGATCGTCAGAGGAGCTTTTAAAATCTTTTTTTCCTCTGGCGATCCCAGATGAGTTGCCTCATCATCCCAGGCTTTTAAAATCACTTTTTAAATACCCTCTTAAAAGAGCCCCCACCAATGCCCACCCAATCCCCCCTCTTCACTTACCTGTAATTGCTGCTCCTTTCAGGCTTGCAAAGCCATGCTTTACATCAGTTGCATCAGCTAGCAACTGAATCTGCCTGCCTGAAATCCATCTCCTCCATCAGCAATTTAATCTGCCTGCTTTGCTGGCTGAGGAACTCTGGGAATTGAAGTCCACAAACCTTAAAGTTACTAAGGTTGGAGACCCCTGATCTAAAAAATATAAATAAAATAAAATAATAAAATAAAATATTTGTGCAGCTGAAATTTGGTGTGTTTCTGTAGTTACAAATTTTACTCTAACTACACTCTAACTACACAAACACACAAAATCTCACGAAGCTGTATGTGGCGTTTTGTGTGTGTGTATGAGAGAGAGTCAGTTGTGTTGTGTTGTGTGTGTGTATGTAAAGTGTGAAAGTTGGTTTTTGAGCTTTTTGTGGCTGTGTGAGGTTCCTGCTTGATGCAAGGGCCATTTTGGGTGAAGTGCAGCTGCTTTTACATTGCGTGTGAGTCAGTTGTGTTGTGTTGTGTGTGTAAAATGTGAAAGTTGGTTTTTGGTACCTCTTATTGTTTTGTATATGATTATATATACAGTATATGTATATCACTGCATACTGTGAAACACCCATGCCATTTTTGGGAAGTTCCTAAGGGGCTGCAGTAAATTAAATACAAATGAAAATTCATTGTACAATTCTTATGCATCCCATAGTGTATTTTGATCACTTTATTTTTAAGTTGGCTCTGATGATGCTGTTTCAGGAAGATGAAGGTAACATCATCCAAAAATAAACACACAGTTGTGTGTTTATTATTTTTATTATTTAAAAGGGACTGATTCATATGGCATTGACAGGGAAGGCAGAGATTTGCTGTATAATTAATTTTGGCATGAATCTGTCCCCTATGATTTATGTGAATATTGTACACCAGAGATTTTATCATTATTCTTTATAACATTAAATTTGAAAAGGGTATTATGTACATGCATACACGGGTATGTAAATGCATATGTATTTGTATTCCTTGCCCCATCTTAAAATTACTATGTATGAAGTTTGAAATAAAGTTTGCTTGATTTTCTTTTAAGTTCAACTTTGAGCTGTAAATCAATCATACATATTGGATGAGATGCACATCCAGCAGATATACGATCATTGATCCTATGAGTTCTCCTAGACAAGCTTCAAGATGCAATGAAGCACAACTTAGTCTTTCTGAATATCATTGTATGGCATGAGATTGCTATATGCAGCAGACAGAAATCGACATTCTTTTAGGGTCCAGCAGTTTTTTTGTGAAGTCTGCTATAGCAGTGTTAAGTCTGATGCTGCCAGTTTGCTGTCAAGCTAAGATTAGACTACATATTATGCCATATGAAGGTCTGTATTGTTTAGGCCTTCCTATCTAACAACTGCTTTCTCTGTTACATCTGTGCCTGGAATGTAAAGATTTAGCAGAACTGCCTCTTGAGGATGCTGCACTTGCAAGGGGTTCATGGAAAGGCAACCCAAAACAGCTGATTCTCAGCCAGAGGTTTCTTAACTGTGAAATTCCCTCCCTCTTTAATTACAATTGAGACTAATCTGAAGATGTATCTGCTGAACCGGGCCTTTAGTTTAATTGGCAGTGCAGTGGCTCTTGTTTACTCTGGATGTTCTAATAGGTCTGTCCCATGCAATCACTTTTAAAGCTTCTCTTTTTAAAAAAATTAATTGTAAAATGGCTTGATTGTATTTGTTGGATTTGTTTGCAAACGAATTGCACCAGATTTGTCTTTTTGATACATTGCTTTGTTTATACATTCTACATAGAAGCAAACACATTTTGTTGTGTTATGTTTATGGGCTAAACATTTATTTTATGATAGTGCTTATAGCTTTCATGCCAAAGACTTCAGATTCAGTTGCTGGCCCTCTTTCCATTTAAACAGTCTTATGTAGTGGGATGTGAGAAGGGTTTCTAACTGAAGCTGTTGTTGGCTGCTTCTCACATGGTACAAGTCAATGTGGACAAATGGTCTGACCTTGTATGAAACAAAATATTACGTTCCCGAAACGAACTAGATTTTCTCAGGTGTCAGAATGAATGCATTTATCTCACGAGAGCCCCAATAATAGACTGTGGGTGGCTCATAACAGTTAGTATAAAACCAGCATAAAAACAGAATTGTAAAATAACTGTGCTCCTGGGATGGAAAAAACAACCACAGTCAAAACTCCTCCCTCTCTCTTAGTCTATATTAAGACATTATTGACCTCTTGGAAACAGTATAAACACATTAGAGATTTCCTTCTTTTGAGATTTTTTTTTAAAACTTAACTGCCCAAATTCACTTAGATGAAAACACTTTTGTATTCAGTAACACCTACCTAATGACTTATTCTATATTTATACTACTAAAAACATCATTGTGTTTACCTGTTTCTACTTTCAAGTTAGCCCAAATGCTGCTAATACTACAACCATTTTGAATCAAATCTGCTAATTTAAAAATGCATAAAAATCCAGGACCCATCATGTAATTGAAATTTCCATTGGTTTTATTCACAAAGCATTCCCACATTGGGATTGGGATTTCTGATGGTCCTCACCAGCTTCCCAGAAGCAAAGTCAATGGGGAAGCTGGCAGGAAGTCAGAAGTTGCTTTCATTCACATTGCTTTTTTGCTTATGCAAGGGCATTCTACTTATCTGTTTAGGTAAATAAACATTGATTTATTATTGAAGCTCATTGGCCATTACATTTATTTTTCTGTTTATAATATATATCCTTCTTATTAGTTGATTACAGGACAGTTTAGCATTGATATAACAAAATATGGCTAGCCTACAATTTAGTGTTCATTCTGTCATATCAGACTGTACTGTCTTTCTCTCAAAGGATGACCCACTGGCTCACAGTGTTGGCTAATTAACAAAGTTAATAGTCTACTTAAGGTTAAATACTTATAATTTCAGTAGTTGCTTTAGTTAGAAAGCAACATGAGCATCCTGTCTCTTTCTTCCAGTAATAAATCAAAACAATGGAGAAGAAGATGTTTCTGTGATATTCATAATGAGCCAGGTTGATAAGAGAATTACATTCCCAGTATGCCTGAGGGCAATAGGTTGTCTTATGGCAGGGGTGAAATGCTCCGGGTTCGGACCAGCTCGCCCGATCCAATAGCGATGGCGGCTGGTGGTCGGAGAACCGGTAGCAAAAATCCCTGGCCCCGCCCGCTGCCCCTACTGAGCCCATTATCAGAGGGTTGTTGTTTTTTTACTTTAAAATCAGTTTTTCTTCAGCTGAAAACTTGCCTTTAAAAGTTAAAAAAAAAAGCCTTTGATGATCCCGCGGCTCAACTGAGATCATCAGAACCCTTTAAACTCTTTTTTAAACAACCTCTTCGGCCGAAGAGGTTGTAAAAAAAAAAAAGGTTTTAAAAGGCTCCTCTGGTGATCCCAGCTGAGTTCCTCATCACCAGAATCTTAAAAAACATGTTTTCTACAAGCTCTTCAGCTGAAGAGCTTTTTAAAACAATTATTTTAAGAGGTTCTGGGCTGCTATGAGGGAACTTCAGCTGGGATCGTCAGAGGAGCTTTTAAAATCTTTTTTTCCTCTGGCGATCCCAGATGAGTTGCCTCATCATCACAGGCTTTTAAAATCACTTTTTAAATAGCCTCTTAAAAGAGCCCCCACCAATGCCCACCCAATCACCCCTCTTCACTTACCTGTAATTGCTGCTCCTTTCAGGCTTGCAAAGCCATGCTTTACATCAGTTGCATCAGCTAGCAACTGAATCTGCCTGCCTGAAATCCATCTCCTCCGTCAGCAATTTAATCTGCCTGCTTTGCTGGCTGAGGAACTCTGGGAATTGAAGTCCACAAACCTTAAAGTTACTAAGGTTGGAGACCCCTGATCTAAAAAATATAAATAAAATAAAATAATAAAATAAAATATTTGTGCAGCTGAAATTTGGTGTGTTTCTGTAGTGTTTCACTCTAACTACACAAACACACAAAATCTCACGAAGCTGTATGTGGCGTTTTGTGGGTGTGTATGAGAGAGAGTCAGTTGTGTTGTGTTGTGTGTGTGTGTATGTAAAGTGTGAAAGTTGGTTTTTGAGCTTTTTGTGGCTGTGTGAGGTTCCTGCTTGATGCAAGGGCCATTTTGGGTGAAGTGCAGCTGCTTTTACATTGCGTGTGAGTCAGTTGTGTTGTGTTGTGTGTGTAAAATGTGAAAGTTGGTTTTTGGTACCTCTTATTGTTTTGTATACTTTGTTTATTATTTTTATTATTTATTGTTATTGGCCACGCCCACCCAGTCATCTGTCTACCAAGCCATGCTCAACAATTAAGCCACGCCCACAGAACCGGTAGGGAAAATTTTTAGATTTCACCCCTGTTTTATGGGTTATGTCATGTTGCATAGTGGAAATAGCTTTCTCCTCCGATATTTGGTTACTGAGACTCACTCGCTAAACTAAGATGGATGTCACACTCGAGTGAGTAATAATAGGGTTGATTTATTAATAGAGATTTTCACTGAAATGGCACATCTTAGTTGTTTACAAGTAAATTTGTAACAAGTTTACTCAATCCAACAAAGTATAAGGAATATTACCTGTTGTAAGAGCCATTTCATGTTCTGGTTCTAATTTGGCTTCTGACTACTTATTTAGAAATAGAGAAGAGGAATATTAAAATTAATTCTATGCATGTGCCTTCATTGCAAAAATTGTAGGAAACGTCTAAACAGACTTTTTCCCAAAAGTTCCTGAAAAACAGATTACCGTATATACTCGAATATAAGCCGATCCGAGTATAAGCCGAGGTCCCCAATTTTACCCCAAAAAACTGGGGTAAACTGGGGACTCGAGTATAAGCCGAGGGTGGGAAATGAGGCACCTCCCGGTCGGCGAAACCCTCCCTCCCTCGGCCGAGAAGGCTGGCGGCTCCCCCGCCCCGCCCTCTCACTGCACCGGCAGGGCTTCCCCGCGCTAAAGCAAAAGCCCGCCAAGTTCGCGCCGGCCGGTATAATGTGAAAAAAACAAAAAAAAAAAACTCGAGTATAAGCCGTATATACTCGAGTATAAGCCGAGGGGACGTTTTTCAGCACAAAAAACGTGCTGAAAAACTCGGCTTATACTCGAGTATATACGGTAATAATATTGATAAGCAATTTGGTTTTAATTTTCACTCACAGACTGAAAGTAGTTAAATCCACAGACCCATCTTTTAATGGGTACAGGTCATGATAATTATACATTATATTAAGGATAGCTTTTAAATATCACTTGATTTGCAATTTAAAGGATGAGAGTTATTTTCATTTCATTTCACATGGGTGTACTTTAGGAATTCCTCTAATACCTTGATAGCTGTTATGATGGGGGAGTGCGGTGCTTCATAAGAATTAGGGCGCTGCGCTGTCAATCAGCAGGTTCATGTTCAAGATCCAGTTGTTGATGCAGGACGGGGTGAGTTCCTGTCACATGCTCCAGCTCCTGCCTAGCTAGCAGTTCGAAACTGGATGATTGCGAGTATATAAAAGGGTACCACTTTGGTGAACAATTTAATGGGGACAAGAAAGGAGCCCCCAACTGGCATCCCTTGGGCAACAGTGATGTCGCTGTTCAATTCTTTCAACCTGGAAGCACTTTAGTGTTCCTAACATGACTGTAGTAATGGATTGTGTGGGTGATCTTGGAGAATGAGAGGAAAAGATGCTGCTAGGAAACAATCAGACAAGAGCAGAAGGAACCCCCAGTGGCTGAACAGTCAGAGAAAGAAATTTAGGAAGGACCCACCCTGGTTAGGCAGTTAAAGGTGGTGGCCATAAGGTTGTACTTTCAGACTTGCAAGATTCTGTTAACACCTAGTCTTACAATAAAGCAGAATTTATTCATCTAATCATGTTTCCTGTCTAGTTTACCTGAGAGGGCTGATAGGTGAATAATGTTGTGGAATTAATTAATTAATTAAAAGGCTTTTAATCTGATCCAACCAGGTTGCAATTATGGGAAAGCAACTGTACCTCAAATCAAAATAGTTAGAGAGTTCCTACTTTTGATAGAAATTCTGCTGACATTTCAGATTATAGTTAATAATGCATTATCAGATGAACCTAGCAAATAAATAATGGCAAAAGGTTCAGTCAGTTAATAGACAAAAAAAAAACCACCACTCCTGTTTTAATGAAGTTTCAGCTTCTAATCATTCAGTGGAAGCCAGTGTGTAAAATAAAAATAAAGTATGTTTGTTGTACTGAAAATAGGAGACGAAAGAAGAGGTAGTCCTTAATTTAATGATCACTTTGAGCCCAGAATTCTGCCATAG
The DNA here is from genome assembly GCF_028640845.1 of Ahaetulla prasina. NCBI lineage: Eukaryota > Metazoa > Chordata > Lepidosauria > Squamata > Colubridae > Ahaetulla > Ahaetulla prasina. The sequence continues at coordinate 257,747,169 of NC_080540.1, forward strand.
TTGTTAACTGAGTTGTGCTTCAATTTTCATCCTTTTATTTGCCACAGTTGAATGAATGAATGAAGTTGTTAAGTGAATCATGCAGTTGCTAAGAGAATCTGGCTACCACCATTGACTTTGCTTGTCAGAAACTAGCTGGGAAGGTTACAGATAACAATCACATGACCCCAGGACAGTGCAGCTGTCAAAAATATATGCCAATTGCGAAGTGTTGAATTTTTTATTTTTATTTATTTACATTTATATCCCGCCCTTCTCCGAAGACTCAGGGTGGCTTACATTGCATAAGGCAATAGTATCATTCTATTTGTATATTTACAAAGTCAACTTATTGCCCCCCCAACAATCTGGGTCCTCATTTTACCTACCTTATAAAGGATGGAAGACTGAGTCAACCTCGGGCCGGGCTTGAACCTGCAGTAATTGCAGGCTGCTGTGTTCTAATAACAGGCTTCTAACAGCCTGAGCTATTACGGCCCTTTTGATCAAGTGAGTATGGGGATGCTGCCATGGTCGTAAGTGTGAAAAAAGTCACTTTTTTCAGTGCTGTGGTACGTTTGAACAGTCACTGTAGTTGTAAGTCAAGGACTACTTGTATTAGCTATTCACCATCTCATAAAGTAATAAAGGTGGAAGGAAAAAAAAAGAATCTAAAATGAGCCACAGTGGCACAGTGGTTAGAGGGCAGTACTGCAGGCTACTTCTGCTGATTGCCAGCTGCCTGCAATATGGCAGTTCAAATTTCACCAGGCTCAAGGTTGACTCAGCCTTCCATCCTTCCAAGGTGGGTAAAATGAGGACCCAAATTGTTGGGGACAATATGCTGTCTCTGTGAAACTCCTTAGAGAGGGCTGTAAAGCACTGTAAAGCAGTATATAAGTCTGTGCTATTGCTATTGCTGAAAAAAAAAATCTTGTATCTGGTATTTGTGAAGTGATACCAAAAGAGGCTTTTGGCTAATCTCTGAGCTAACTACCTTTCGTTCTTTTTTACATTGTGTTTCAGAGATGGTGAGCAAAGTTTAAGTAGATCAATGGTCAATAGCTCCGATAAAATAAGCCGGAAGAGTGGCTCTTCAGTGTTCCAGCATTCTGTAGAAAGATGGAAAATCAATTCCTCCTTGGTGCTGGAAATAAGGTTAGTATCTTAAATAATACAGTATATAGTCATTCATATATATAGCTCGCAGCTTTGATGAGACTGGGAAACCTTTTTTATTTAGCCTTGTCCTCTGTGTTGGATACAAAATAATAGATCTAGAAGATGAATAATTTTGGGAAAATAAATTTCTCTTGGTCTACACTACTGTATGTGTTTGTGAAATTAAAGAAGATCTTATCTGTCTTGGGAAAAAGTTACAAAGCAACTTTGACCAGAATGATAGAAGACTTTAAACTGAAATAGCTTTTTGGCCTTTTGCATATATAGGTTGTGTTTAAACATATTAAACATTAATATGTTTAATATTTCAGAATGATGAAATAGAAATATGAAAGTAAATTATACTAATAATGAATGCTTTGAGGTTGATTTTTAGGTAGGTTTATTAGCTAGAATTTAAGTAACTATATTTAAAACAGGACATATACTATTGATATTTGCTGCATGTCAACTTCTTAGGAGCATCTGGTAGCCATTGTTGAAGATTCACCTTTTGGATAAGTCTTTGAATTGTCCTTACAAAGCTCTTCTTTCAGAAGTCATAAAATATACCTTCTTTCTACTATATCACTCTTTTTAACTGCCTAACCCCAAGCTCTTCTTTTTAATTGCCATCAGAAAAACAGTAAAAAGCGGAAGGTACCGTTGAAACCACAAATATCTCTATGGTTGTGTATTCATGTGACCAAAACTGTTATGAAGATGGGAAGAGAAATGTATTTTGGAAATAATCAAGATCACAGCTAATGGTGTATTTGATAATTTGGAGTGAACAGTTATCTTCTGCTAAACTTCAAACGAACAGAATATTTTATTAGAGCTTTCTAAAAATTACTTGTCTGATGTGAAAGCAAGGGAGAGGATATTTTAAGTTTTTAAAAGTTTTCTTTTAAATTCTATACTGTTATGGAATGCTAATATAAAGGATCTATCAATTGCTGATCTGAATATCCTGAGCAATGAGTGAATAGTATATAGCCTTCATAAAAATTAGCACAGGTAGAGAACTAGAAGATATGGGGAAATCTCTGGATATGCAATCAGTTGCATGAACTTCTCCTCCCAAATTAAAATCCCTTGCCCTGAGATTGAGAACATGGATTAAACAGTCACAGCATACTTGAACAATCTCTTGGAAATAAAGCAACAACAAATAACAGCAGTTAGTAGGGCTGTGTATAACTTTGATAGTACTTCACTTTGATTAAGATTTGAATGAAACACCTCCTTATAGCTGCTTCACAAAGCAATATGATCTCTTTCTTCTAAAAGAAAATATTAAGTATTTATGTTGCTTTACCTTGCTTTGTTTCAGAGCCCATTTCAGCTTTTTCCTGTGGAACTCATGCAGTGAAAGTTTTTGAGAAATCCTCCAGGAGAAAGCTGAGACAAATCTTCCCCTGCAGTCCTGTTGAAATTTTATTTCAGGCTGGGCAGGTTAAGCACACAATGCAGGCATTCCCTTATTGAGCTCTGGAGCTTTCTGGCCTACAGCATCCTTGGGCTACTTGCCAGAAACTTTGGTGAGACTGCAGAGGAAATACTACTTATCTCCTTCGGGCATGCTGCAGAGAAAATGCTACTCAGCTTTGACCAGCACATGAGGGAAGAGGGAGGGCATGTCTTACGCAATGTTTGAGAAAGGTCAAAACAATCTGGAGGGTGTGTTCCCTATGTGAGCATCATGAAGAAGGCACTGCTTTTCCACACCAGCCTGCTTTAGATATGAAGTATTTTCTAGGCTGGATTGTTTCATTGCGTGCCTCTGAATCACCCAATTTGGAGATTCTTTGATGGATGCTAAGGGAAAAACCCTGAGAAGAAATCATCCAAATTGGTTTGTTGAGATAAATTATGCCATCTCTAGGCATCAGAGAAGTGAAATCACATTGCTTTCATGGGATTAATCACAAAAGTAAAATGTATCTTGATTCCTTTTGGAGAGTTTTGGGTTGGCAGAAGGCTGCAGGCCAAAATTAGTGAAAGAAGGAAAAGTCGTAAGAAGTCTTATTTGTATATATAAAACTATAAATGGCTATTTCTCCATTACCATGCTTAAATTATGAGATTCTTTTAATTTGATTTTAATTTTCTTTTAATTTCTACATTATTGAACCATTTGATGTAGGTGCATCTGAAACTCTTAAAAAAACCACATAAAATTGAAACATTGAACTGAAATGTGTTTATAACTAATATATTTAATTAGCTGTTTTTTGTTTTCAATTTTTTGTTAATTCTTATTAACCTAATCTTAATCTTCTTAAACTAAATTCTCAAAGCAGTCTGTGGAATGACATATGGCAATTTCAGTGGAACATTATCAATATATTAGATTGAACATAAACCTCCACTGCTTTCTCTCTCACACACGAAGACACATTTTTAAAACATACGGACCAGAATGTTTTAAAATGTTATTTTGTTAAAAGTCCTATTTTGTTTTCAGTTGAATAACCACAAAGGCTCTCACATATTTACTAGAGGTGGAGATTTCCTTTTGTTCTGAAAAAAGGAAACGGCAAAAAGTCTTCAAGCTAAGTTGAAAAGCATGTGAGCTGTTTGTGGTTTTTCAGCACTGCAGGCTCAATTGTGAGATAGGTAGCATTTGTAAGCGGTAAAAAAAAAAACCTGTGCTAAGACTTATTTTTCATATGTTAATAACAAGTGTGGCATATATAGTGGATTATATGGTGGTGTTAGTCACAAAAACCCACATGAGTAGACACAGGACTCCTTAAAATTATTTTGTTCCCTTCCAGAACGAGGAGAAAGAGGGAGTGAAAGACATCTTGAATAGTTCACAAAAGTCCCAATATTTTTTAATTGTTAGCATTCTTCAAGCACTGGCTGTTATTGTATTTGCTCTTGGGAATGATCTGTACAGAACCCTTATCCTAACTCCCAGAATATGTTCTCTTTGTATTCTCAAAACTATTTTTGTTTGATTTTACAAATTGTTTCTTCACCCCCAAGGCTCCTAACAAAGTAATGCTAGACTATGCCAGGCAGCATACTGTCCTACCATTATTTTAATCAAGTAAAAATGATGCAAATACTGGCATTTAATTCCTCTGATTGACTTTACAAAACATAGACATCTATCTCCATCCTATTTGGGCATCTAGTGGTTGAGCTGAGGTGGGAAAATGAGGAAATGTGCAAGATAGTACAATTATGTAAATATTATCTCTTGTATAAGTGAGGCATTTGTGTAGTTATGCCATTACGCGCATTATTTTGGCATCACTGCAATGTGTTGTGGATGCTACGAATGTATCTTCCCCTCAACACACAAATAATCATTAGGAAGCTCAGTCTCTTCAATGGCATTGTGTTATTCTGCTCAGTGTGAATTTCAGCAATCCAAGGAATTGTTTTTGCTGAAATCCACACAATGCTTATCTCAGCATTGGAATGGATTTGGTCGAATTCTGGGTTGTAGGCGTTGTCTGACTTTAGCTTTTCACTTCTACATGTTTCATGACCTACATAGGTAACATCTTCCATTCTATGAATTTGGGAAGTACTGTCATATATAGATGCTTACCTAAGCCTTCAAACCTGAGCTACATATATTGTCTGCCATTGCAATTCTGCAAGAATACAGGATAACAAAAATTTAATGGTGTCTTACTCATCCTTTCAATGCCATTTGAATCAGCATTGAGTTTGTAGCCTCACAGGGAGCTTGCTTGTTTGAAGACATGGTTTGTTAGGTAATGGAGGAGACATTTTCCTAATTCTCATTTCAGCAAGACTTTCCTTTCTTTGAAGTGAGAAAGAGAATGTAACTTAAGTTCCAAAACCAAAAAAGGATAGTATTTTAACGTTAAAAAAAAGCTCTGTAACAGTCTATACATTTTACAGATTTTGTTTATACTTATTATTAGCTTCTAGGCATGGCCAGAATTAATGTAGAAAACAATATTAGATTCACATTTCCATGCTAAGCAGTGGTTTAACCAATGGATTGCATGATGTGCAATGTAATTCAATGGTAGCAATATTGTAAACCATTCTCTATATTGTCTCATGTTAAATATTAAAGACTATTGTTTATACAGATTAGCCCAAGATCAGTTAAACCATCAGCCTCAGCTTTAAAGAGATGGTCCAGATAGAAATGGGTTCACATATTTATTGTTTGTGATTTGTTCTATTTAATAAAGAAATTTCATTTGTTAGAAAATGATTCAATAAAGTCTCTAAAAAGTGAAGTCTTTCCTTACAAAATTGCCTCATAGGATAAATAAAGAGGAGTTAGTTATAGCAATAGCCATTTGTTTGGTGAAATCAATAACTCCTAGGAGAATATAAACACAAATCTTTCATTTTCATTCCTCACAATAATTTAATTGCAACTATGTAATGTGTGAACTTTTTTAAAAGCTGGGTTTGTGAAGATTTGTTTGGACCATCTGTCTTCTTGACACTCGGAGATCTGAACCTAACTACTGAGTTACGTCATTTGCATTTTTGAAGTGAGAAATCAATAATTTTTTAAAAACCAAGTTCATATTAAGTTATGTATTAAAGTCAAATAATCAAAGTCATCATGTCTTTTTAAAAGTAACAAGCTTGAGAGATTTTTTTTTAAATGGAATGATATATTTTTTTATTGATAAAGTGGATAAATTGAGTGAAGAAAGTTGAATGCAGGCAGTTCAAAATTGCCGTGTCTCAGAGTCTCAACTGGATATCATTATGCCCAGGGATACTTCCCTTAGCCTGCTTATTGCCAGACCTTCCCTGATTTTATTTTTTTAAAATATTTTAAAATAAGAATAATAGGAATAATGATACCATACCTCTAGCACCATGAAACAAAAATATTTACCTATCCCAAGTCCTTGGGAAGCACTCAGTGGATGAAAAAAATGCAAACCCAGTCTAAACAGGTGGCTGACTATGTTACCAATTATAATGACAGGAAGCTTTCAGAAATGCTTCTAGACTCATCTATGTTCCACTAGCAGTTTTTAGAAAGCTCTTATAAAGGTGTGTGCTCTGCTTTCTTTGAAAATAGGCAAAGCAAACTGATGACTAAAAGGAGCGGAGAGGAGTAGCTGCATCATTTTGTCTACTTAAAAGTGTGGAGTTTATAACTAGCCATAGCTACTAAGGCAACAATTTTATAAGAGTACCCGAATGCCAAATATGCCCATTTAACCATAGACCCAATACTTCTGTTTAATGTCTACTAATAGAACATTAAGTTAGTTCTGCTGGATCAATCCAAATCTTGGCCTAATGTTTTATTTCTTGGATGTTTTATTCAAAATGAGACATGGAGTCATGCCTTCCCTGTGACTGTTTCTTTGAACAGGTATTTAGAAGTGCTTATATGTTGCTGCAATCCAGAAATAACACTGCACCCTCCATGGCAGACACTAAGACCTCTCTGTCATAAATTTATCCATAACTCTGGGCCGCAAGTGACTCAAAGGGCATTTTAACAGCAAAACACAGATTTTTAGTTGTATAATCTTTCATTTTTTGTCATGTGAAAATAAAACTGAAAATAACCTTCACTACTAAACTATCTCTTGGCACTCCTGTTTTCTTTTTTTGTTCAGTCTCCACCCCCAAAATCTCCCTTAGCAATAGCAATAGCACTTAGACTTATATACCACTTCATGGTGCTTTTACAGCCCTCTCTAAACGGTTTACAGAGTCAGCATATTGCCCCCAACAATTTTACCAACCTCGGAAGGATGGAAGACTGAATGAACCTCATTTTGCAAAAGGGTAAGATCAATATATCAGTGTAGCCTTAAAGGCTGATTGATTGATTGACTGACTGACTGATTGATTGATTGACTAATTCTTGGTAAAATCAAATCCTGACTTTCCTGACCTAGTTCAGTATTCTGGTTTCATTAAGGTAGTTAAATACTTTCAGGTTTTTTTTCCAGGCTGTATTTCTCTGCAGAGACTTATAGTACAGTAGACTCCATGCTTTTATCACAAAAAAGAATTTTAAGACAGGCTGTAAATAAATTTTTAATACTTTCACACATGTCTTACCCAATTGTTTTGACACAAAGTATGTTGTAAATTGTCAAGTTTATAATTCTAATCTAGCTAAAATTAGACTTTCTAATTAGGTTAGTATCTATTTGTCTGCATTCCCAAAAATGTGTTACGTTAATGATTGATAAAGCCAAACAACTCTAGCATTAAAGAGTGAAAAAGCCTTCTAGATATATTTATATTCTTAAATGTGTGGGATATAATATTGAGAGCTTTCTCTGGCAACTTGGTTTCTATTTATTAAAAGTCTAAAATATATTAATATATTTTTTCCATAAAAACTGTTCTAGGGTGCTAACAAAAATACAGTTGCAATTACACTATTATTAATATACACAGTGTAATGTACTTAATAAAAGAAATTAAAGGTCTAAGTTCAAATTTTCACTTGGCAATTAAATTCATAAAAAGACCTTGAACTAGTCAATTCTACCTCAATTTACCACACAGAGTTGTGTAACATAGCAAGGAACAGCCAAACCATGCTTTTCACCTTGAAAGATAATACAAAGGAAAGGGTGGAACAATATGGTAGAACCAGTGATTAGACTTGTGATGTCCAGGTTCAAGACCATCTTCAGCTATGGGAGCTCATAGGTGACTTTGAACTATCTTTCAGCCCAACATAACTTGTAGTGTTGTTGCTGTGGAGAAAATCGAGCAAGGGATTCTGCTCTATGCCACCATGAATCCTTGGATAAAATAATGACTTGCTTAAAGTAAGTAATGTAATGTTCAGTTGCAGGCATCACAAGTTATGGACTTTAATTAGACTTTGTAGAGCAGTCTCCAGTTAGAGAAGATTGCTTTAAGCCTGAATTTGATTTCAAAAGCTGTCTCTAAGCAGCCTACCTGATGGCAAAAAACAGCTTGTTCTTTCCCTAACTGCTTTTTCAACAGAAAGGAAGAGGGGGGGGGAGAGGGAGGGAGGGAGAGAGAGAGAGAGAGAGAGAGAGATGGAAGCAACTAAAAAGGTGTTGCTTTGCCTTCTTTGGATTTCAACCTCATCTGCTCTTGAGTGACTAGAAGCATGTAGCCCATAATGGTTCACTCATGGGCACAGGAGTACTGCAGAAAAAAGGAATCATCATTCGTGATACAATTGTTTGACTCCGCATAATGCAGCTACTTGTTTTGAGTTCCCAGAAAATGGGAAGCTTGTACAAATTCATTATAATTCACTGCATTGTTCTTTTGCAGCTATTAGTGCAGTTAGATTGGTTATTTATTTTATTCTTTAATGCAGTTTTTGCATTTTGTCAACTTAGGTATATAGACTTAAAAGCTTTTAAAACCATCTGGATGCAAGATTACATTAAGGATAAAATATCATTAAGGATAAAAATAAAAAAAATTGCAGAGCAGTGAAACTGTAGGGAAATGAAACATTTGCCTTACTTTATTATCATTTATCAAGAGTTCTCGGCACTTTAGGTTTTAATATTTTTCATTTTGCTTCATTCCTTCATTACTCTGAAACACATATTTCCTTGTTTTGAAACTGATTTAGTTGTATCTTGAAGACAGAAAATATTTTTTCCCACATTTAACAATATTTAAGTTTCATATATATATGTGTATATGAATATACCTCACTGAAATAACTTTCAGTTAGAATCTTAGATATTATTCTTCTGAATTAAAAGCACTGAATAAGGATACTGAGGGGATTTTTAATGGCATTATTTCTTATGTATTTCTTTGTATGGAAATCTATCCTTTTTTCCAGTTTATATGTTTTAAAGTCTGTAGATCTTCTGCAATTGTCATTTACTAAGAAAAGAGCTCTGCTAGAGGAAATGAAAGACCCATCTAGTCACATATCCTATTTCTCTTATGATCAACCAGATCCCCAAATGAATCTTGTAAGCGGAATATGATATAGGAGCCAGTTGCTGTTCCTTAACAGCTGGTAGGCACAACTGAAGGAAACATGAGGTCATTATGACTAAATGTTTTTAATTATCCATTTAATTTGACCTACTTCCTTTTAGTCCTCTAAGTTAGGAGTCTCGAATCTTGGCAATTTTAACTTCAACTCCCAGAATTTCTCAGCCAGCCATACAAATCGTAAAGTTGCCAAGGTCAAAGACACCCCCCCCCCACTATAAGTTGTTAGCCACTACCACGTGGTCGTTTATTCATTGTCTTTACTAAATTTTTCACAATTCACCTTTTGTGGACTGAGTATGTACTTTAACTTCCAGAAATTTGAGCGATAGCCACGTTGTCTGGGAAATTCCGGGAGAGGAAACACCGTAAGATTGTACTGTGGTTGGCTGCCATCAAACCTAAACTAGGCTTCATATGGTGTTTTTTAAATTTATTTTAAAGAAAAACTCCATCCATTCACACGTGCATTAAACATTCCTATCTTCATGTATGACATTGCCCCAACTCTCTTGCATCAACATCCGTGGATGCAATCTTTATTTCTCCAGAAAAACCTATTGAATATGTCCTGCTACTAAAAGGTTGCCCATTCCTTACATGAGATAAACAATAAGCCATTGGAGATGATAGCTTTGAAACTGAGTTCCAAGTATGAGGTTAATTACTAAAAGGCTACAGGCTAGGAAAGGAATAACTGTCAAGTTAGACAGATCTTTCTAAAAGATGGCACATTTATCAGGTAGGCAGGTTGTTTGCTGTGCTTGAAGAGATAACACATCTTAGACAGCCTCTTGGGGCACATAACTGTGCCTGAAAGGTGACTCACTGGCCTGCCGTCATGGAAATCTAAGACCATTTTTGAGTGTGTGTATCTAAAAGTAATCAAGGAAGTATTCCTCATGTTGTTTTATCTTTCAGAGGTCCTTGGCAAAGATTAGTTTCTGCTCAGACTTCTCTATCATCCTGGGCTAAGCATGCACAAATTCACTTATATGATTCAGAAATATACTGAGGAGCATATTGGAAAACACAATTTCGTGTTCAGTGCTAAGTTATAGCAAACATTTTTTCAAAAGAAAAGCTTTATAATGGGATACCTACAAACATTTGATCCATGGTAGAAGGGGGACCATCAATTTGCCTGAATTCATGAAGGAACACTGCCTTCCAGAATACTGACTGGGATAGATTAACCAATAAACCAACATGAAGCTGTTTCCAAAGTTCCTTCTGTAGGCAGTTACGAGTAGAGCTAGGATTCAAACTGACTTATCACCACAATCGCGCCCAAAATTTCTGTTGCTAAGTGAGACAGTTGTTAGGTGAATTTTGCCCCATTTTATGACTTTTCTTGACACAATTGTTAAGTGAATCACCTCAGTTGTTAACATAATTGTGAAGTGAATCTGGCTTCCCCATTTGCTTGTCAGAAGGCGGCAAAAGGTGATCACATAACCCCAGGACATTGCGACCAGTGGTGAAATCCAAATTTTTTTATTGCTGGTTCTGTAGGCATGGCTTGGTGGGTGTGGCAGGGGAAGGATACTGCCAAATCTCTATTCCCACCTTACTCCTGGGGGAAGGATATTGCCAAATCTCCATTCCTACCCCACTCTGGAGCCAGCCAGTGGTGGTATTCGCTGGTTCTCCGAACTGCTCAAAATTTCCATTATTGGTTCTCCAGAACCTGTCAGAACCTGCTGGATCACCTCTGACTGTGACCATCATAAATATGAGTTAATTGTCAAGCATCTGAATTTTGATCGCATGACCATGGGGATATTGCAATGGTCATAATCTCTTGAAACCTTTCTACCCAAAGCTCTTTCCATAGGTTTAGATTGCTCTCATACAGGTTTTTTCTTAAGAAATAAGAGTTGGACTGCCTGTGGCTTTAGTATTTTAAATGCATAAAGGTCAAGTTTCTGAGTTGAATTTATCTCCTGCTGCCTTTAGAGACACACTTGTGCTGAAGGTACTTGAAAAGAATTGCATCTATTTGAAACCATAAGCTCACTCTGCAATTACTTTTGGAACGGTCTTACAGAAAATTGCTATCTTCCCCTCTTGAATTAATGTGTGAATCTGTGCTTAGCTATCAGTTTTGCTACTTTTCTGGATATTGTGATGCAATTGTTGATCATTTAAATCTATATAAAATAAATACTTCAGTAGTCAATTTGAAAGAAAACACAGCTTATTTTCTGTCTCACCCTCATGCATTTCATCTGCCAATCAAACCAAATGCACCCCATACCCATTCTAGAATGCCTGGTTTGATCTCACCAGCCACATTTATAAATGAAATCTTGCTGTATTGTCTGTGTGTGGCGTTTTTGAAGAACTTCTTCCACACTGTGAAGCATCAAGGATTTCTGCATGTAATTTGCAAGTTTCTTTCTTTCTCTCGTTCAGTTAAGGCTATATTGGAGAAATGAGGAGGGGATATTGTGCAGATGTGCAGAGAAAGAGCCTTACAGTCCTTGATATCCAGTACAGTACAAGCAATCTCAACTTATGACCACAATTGAGCCCAAAATTTATGTTGCTAAGCCAAAAATTTAAGTTAATTTTGCCCCATTTTACGACCTTTCTTACCACAGTAGTTAAGTAAATTAATACAGTTGTTAAGTTAGTAACACAAGTTGTTAAGTAAATCTGACTTCCGTATTGACTTTGCTTGCCAGAAGGTCAGAAAAGGTAATCATGACCCTGGGACACTGCAACCGTCATAAATATGAGTCAGTTGCAAAGCATATGAGTTTTGACCACGTGATCCTGGGGATGTTGAAATGGTCATAAGTGCGCAAAAATGGTCATAAGTCACTTTTTTCAGTGCTGTTGTAATTTTCAACGGTCACTAAATGAACTGTTGTTAAGTCAAGGACTACCTGTATATTTTACAGAATGCCGAAAACTCTCAACTTCAGCAGAAGCCTCTTTGCTCCTCCAAGACATTATTTGTGTTTTCTATTCACTAATCTCATTGCTCTATCCCAAATCTTGTCCCCAAGAAATAGCCACACAGTGCATACTGCTTCAAAGAAAGCAGTAAGAGCAGCTTACAGTAAATCCATTCCCAAAGCAGAGGAGAAAAGAATTTTTTCTTGTTAGGAACAGGTATTCGGGGTATTATTTGCTTTTTACAATTGGCTTGCGTTTGTCAGCATCTAGACTTGGCCAGGATGAGAGGTAGAGTTTCTAGTATCAAAATGATGTCATTTCCTCATGGATCTGACTCGACAACTGACCTTTAAACAGATCTTTCACAACTGTCCTAGAAAAAGTACTTTAAAATGACTTTTCTTTTGTCATTTGTGTACATCAATGTACACAGATGTGGAGTTGGGCCTGAAAACATGAGAAATCTCTGCTAACAAATGCTCAGTCCTGCACATTGGCAATAGAAATAAGAATATCAAATATTTGCTGGCTGGAAATGATCTAAAAGTTGACCCACACAAAGACCTAGGAGTATTCATTTCAAAAGATCTAAGTCCCAGAGCTTACTGTAACATCATTGCAAAAAAGGCATTAAGAGTTGTAAATCTTATTTTACGAAGTTTTCTCTCTGGAAACGCTATACTCCAAACTAGGGCATATAAAATCTTTGCAAGACCTATTCTTGAATACTGCTCACCTGTCTGAACCCTCACTGTATTTCAGACATCAATACATTAGAGAGGGTCCAGAGATACTTTACTAGAAGAGTTCTTAAAGCTTCTGTTCGAAATAAAATTCCGTATACACCCAGGGTTGAAATTTTAAGTCTAGATCGCCTCGAACTACATCATTTACGTTCCAACCTATGCTTAGTTCATAAGATTATTTATCAAAACGTTCTACCTGTAAACGAGTACTTTAATTTCAACCATAACACAAGGGCTATTAATAGATTTAAACTCAATGTAATTTGCTCTAATCTTGATTGTAGGAAATATGATTTCTGCAATAGAGTAGTAAATGTCTGGAACACTCTACCTGATCCTGTTGTTAGTTTCTCTAATAGCCATACCTTTTACCGCAAACTATCTACCGTGGAGCTATGATGTTTCTTAAGAAGTCCCTAAGGGCATGCTTAAGTGCACCAGCATGCCTACCGTCCCTGTCCTACTGTTCCCAATTATATGTAATCATTCTATGTGTTTATGGCTATCTTTTGCCTATTTATATCCTTTTTTGCGCAATTTTTTTTATGTGTCCAAGTCTATATTTATACTGTTACTTGTTTCCTTGTACATATTCATAAATAAATAAATAAATAACCATCTATTGGAAACAGAGGTTCTTCACTCACCATCTTGGCCTAACTTTTATTAAGATAAGCATATATAGCTATAATTTAGTATGTTATCTGAAACTGATTTGTTAAATGAAAGTTCTTTATTGTGTTTTTTTTTGTGTAGAATTACTTTGTTACAGATAAGATTGAAACTAATTTTTCTACTAAAAGTATTGATTTCTTCGTTGATTAAAAAAATCAGTAAAATTGGGAGCTGGACATGAAATTTCAAAATTACATTGTGATTTTTAATCTTAGGTTTCCAAATGTAATTTTGTTATAATTTTATAAAGTTCACAGATAATTATTTTTCACTGTATGTGTTAAGAGGTGTCATATTTTGCTGAAAAAAGGACAAATGTTTCCATCCTTTGAATAGTAACTTGTTGAATACTAGAATCTATTTGATGATAGAAATGGAGGATTTGCAGAAAAGGGGGAGTATATAAAATTCAAACAAGGGCATCAATGAAAATCAGAGTCTTAGATTTTTTTTAATTATTTCCTTCTCTGCCCTAAATGTTGATTTCCTATTTCTTCCTGATGTACAGTAGAGACTTTATCTGACATTTGAATTAGGCAATTAAAGTATGAAGTATCTTGAAGTGACCATACAAGTTCGGAAATGAGTTTTCCCAAAAGTAATAGATCATCTTCTGAAATACATCTTTCAGAAGTGATATATGAGCAATGGGTTTTCTTGTGCTCCGGGCATCATCCAACAACAATTTCCTTAAGTTCTTAAAGAGGTACAATACATTTGCCTTCTTGTTTATAATGCAGGAAGAATATTCTTCGATTCTTGGATGCCGAAAGGGACATCTCGGTCGTCAAAAGCAGTTTCAAACCTGGAGATGTAATCCACTATGTGCTAGACAGACGCCGTACACTAAATATTTCTCAGGATTTGCATCGCCTCCTTCCTGAAGTTTCTCCAATGAAGAACCGTCGATTTAAGACATGTGCTGTTGTAGGAAATTCTGGCATCCTTCTGGATAGCGGGTGTGGAAAAGAGATTGACAGCCATGAGTTTGTTATAAGGTGAGCCTTTATCTTTTGCTTGACAGATTGCTTATTACTTCAACAGCAATGAACAGAAATGCTTAACTTGGAATGATAGCTCAGAATTTCTGGAATAAATCTTTCACTGTATGATGCCCAAATTAAAGATGTTTCAGTAAGAAAGGAACAGGGCTGTCTATATATTATGAATGAAAAATTGCACTGTTGGAGACTGTAGAGAAATTGGTGATGCTGTTTGTAGGATCTGCTTTTGCTCTTTATGCTGGCACAATAATTATTTTGATAGGGAACTGGCTCCACAAAGAGAAAATGTTTTCAATTTCTCCCTCTTGCCAGTTATCATAATAGAAAATTACCATATTTATTTATTATACATGCACTATCTATGGTTACGTTTAGAGAAATACACTGGGGATTAGCCAAATAATTCCCATTGAGGGATTTGTTAGAATTTCCTATCGAAACTCTTATATGCTGTACTGTCTTAATTACATGCAAAAATATGTTCATATATCTCATTTTAATAATTAGTTTCTTCAAAATTGAATATCATACATTATCAAAGATCAGCAAGAAATCAAAATGCAGGTAAAATAAATTTAATTAAAAATAATACAAGACATTTGGAAACTATTTGGGTTTTATTCCACTAGTCATGACCAACTTTAGCGGGTGATTCTCATTTCTGTTTCTTAATCCAAAGAACCAGCATTATCTAGAGACAAAGACAAAGAACTATCACATCTCCAGATTGGAAATTAAAGAAGGTAATAAAATCAATTAGATACAATTTATGCTTAGTGTATTTTCTAAGTAAGAGTTTACTAGATCTATAGGTATCAAATTATAGAAGGGGAACAATCCAGTCAAAATTAAACAATATTAAGTTTCATATTCCAATAATCTTTGCAGGCTCTCCTTCTCCATTATATCACCAGATTTTCTGACTGATTAATAATCTCTGATGGTGCATTTTGCAGGGAATAGGTAAAATAATTGTGTTGAGTTTGTGCAACTCTTGCACTTAATTTTATAAATCCCCTCCCCAAATATAAATAAAGATAACATCTTCTCCATCAACATTACCACAGCATTGACTTGTAAATTTTAGAAAGTAGTTTTGGGAGGTGGGGCAAAGAGTGGCTGTCGGATGCACGGTTCCTTTGTTCCTTGGGGATATTTTTTTCCCCAGTAGGAACTGTTCAACATCACTACTGAAATGAATGTGACTAAGTCAGCTTTCCTAAATATATAGACCAGGACATGTCACTGTAGGTTTACTTTATGGGTTAACATATTTTAAATGGTGGGACATAGCTTAAGACCTGTCTACACACACTTGGAGTTCTATAAATAAGTACAGTTTAAAAGCTGTGTAAATTACTGTTGTTCAGGCAGTTATCTTTTCAAAGTGAATGTTGTTATTTGTTCTAGGAAGTGAAAAGTTCTGTTTACAAAAACCTGCAACTTTTACAGTTTCCTTGTTTTGCTGCATTTATATCTTTATTTAAAAGAATTGTTGTTTTGGTTACTTTTTCTTTAAATCAAAAAGAGATTCTTCACTCTTCCAGTCAGATGATGGTAGACACGTATACTTAACACTTGGCTGAATAACCTACCATCTTGCAGATGTTTCCTAAGTATAAGTAATAGATACATGTCACTTGTTGCTGGGGTACAAATGAGTTAAAATTCTGCAGTTTATCTAATATAATCCATTTAATTTCTAGAATGCTTAAGAGGAACACATACAAGTGAAAAAACATTGCAAAGTTTATATATAGGGGTGTGTGTGTGCATCTGTTACGTGCAGAAACTAAATAATCATACCGATGTGTTTTTATATATCTAGACAGATCTATAAAACACTGTAGTACTCTTGACAATCTGTTCATTGCATCACTACCTAATATAATTTATTAGACTTTTTATTAACAGTACCACCTGTTGTCATCATTTAAAGAGAGGTTTTCAATTATTCTTGAGCATGGAATATCTTGTGATATCTTCATCTTCCCTTGTAGTCAGAATGGAATGCTGCATTGTCATTCATATATGAGATTCTGGTTATTTGTATATTATTTCTCTTTTTTGTATTAATGAAGGCAAAGGAAGTGCTCATAGAATTATTTCATAGCTTGAATTTAATTCAAGAATTTATTCTTTGGTATGAACTGTGAGTTGAGTTGAGTTGAGTTGTATCTCGAAGATTTAGATCTACAGTGTTCCATGTATTTTTAATCATCAATTTTATTTATTTTTATTTCTCTTTAGATGTTTTTATCCTGCCTTTATTATTTTTATAAATAACTCAAGGCAGCAAACATACCTAACACTCCTTCCTCCTTCTATTTTCTCTACAACACTCTTGTGAAGTGAGTGAGAATGATTGGCCCAAAGTTACCCAGCCAGGTTTCTTGCTTAGGGTAGGACTAGAACTCACAGTCTCCTAGTTTCTAGCCTGGTGCCTTAACCAGTAGAACAAATTGGAAATGTCAATATATGTGATACAAGCCTTCCACATGCTGAATACTTTGTTGACATGTAAATATCAATTCCCAGAATTCCTCAATCAATATGTCTTTGGCTAAAAATTCTGGGATCTGTTCATCATATCCAGAAATGTTAAAACTGGGTAGGCTAGTATATCATACTATAGTATGGGGACAGGTAGTAGCATTCTAAGCCATTGCACAGCTTTTTTTTACAAAGGGATTTTTTTTTCTACTGTAGAATGTTCTCTATTGTGCCAAGCCAGATCTGGAACATTTTTAGACTGCTTTTCTAGATCTAGAAAATATTGAAATAATGAGATATATGGACATGAATAATGCAATCAAATTAGTACATTTAGCACAGGAAACACATATTCCAGTCCACTATCTGTTAGTTCCTTCCTGCTTTTTTTCTAAAGTTGATGAAGATGATTGACTGATAGATAGATAGACAGACAGACATGTATTCTTTCTACATAATATAAAATCTTCCTTTTTATCAAGGAAAAAGGGGGATTCAGCCTATTCATATATACAATCCAATCAGTACTATAGTGTTATTTCATAATCTTCACATCTTGTGAACCCTTCTTGGCTGCAAACCCAAAATAAGGTCTAGAGTTAAACATGTCTATTGTCTGAGTAATAGGTATGTACACAAAACACTTTATTCTGAGCTTGAAATGTAACAGCCCAGTGGTGAAATCCATTTTTTTTTACTACCGGTTCTGTGGGCGTGGCTTGGTGGGCATGGCAGGGGAAGGATATTGCTAAATCTCCATTCCCACCTCACTCCTGGGAGAAGGATATTGCAAAATCCCCATTTCCTACCCACTCTGGGGCCAGCCAGAGGTGGTGGTTGTCGGTTTTCTGAGCTACTCCAAATTTCCGCTACCAGTTCTCCGAACTGCTCAAAATTTGCATTAACTGGTTCTCCAGAACCTGTCAGAACCTGCTGGATTTCACCCCTGTAACAGCCCCAGTTAAAATGTGACTTTATTCAAGTGTCTTATATTCCAACAGAAAAAAATTGAATTGTTTTGAGGGTTCTACTAGAGGGAATTCAAAACAAAGAAAGCCTTTGCTCCCTATATTTTTATCCTGAACTCACAAAGTAGGTGGAGTAAGTTCATGTTGGGTTTTTTTGAAGGGTGTTTGAGGAAGCAAAAAATTAAAATTTAATCAATAAAGAAAAAAGTAAGAACAAAGATGGAGTATTTGATTCAAGAATTTCTTTCTGAGATTTATGTTGATGCATGCACATTTGGAAATTTAAGTTCAAAATCTCATTGTTCCTTACTGTAGAGCATTTGGAACATTATGAAATGAAATTCAGCTTGACTGGGAGCTGAAATGATGTGAGATATCTATTTAAAACCATTAAAAATCAATATTAACAGTATTATTGGGAACTGGTTTATATCTGGAAAAATAAATAATAATGTTTTAAAGAGCATTATTTCAGATATGTGTCATTTAGCTGGAAATCTTAATTATTTCAGAATGTCATGTAGATCTACAAAAACACATTCTCATCTAACAGAAGCTCACATATGAGAATACTGTTAACCCTACAAATGAGACCGTTCAAGTCAACATCTAACACAGTTGAAAGTAGTGCAGTTTAGAAGGACTATTCTAACGTTCTTCTGCCTGTCTTCTGTCAGCCTTCTGAGCTGGACCAGTCAAGAAGCAAACTCAGAAGTTCTAGTTTTGTCAGATTACATTAACAGAATCTTGCAGCCTAACAGTACATTTCTCACACATTGCCTTTACTGCCCAAGAACTTAGGGAGGGTCCCATCGGAGACATTTGCTATGCCCACATTTCTTCTGCGGGCTTAATTTGGCTACATTTGGGGGTCTTCTCATTCTGTTGAATGGGACTGGAGTTTTTCCCCAAACTCCTGTCCTGAAAATGCCACTGTTTGAATGAGAGAATTAAATAAGTGATAAACGTCGTTGTGTTGAATTATCTCTCTCTATATATTGTAAATATAAAAAAAACATCAGGACATAGTTTTTCTCAGGAGGCTAAAATAAGGTTTTAATACAAAACTAAACATGGTGCCTTCTCTTCCCCTCCAAATTTACATATGTTCCTTTTCCTTATTTTTTCATGTCATTTTCAACCACTGCTAGATGTGTCTCTTCAACAATGGAGTGAGTCTGAGAGCTATATTTAAACATCAGTCATGCAACTAGGAACTGAGAATGTGAGTTGTTATTTTTTTCCCCTTTCTGATCTCTCCAGTCCAAAATAACCCCACCCAGCATGCCAAAAGCAATACTGATACTGTATAACTAGCAAAGAGCATCCATAAATGGGGTTATTCAGTAATCAAATTCATGTTCTTGAGGTAGCCCAAATTTGTTTTGTGTATAAATCATGAACCCTGGTTCATTTAGTTCATGCTTTTCTAATCCCTTATTAATAAGCATCCAAATGTAAATATATTAATTTTTCTACAGTTATGTGAATTTCAGCAGGTGATTTATTTAATTAATATTAATCATGTGTTCATAATAGATTAATATTAATCAAGATCATGTGAAGTGTTAGTACCGCTTTATAATGCCTTGGCAAGACCACACTTGGAATATTGCATCCACTTTTGGTTTCCATGATATCAAAAAGATGTTGAGATTCTAATACAGAGTAGAGAGAAGAGTAATAAAAATGATAAGGGAACTATAAGCTAAAACATATGAAGAATGGTGTCAGGAGTTGGTCTAATGAAAAGAAGGACTAGGTGTGATATCATAGAAATGTCTCAATATTTGAAGGGCTGCCACAAAGAAGAAGGGGGTCAACCTATTCTCCAAAACAGGACAAAAAGCAAAGGATAGAAACTAATCAAGGATAGAACCAATCTAGATTTAAGAAAAAAATTATTGACAGTTAAGGCAATTAACCACTAGAACAGCTTCTCTCCAAAAGTTGTGGGAGTTCTGTCATTGGAGGTTTTTAAAAAGAGATTGGACAGCCATTTGGTATAAGGTATCCTGCTTGAATAGGATGTTTAGACTAGAAGACCTCCAAAGTCCCTTCCAACTCTGTTATTCTGTTAACTTGGCACTGGCTGATCTTTACTCAGCTGTTGGAAGAGGTTTGTTTCTTCAATTTTGAAGTCTAGTGAACTAACAAAAATACCAGCAATATTATTCCAAATTACATGCCCTTATGGGACATAGAAGGTTAACTGCAAAGGATAGTTGGATTTATTATCTGGGAAGCTGTTTTCAAATGTCCAATTTTTTTAAAAAAGATCTGCTTCAACATTTAGCATCCAACTTTATTTATAACCTTTTATTTTGATATCTATTCAGACCAAAAAAAGGAAGATACAACCTTAGGGCAAAGCAAAATCTTGTTTTTATGGCCATAACTTCTTCATTCTGTAAAAAAAGAGTATATCAAAAACTTCTGTAAAATAATAGTTGTGGTTTCCAGGAACATTTTGAAAGTGATGGATTTTCCCCCAAGTCACTTGATTTCTGAATTCAAAAAGTAGGTTTTGTGGTTACTAAACAATGTTTTGTTTTCAGATACTACAAAAAGAATTATGCTCGTCATGCAGTGCCTCATTTTGTTTTCACCTTTCTTACTGGAAGATGGGACGCGGTGGCTCAGGGGCTAGGAAGTTGAGCTTGTCGATTGAAAGGTCGGCAGCTCAGCAGTTTGAATCCCTAGTGCTGCCGTGTAATGGGGTGAGCTCCCGATACTTGTCCCAGCTTCTGCCAACCTAGCAGTTTCAAAAGCACATAAAAATGCAAGTAGAAAAAATAGGGACCACCTTTGGTGGGAAGGTAACAGCGTTCCGTGTGTCTTTGGCGTTTAGTCATGCCGGCCACATGACCATGGAGACGTCTTCGGACAGAGTCAGCAACGACTAGCACATATGTGCGAGGGGAACCTTTACCTTTTTACTGGAAGATAAATGTGTTATTAGTGAAATTTAATAAAAACAAGGACAGATAAACTTATATAACCTTATATATATATCAAGGGTGAAATGCTCCCGGTTCAAACTGGATCAATCAATCCAGTAGTGATGGGTGGCCCAGCCCGCCCATGCCCACCCAATTCCTGGTTGGCTCTTTCCTGTTTGCCACTTCTTTTAAAAAATGCTTTTAAAAGGTAAAAAAAAGGGCTCTGATGATCACAGCTTAGCCGTGCGATCGTCAGAGCCTTCTTTTACTTTTAAAAGCACTTTGTTACAACTTATTCAGCTGAATAGGTTGTAAAAAAATGCTTTTGAAGGGTTAAAAAAAGGCTCTGACGATCCCAGCTGAGCTGCCTGATCGTGAGAGCCTTTTTTTTTTACTTTTAAAAACATTTTTTTACAACCTACTGTATTTGGCTGAATAGGTTGTAAAAAATGCTTTTAAAAGGTTAAAAAAAGGCTCTGACGATCACAGCTGAGCCACACGATCTTCAGAGCATTTTTTGAACTTTTAAAAGCATTTTTTTCCAACCTATTTGGCCTAATAGGTTGTAAAAAAATGCTTTTAAAAGTAAAAAAAGAGATTGCGCACCACAGCTGATTACACCCCTCTGCACACGCTGTTCTATTTACCCCATGCTTCCTTTTGGTGTGCACTGCGCGGGCATGTGCACACCTTGCATTTGATGCCTGGTGCGCACTTCACATGTGCGCGCACAGTGCACATGCGCAGCCAGCGAACTGGTAGTAAACCGGTTCAGATTTCCCGATAGATAGATAGATGGATGGATGGATGGATGGATGGATTATTCAAATGAAAAAAATCTCAAAAATAAAAGATACATACAATATTA
Source organism: Ahaetulla prasina (assembly GCF_028640845.1). NCBI lineage: Eukaryota > Metazoa > Chordata > Lepidosauria > Squamata > Colubridae > Ahaetulla > Ahaetulla prasina. Next base: position 257,768,859 of record NC_080540.1, read on the forward strand.
ATTGTTGTGTCTGCGCCCCCCGAGCCGGGCCTGGTGCCAGAAAGTGACTTGGACAGTGAGGGGGAAGGGCCGTCAGGACTTACCTCGGGAGCACCGGCTTGCCTGGCTCAGCTCCAGGAGCCAGAAACAGGCCAGGTGGAAGAGATAACGAGGCCTCCATCCCCTGTCTCTCCTCCCCCCCCCCAGGCCATGCCTGCAGACCCAGCTGATGGCAATCAGGCTTGGTTTCGTAGGCAGGAGAGGAGGGAACAACAGAAGCAAGGGTGGGGGAGGCCTAGGAAGTGCTGAGTCATGGAGCCACACCCCACAGGATATAAAAGGCAGCCAGAGCTGCTGTGTCTCTTTGTAACAGGCAAATCCACTGCTTAAGAGCTGAAGTTTGTTTCTAGGTGACTCACCAGCATTAATGTAGAATAGCACAAGCAATTCTTTTGTCTCTGATTGGCTAAATGAGTGTATAAGATCCTAGACACATTTTCCTAGATGTGGTTTTTTTCCTTGAATGCTTTTATATATATATATGGAATAAATTTACTGAGCTCTTCTTTATACAAATAAAACCTGTTACTTTTTCAAGGCTCTTACTGAGTCTCACTATCTTTGGCACCTCAGTGATTCAGGTAAACTCTAGGACCATAGAATACCAACCTCCCAAATCTGATATTCATTTTTTTTAATTGTTTCAAGAGACAGATCAAAATAGAACAATATTTGCTTGTTCTTTGCTTTTATTCATAGGTCAGAAAGAATATATTTGATGTTTTTTAAAATTCAGGGTTATCTGTTCCATTTTTTTCCTTTCCCTTTTCTTATATAAAAGAATTTTTTTTTTATTATTATTATTATTATTATTATTATTATTATTATTATTATTATTATTATTATTATTATTATTATTATTATTAGTTAATTTTTATACCGCCCTTCTCCCGAAGGACTCAGGGCAGTTTACAGCCAGACAAAACCAACAATAAATAAATACAATACAATTAAAACCAGTATTAAAAACTTATTAAATTTGGCCCATAATTAAAATACATTAAAACCGTAAAAAACCCCATTAAAATTAATAATAATAGTAATAAGCCCACCTGCATCCTATGAAATTGAGCTTGATTTGAAGAAGACTATCTTTTTCTTAGTAGAATTTTTTCAAAAACTTTACCAAATTAAATTAAGATAATATTATTTCCAATATTTCACAGAAAGATATTGTCCGGGATCAAACGCCATTTCCTCTACAGTTTAGAAAATGCATAGATGTACAGTAACTGCTTATAGTAGTGCTCGTATTTTTTCATAAACTCTGGTTGAGATGATTGGTTGAGGTTGAAGGAACTAGTTTAAGTTCCACTGGAGTTCAGGCAGTGATATTGATGTAGTTATGCTTTCCTAGCCTAACCAATTCAATGGTTTCTTGTTAAAATAAAGCAAAGGGGGAGTTGCCATATATATTGCCTTGAGCTTCTAGAGAAAAGATAGGATAATGTTCCTCTTGGAACAGTAGCAATTATAGAGATGGACTTCTTATTAGTTTTGTGACTATCCTTGGCAAGTATAAGAGGAATCTACCTTCTCTACAACTAGTGGTGATATGAAAGCTTCTAATGCAGGGGTGTCAAATTCAAAGCCCGGGTGCTGGATCCGGCCCGCGGAGTGCTTAGATCTGGCCCACCAGGCTGCCCTGGAAACAGCAAAAGAATGGCCTATGGTATCTCTACCAGTGAAAACAGAGCTTGGGAGGGCCACATGTGGCCCTCCAAGCTCCGTTTTTGCTGGCAGAGGGTTATAGGAGGCATCACAGTTGAAAATGGAGTTCAGGAGCTCTGCTCGTTTTCTCTGGCAGAGTGCTCGGGCCACCACAGGCGGTCCGATATGAGTGACTTCGAGCTGGCCACTCCCACCCTGGGTATGCCCTCTCAGTCCTCCCGAGGTGAAACACAACCATGATGAAACCCTCAATGAAATCGAGTTTCACATCCCTGTTCTAATGCATAGATGCAGCCTTTGTTCATGCACTCAATAAAGCAAATTTCTATATTCTATTCACTCTTAGCAGAGCTCTTATTAATCATTAATGTTTACACTATTAATCTTGACCATTCTTTGTTCTTTTTGCATTTTCTTTTCAAAATACACATTACCCATTATTTTTCTCTCATCTTCATTTTCTAGCACAGTTTTCACTTTGACATTCAAACTAGCATTCTTTTAGTCTAAGTCCACATATTTCTGTGATTTTTAGTCACATTGTTCTCTTCCAAACAGCTCCCACATTTCTCCTCTCACTCTCGCTGTCCCTCCCCTTCCCCTTTTTCTCCTCCTCCTCAGGTAACTCCACAGTTTCTTAGCTTTCCTTGGAAGACGCCTGACAGGACAATTCAGGTTGCCCTCATTATATGTGGTTCCATTCCAGCATAAAGCCACAGATGATTAAGTTGCAAATATTGAAATACTGAATCTAGGAGAATTGGGAATTAAGATTCTAGAGCGTATGGTCATCCTCTTATGATTATTTTTCCCCATTTTCCTCTCATGTATCTTGCAAAGGTGGCATCCTCATGGCAGCTGGGTACTTTTTTTGGAGAAACATAACTGGTGAGGGAATGGTCTTGCTTACTAGGCTTCTCTGTTCTGTTTTCACCAACTTAATGAAGAGTATTCCTGTAGTCTGCTCAGAGCTCACTGTTCTTTACCTTGCTATTGATTGTTCAGTTTTTATTATATCAGTCTGGTTCACATCTTTTAAAATGTCACTTATTCTGTATCAGCTTGCTTAGTTTAATTGCAGTTTTAGACTTTAACCAAGAAAAATTAGTTGAAAAATTGAGTACAGTTTCGTGATTTTTCAGAAAATATAAGCAGTGTAAACTGAATGAATAGTAGAATACCGCTAGTGTGAATTTTCAACATCTGAACGGGGGAGTGCTGTGAACATAATGTAAAAATTATATTCATATTTGCTTAAATTATGTTAACAAAACAGGCTAAGGTGTTAAAATGTATTATGGAAGAAAACAAAGATGTTGCTATTATTATTTTTCTCTTACTGTTTTAAAAAGTGCAATGTGGTTCCCAGTACAGTCAATGGACAGATTAATTCTTAAAAGCATCAGATACAACTGAAAGCCACTTGTAAAACAAATAATTAACAAGCATAATAAAAATAAGGGAAACCCAGTAAACCATTAAAAATGCATCATATGCTGTATACAATGAAGAGTTAACAATATGCCACTGGTGAAACCATACACAGCTGCAGTAAGTTAAAATACTCTCTATGGTGCAGCGGTAGAAGATCACCACCAGTTTTTCATTCAGTTTTTGTTTCCTGAGAAGTCTCAGGTAGTATAATCTCTGCTGGCCTTTTGACCAGTGTGAGGAGGTCCTCTTTTATGATAACTTAAAACTGGCCACTTGTTCCACTCGGTCTCCATTGATAAGCAAGGGCTGGATGTCTGATCTATAGTCCACTATAAGCTCCTTGGTCTTTTTGGTGTTAAGGACCAAGTTATTTTTCTCCACACTATGAAAACAACTGGGCCACCTCATCTCGATAGGCAGACTCACCCACCCCCCTTGGAGATCAGTCCCACCACTGTTGTATCATCTGCAAATTTAATAATAGTATTACTGGTGTGAGTGGGAATGCAGTCACGCACATAAAGAGTATAGAGTAAAGGGATTCAACACGCAACCCTGTTGTGTACCAGTGTTAAGAATAAGGACTGAGGAGGTATGATTACCTAATCTGACCCTCTAAGAGCGGCCAGACAGAAAATCCATAATCCAAAGGCAGATTGAATAAGAATCTGCCCAAGCCCAAGGTCCATAAATTTAGACACTAGTCTATGTGAAAGAATGCAGAACTAAAATCTACAAAAAGCATTTGCACGTAGCCCCCCCGCTCCCCGCTCCCCGCTGTTCCAGATGAGTCAGAGCAGTGTGAAGAATGATAGCTATAAAGGATGCTAGCTATAGCATCCTCTATAGATCTATTTGTTTCTCAATGCACTTCATGATGATAAAATTGAGTGCCACTGGTCTGTAATTGTTGAGGCTATTGATAGAGAACTTTTTTGGCAGTGGAACAATGGTGGAAGCCTTCGAACAAGACGGAATAGTGGACTGGGATAAGACCGGTTGAAGATCCTGGTAAAGATTCCAGCCAGTTTCTAAATACTTGGCCAGAGATAACGTCAGGACCAGCAGTGCAGTTGCCAGTACAGTACAGTGCAGTTGCCAGTGCAGTCAATGGACAGATTAATTCTTAAAAGCATCAGATACAATGTTCTGTTTCCCCCTCCCAATACTTCCAACAAAAAGTCAGTCCAAGGCCTTCTTCAAGGTAATTTACACTTGCTGGATTCCTTCTGGCACAGAGATGTTCTGGCTACATCTCCCCACACGCCTGCCAAAATCTCTGAAGATAACTAGAAAATTATAGATAAAGCAAGAGTCACTCACGAACAGATTCTTCCATCCATGAAACAGTTTGCCCGTGCAAATTCACTTCTTTGTCCAACACAAAAAGCCAAGAAGCTCCGCCTCCTGCTTTATCCCCTGTGGGTGTCGCTCCGTGACTCATCATTCCCTGAGCCTGTCCCAAAGCTTCCTCTGCTGCACGTGCCAGTCATGTCTGCGCAGTCTCGCATCGAGCCAAGATTGTTCTTGGGGCGTTGCCAAATCAGAAGAAGGCCCGGGGGAATCAGGCCTTGCCAGCCCCTCCTCCTCCTCCTGGATCGGTGCCAGGGAGGGAGAGGGCCCAGGGGAAGCAGGCCTTGCCAGCTCCTCCTCTTCACTCTCTGAATCATCCTTCTCCAGGAGTCCGAGTCCAGGAACCTGGGTCACAACATACAACTGAAAGCTACTTGTAAAACAAATAATTAACAAGTATAATAAAAATAAGGAAAACCCAGTAAATCATTAGAAATGCATCATGTGCTCTATACCAGTGGTCACCAACCGGTGGTCCGTAGACCACTGGTGTTCCGTGAGAAAATGGTGGTCCACAGTGCACCCGGGTGGAGGAGTTGCTCTTAGATAAGCAATGGGCCAATCCTGTGACTAGAGCTCTGGAAGATGGGACTGGCCAGGCAGCTCATGGTGGGGCTGTAAATATCTGCTGTTGAGAGAGGTTTGGACAATTTGTAATTGCAGCACAGCCCTTACCGGCTGGAATGAAGTAATGGTGCAAGGTGGGGGGATGGTGGTGGTGCAGGCAGGCCAAAGCAATGGGTGGTGGGAACCCCGGGTTGTTTCTTTTCCCTGCTGTAGCTTCCTGTTGGCTGAATCCACTAGTGGCTGTCCCTGCCCCTCACCCTCCCTTCCCAGTCACTCCTTACCTGGCAAGGGAAGGGGTGGGGGGGAATGGAGATTCGCTCCATATTCCAGAGCAGGAGCTGGAGCTCGCAGCTATTTCTTCTGACCCTTGTTGGTGCTCCTGCATCGCTGTCTCTCAGGGAGACACTTGACTTCCTATCAACCCCAAGACACTGGCTGGCCTATGTGAAAGAATAGGAGGGAGAGAGAAAGATCCAGCAAGAGACAAAGCTTCGCTCCCATTCTGGAATATAAAGCAAATCTCCATTCCCCCCTCCCCTCCCCTCCCCTTCCCTTGCCAGGTGAGGAGTGACTGGGAAGGGAGGGCGAGGGCGGGACAGCCACTGGTGGGTTCAGCCAACAGGAAGCTACAGCAGGGGAAAAACAGCCTGGGGGTCCCGCCATCCGTTGCTTCGGCCTGCCTGCACCACCGCCCCCCTTGCACCATTACCTCATTCCAGCTGGTGAGGCTGCGCTGCAAAGCTGCAAGTTTCTTCCATCCCTTGTTGGTGCTCCTGCACCTCAGTCTCTCAGGGGACGATTAACTTCCTCTAAGCCCCAAGACACTGGCTGGCGTATGAGAAAGAGTGGGGGAGAGAGAGAGAAAGAAAGGAGGGGAGAGAGAAAGAGAATGAGAGAATGAGTGGGGAGAGAGAGAGAGAAAGAGTGGGGAGAGAGAGAGAGAAAGAGATGAGAGAATGAGTGGGAGAGAGAGAAAGGGGGGAGAGAGAATGAGAGAGAAAGATTGAGGGGGGGGGGAGTGGGAGAAAGAGAGAGGAGGGACAGTGCCTGAAGGACCCCATCCCGTCACTGGGAGTCCAGGCGCTTCAGCAAGCAGCGCGCTGGGTTCATATTAGTGGTTCACGGGATTTAAAATTATGGACTTGCTGGTCCCTGAGGTCCAAAAGTTTGGGGACCCCTGCTCTATACAATGAAAAATTAACAAGGTGCCGTTGGTGAAACTAGAATTATTTGATCAGAAGTGGCATAATTTCTTCTACATTTAGTTTGAGGATATCTATTTGTGTTATGCGTGTGTTTGTGTATATTTATACATATATATTTTATGCATATTTAATACATGGATGGAAAGTTATAATAGTACATGATTATACTATTAGAAGTTCTGAAAAGCAAGGTTAGGGTCAGATCACCATGAAGGAAATCTATGTAGTAACTAAGATTCAGCAATGACTTGTGGCACATGATCATCTATGTGTATGTGTGTACATACATCTGTATGTATTTGTATACACACAAATACATACAGGCATATACAGTTCTCACTGCCATTACACCAAAATAAGTATATACTACTTCTTTCTTACTGGTTCCTGGGCATGAGACGTTATTGTATTGTTTTTCTCATTTACAGTTTTTTTATAAGCAATTAAAATTTCATATCACAATAATATACCATATAAAACAGCATAAGATACAATTCCAAAATGTTTCCCTTTAGAGATACAGGCCTATTTACCTAGTGATAATTTACATTTTCACAAAGTCTTCAATGTTTCTTTCCTTTTCTATATACTGCTTTGTCTTTTTTTCTTTCCCTCTTTTTATTCAGTTAACTGCCTCTTCCCTATCCCCTCACATTTCTCTCTCTCTCCAACTTCCTTTTCTACTCCATCTGCCCTGATAATTTTTAATACAATGCAAGTAATCTACTTTTTCAGCTCAGAGCATGCAAAATTGTGGTTGCTTATTTTAGATATTTATTTCTATTCTACCAGAATCCAAAGACACCTGGCATTTTGCGTATAAAATAGCAGAAACAAAAGTACCTTTAAAAAGAGATATAATCATCTCTATGAGTGTTAAAAATATTTCAGAATAATTCCATCTTAGCTGCCTTCCAAATAAGAATTGCATTACTTTTGCCAGATGTAAAATTTTAAACAATGTTTTAACACTAAAAGTATTTGTTCTGTGTTATTAGTTGCCACACTTTTAATATTTTTTTAATTTATTTATTTGTATGGCACCTTTATTATTTTTACAGTTAACTCAAGGTGGCAAAAATATCCAACATACCTTTCTCCTCCTATTTTTCTTCCAGCAACAAACCTGGAAGGTAGGTAGAGCTGAGAGAGTATCTGGCCCAAAGTCACCCAGTTGGTTTTCATGGCTAAGGCAGGACTTATGCTCACAGTCTCCTGCTTTCTAGCCTGCTGCCTTAACCACAAAATAAACTGGTTCTATAAAAATATGAGTCCTTATACTCAATTTGAGTATAATTCTGTTTAAAAGTTTTGTTTAAAGTCATAATCTTTAAACAGTATAATGATACCCTGTCTAAAGTAAATGTTAATGTAATATCTATAGCCATAAGAAATTTACATCAGTCTGGGAATGTGTTGGTGGGGTTTGATTAAGGCATGTTCACTCCTACACCCCAAAGGTCTTGCACTCTTCCTTATATGAAAAGGGGAAGATCGTAAAAAGAGCATTATCTACATGGTGTTTTTCTTTATATGAAAGGGTTATGTTGGGTTGTGCTTGAGGTTCTAATCCCAGACTATGAATGTCTCCATAAAGCATATAGATTAATCTTTTACTGTCAAATAATTGTGATTTTTTTTTAGAAAAGCCCAACTTTTAGGAAAATATGGGTTTTTTTTAATGGCTGTTTGATGGCTAGAGACCATAAGAGTTCCAGAAGATTGTAAATGAAATAATTATTGGAAGAGACATTGAAGTCTAGCCCCATTAACTGTTAGCATCAACTGTTACCTTCATTGTCATATTCAACAAATGTTTAACTTGTCTTATAAGAGTGGTCAGATGTATGAACAAAGAGCTTATAAATATAATGGAACATTAGATAGTCTAATGATTAGTTCAGTGATCTCCAACTTTTCTGGCCTGGCGGACCAGCAGTTGGGGAGAGGGGATGGTTCTGTGTGAGCAGCAGGCACGTGCAGGCAAGCCTGCATAGCTCTATTTGTGCATGCTGTGGGGCACATGTGATCCCGCTCCTTGTATAAATGTAGTCTTGCACATGAGTGCACACATCAGCTGCTCGCACAGATAGAGCTTTGCACCTGTGTTCATCCGCCTCTTGCATGGCCCATTTGTTGTAGTGGGCCTCAGTTTGGGGATCCCTGGATTAGATAGTCTCCTATAATGGCTTTTAATAATTTTAGGTGTAGCTGGCCACCCACCATAAGAATTCAACAAGTGCATTTTCAACCTAAGATCAAGTTTTCAAAAAAGTATCGATTTTGTTAGAATCTCTTACCAAAAATCTTCACACCTTTCTTACATAGTTCCTTATAAAGGTTTTATTTCCCATTTCCATTCTAAAATGTATTATTTCATCTAATAGTAAAAATACACTGTTTCCTTTTTAAAAGAATAACCACCCAGAATGGACTAATCTTTGATGACAAACCATGCAGACCCAGTAACAGCTTTCCAGTCAAGATAGTATCATAGGAAGCTTAAGGCAGAGATCTTGGCCACCTAGAACTGTGGTGGTGGTGTTCTCTGGTGGCCTCTGTGGCTCAGACTGGTAAGACAGTCTGTTATTAACAGCAGCTGCCTGCAATTACTGCAGGTTCAAGCCCCACCAGGCCCAAGGTTGACTCAGCCTTCCATCCTTTATAAGGTAGGTAAAATGAGGACCCAGATTAGTTGACTTTGTATATAATATACAAATGGATGAAGACTATTGCTTGACATAGTGTAAGCCGCCCTGAGTCTTCGGAGAAGGGCGGGATATAAATGCAAATTAAAAAAAAATTCTTCTGCATAGAGCAACCTGAAGATCAAAAGCTTATTTTAAAAAATTACTATGAAGATGGTATTGTTGCAGATTGCTGCAAGGCTACTAATCCATGTTCTTCCTCATGGTAACAAATGCAGTATGATGATTAAAAAGAAGAAAAGAAACTGCCCTAAACATAATTGCATTCTAGGCTTTATGGAATATTTGATATTGGACCACGATCAGTTAGTTAGTTAATGCTGACAAATTATGAGAGCGAGTATATTTTTTCATAGTTCCATACCTAAACTGAATTCATTAGGCTCTGAAAACCCAGTCACAAAGTGCTCATCTCGAGGATTCTCATTCAGACTCATACTGATCCTGAAATTAACTGCACATTGCATATGCATATGCATTTCTATAAATGAGCACTTTGTTGGTACAAAAGGACCATTTTGTACAAGACTGCACAACCCAAAGTTCTATGGCTATAAGCCTCAACACTTTAGGTGCAGCCCTTGATGCATATCCAACAGTTTCCACTGAATTATAGTTTACAGAAAAGAAATAAACCCAGGAAGTGTATTAAGTTAGTTTTCATTCATCTAAATTTATCACATTTTTGCCTCCCATTGGAATATGATATCTGGCATACCACTGTATGCCAGCTGAAAAGATTGTAGACACCGTTGATTTGATGCCTACTTCTCATGCACAATAAAAGGTTCTTTGTTGCTTGAATTACTAGAAATGTCCTTTAGGTCAATGTTCCTTTTACCTAGTAAATAAGTAGAATTTAGTGAGATTTAAGTCCACAGTTAAGTAAATTGTATCTGTTGGTATCAGCAGAATTGACATTGTTTCTGGATTCCACCTAAATTCTTAAGATGACGAGGACAGTGCCTGATTCAGCACAGGGTTAATTTAAACCTGTGAAATACCCCAGGATTTTTTACTCGATATGAAAATAGCCTTGCATTTTTCATTTTCAGCTTTTATTTCATGCATGTTTTTACCTGAGTTAATGTTTCACATTTTTTTGTGTTATTTTTCCATTAATCTCTTCCTCTTCAGGTGCAATCTAGCTCCTGTGGTGGAGTTTGCTGCAGACGTGGGAACTAAATCAGATTTTATTACCATGAACCCATCAGTTGTACAAAGAGCATTTGGAGGCTTTCGGAATGAGAGTGACAGAGAAAAATTTGTGCATAGACTATCTATGCTGAATGACAGTGTCCTTTGGATCCCTGCTTTCATGGTCAAAGGCGGAGAGAAGCATGTGGAGTGGGTTAATGCATTAATCCTTAAGAATAAATTGAAAGTGCGAACTGCCTATCCATCACTGAGACTTATTCATGCTGTCAGAGGGTAAGTGTCTGGAAAAGACTGGTCTGTCCTTGGCACAATGGAACTCATAACTAAAATTTCTGCTAGAGAGAAAGAGTGGCTTTAAAAGGTTTGAGATAATTCCATTCAACTCATAGTGGATTATGTTTCTGATAAAGACATGTTTTAGAGCAAGCACTTCCCATCTGTTTCGTCCATTCAGAGGCAAGCATTGGGGCCAATTTGTTTGTTTTTCCGCTTTATACATAAAAAAGCATGTGAATCTTCATCAGGTATGGCTGGACCACTTCCCCTCCCCTCCCCCATTTGACTTGTAGCAGAGACAGCCACCATCGATATTGCATGACTTGAAAATGTTGCCTCCTACATGTTCTGTTGTTTTCCACATGTATGTTTCCTCCTATGGGGAAGCAGGGCTTTGAGAACCCACACTCTATATGTCTGCAATTGAACAAACATCAAGGAAATTTTATATTTATTCAAAACGTTTATCTAGCCAGCCATCTTATACCAAACTCTGGCCAGTTCCCAAACAAGAATTAAAACAATATCAATAGTAAAAGCAACATAAAAATCATATTTAGACTATGAATACCATAAGTATTGAAAACAGAAACTTGGCACAAGTTGAACACACAATTACCTCAGCTTATCCCAGCCTTTGAAGGAAAAACCAACTCATCAGTATTTTTTTGGAAGCATGAGCAGGTAGAGGTTTGCTTAACTTCAGGAGGAAGACTGTTTCATAGGGTAGCAGCTGCCAAGGGAAAGGCATCAAGGATCATATAAGTCAATTTGTTATGTGAGATTAAATGCTTTTTGGGATGCATCTGTTCCTTTTGGAGATACCTTTTCCCAGGTTGTAGTCCGTCATTGCATTGCTCTGTTGTACATTTCAGTTTTTGCCTTGAAACTACAGCACTTCGAGACTACAGCACTTCTTGCAGCTGGAATCATTTCGGATTAATTATTTTGGTTGCATTTTGTTTTTCATTGGCCTTCTGCTTATTAGAATATCATACAGTATAGTTATTTTTTTTTCAAAGGTACTTTTCGAATAAGAAAATGCATAGGGTATTAAATAGCGGTAAAAATTTATAGGGCTTATTATTCTGAAAGCAGTTGTACCTATCAATAGTAAAAAATAACTGCCCTGATCTGTGTAATAGCCTTATTTTCCAAAACACTAAATGAAAATGCAATCTGCATACCAGAGCTGCATACTTACTATTTGTAATCTTCAAAAATCCATTTTGAGAATAGCAAGAGTAATTTTGCCTAACATGGGTTCCCTCCTGATGTATTGGATTGTCACATTTTTAGTGTGTACAAAGAAAATATTACATTCAAATAAATTGTACCACAGTGGGAAAATTGAAACAGATAAAACATGCATGTCTACACAGGATATTTTCTAAAGCTGATGGGGGAGGTTAAAAATCCCATTCTCTTTGTCTTCTTTTTGTTCTTTATTCTTTCACTGGAGTTGGGCAATCTTTTGACTAGGGAATTGTGATCAAGCCCAAAACTATACTCTGTAAGCTAAAGCACGTGAACACCTTCTGAGGAAACATCGAACAGATGTTGCATTTGCTGATTCCTCTATTATACCTTCCACTTCAATATTTCATTGGTCTCTGATGTGGATTGTTGCAACATTTTATTTATTTACTGTCCAAAAGCCCCAAAGCATTCTCTACGTGGAACTGTCTTTGCCACATAAATTGTGCTGATTGCCATTAAGCTTTGGGTGCAATTAATATGCTGTTTATTACTTATAAAGCCCCCTCTGAAAGATTGACTCTGTTCCATTACAGGCAGTCCTTGTTTAGCATCTGCTTCATTTAGCATCTTTGCAGCTACAACAGCGATGAAAAATAATTTGGTGACCAATCCAAAGCATTTACAACCTTTGCTGAACTGCAAAATGAAGGAAGGCTGAAATAAGCTTGTAAGCAAAATCATATTTAATGACCCTTTTGCTTTACAACCAAGTTTCTGGTCCCATTTGTTATCTCTTGGAAGATGACAGAGTTATCTCCATATGTTATCACTTGAAAGAGATGTTATCTCTTGGAATATTCCAAGTGTATCTTGGAAATACACTTCTTCGGAAAGAAGTGTATTTCCGCTATCTCAGCATATGCCTTTGGAACAGCATCCCTGTTGGAGGTTCAGCCAACTCCAACCTTCTTGCAATTCTTTAGGCAATCCATAAAAGCTTGTTACGTTTTTTTCCCTAAAGCTCATCGGTAGTGTGTTCATTTGGTTTGCAGCAGTGATGAAATCCAAATTTTTTTACTACTGGTTCTGTGGGCGTGATGTGGTGTGGCTTGGTGGGCATGGCAGGGGAAGGATACTACAAAATCTCCATTCCCACCTACTCCTGGGGGAAGGATATTGCAAAATCTCCATTTCCACCCAACTCTGGGACCAGTCATAGGTGGTATTTGCCGGTTCTCTGAACTACTCAAAATTTCCACTACCGGTTCTCCAGAACCTGTCAGAACCTGCTGGATTTCACTCCTGGTTTGCAGTGTTAATTTGGTCTATGGTACGTTGTTCCTCCTTTTTAGTTCCATTTTTTAGTTTGTTGGCTTTTTTAAAAAAAGACTGTATTTTGTTAAATCATGTGCCACCCAGAATCTGTACTGAATTGTGAATCTTTATGACTCTGAATTATAAGTTATATAAATTATCAATTATAATCTTGGTATAAAAAAATCTGTGTGCTGGCTGCAGATATGAGCTTGATACTAGTTTGAGTGACACCCCCCCCCCCGCCAGCATATAAGAGTAGAGTAAATCCAGTGCTTCTTTCTAACTAATATGAATCAGGTCCAGTGTAAACTGAGGGTGATTGTGTAGTTTATGGCAGAACCTCAAAGGAATTATTTCCTTTTCTAAACAGTGATAATTGTTATAAGCTTTAAAATCTATTGTTCATAAGGAGCAAGAGCCTGTAAGTTATCGTCTAATAAACAATTTATGGCAAATTAGGATCTGCTTCAGATTTAGGAGAGGCATGAGAAAGAGTACAACAGGAAATGAAAAATCATTGGTAGCTCTACAGGGTTTAGGAATAAAGAAATTTATGTACCCAACTAAGATCCTGTCTTTTAAACGGAAAAAAAAAGAGCATGGAAGCTGTGAAAAAGGCATAATGATGTTTCCATTAGACAAATTATTTATCAATAGTTGAATAGAACAGGGGTCTCCAACTATGGCAACTTTAAGACTGTGGACTTTAACTCTCAGATTTTTGGGAACTTTGGAAGTTGAAGTCCACAAGTCTTAAAGTTGCCAAGGTTGGAGACCCCTGGAATAGAACACCCACACAAGATTTAAAAAAAAAACACCTCAAAAATGTTGAGTTAGAGATGAAGCTGACTAGTGACAGACTAGTGCTTCACGCAAATATGAAGCTACCTGCAACTCAAATAAAGACCCATTTGAGGCCCTGTTAGAATTTTCTGGACAAGGATAGAAAATATGGCAAGCCAAACCTGAGAAGCCATGCACTTTCTGTGAGGTCTTAGCAGAATTCCTTTCACCATCATAGTCCTAAATTCAGACTCTGGAAAAAAGAACAAAGCTGTAAGAGGACATCTGCTTCCAAATTAAGTGCCGCAGAGCAGAGCCAGATTGCTGAGAAGTGTGCTTTGGGAGTATTAATCTATTCAGAATTTGTTATTTTAAGTAGACTGTTAGTTGCAAGTAGCACAGCAACCATAATTCAACCTAAATACCATTAACTCTGCTTGAGTGGAGGGAGAGCAAAAGCTTCTGAAACGGAAACCTTTGTTTGAGCTCAAACACTGAGACATCTGATATACGGTTTAGACTGCTGTCTTCCTTGAAACCAACCTTAGACCAACCCTTGATCAATGAACTTTGGCCATTCTGAACTTTTTGCAGAGATTGGAACTCTAAATTGGATTTATACTGCATGTAGGACCTCTGATTCATCACCCTATATTTTCTCCTATTAAAAATATTTGCATAGCAATATTTTTCAGTTTGTGAAGCCTATCTTAACAGGTTTTCAGATCACAAAATGCTTTCAAAGAATACTCAATAATTATTGTACTGGCCTTTTTCAGATCCTTACATGAAGGTCTCGAAAAACAGCCTGGTTGGTACTCATAGCAGACCTTACAAGCTGGCCCATGACCCTTCCATCTTTTAACTCAACATAAATCTGCAGTGAATGGTGGTATAGGTTTAAAAGTTGTAAGCATGTTCTCATAATTGTACTTCTCTTAGCATTAGCTGTATATAGTCTGTGAAGAATATGTAAAGAATCTGTGGTAGATCCCAAATATTGCTTTCCTTGCATCTTCCTGACTGTTCTGTCAAAAATCTAATTAAGTGTTTTGGAAAGGATATCTGGAGAGTTGCTGCACACACACACACACACAAAGCACCCAATCCGACTCACAAGGGTTACTTGTGGGGAAAATATGGGACAGTAGCATTAAGTATATTTACTCTAATGACTTGATAGTTGGATAAAATGCCAACTAAAATCTGCTTACTGTGCAACAAATAATAATGCATATAGACAAATAAATTCTCCACCTCCACCTCCCTACAATCGAAATAATAATTAGAAACCAGTGCATGGTCCATTTGAGTAACATAGACCTGTCCACATTGCATACTGCTCATTCCTGGGTAAAAAAAGAGGTTGAATTTTCCGCAAGGCTGCTACTCATTTCTCCTCTCCCAATTAAAATACTCAAATTGCAGTTTCTCAGCTGCTACAAAGTTATTTTTAAACTCTGTGACAACATCATCAAGCCTACACTAGGTGACTTGAGAGCAGCTGAAGCTATTCTGCACCTCACCCACCAGCTTAGGAATTCCCAAACTTTATAAAGTAAGATAATGAAAGAAAAGCTTAGATACTGCAACTTGTTCTAAAGATTCCTGCTTAGCAGGGGTAGAAAGAGTGGAAATGACTAGATAGGTCTCCCTTATTATTAGCTCTTGGAAATAGTTGCCATAGATAACAATTGGTCTGCAGAGGAACCTATAAAAGAGAGGGGGGAAGGAAGGAAAGGTGTCAATCGTCATTAGGTCCAACTTCGAAGAGTTAAAGCTAAGTTCATATATTTCACTAAGCCTAGTTTGTTTAACCACTATATGATGAAAAAAAATTGTTTCCTTGAATAGCAATCTGAATTCAAATAGATACTATCTGAAATAAACTGCATAATTATAAGGAACAAATAAAAGTACAGTTTCATATTTAAGAGCCTAAGCGAGTCTATTAAATTATTTGGGAGGAAAGGGAGTATTGATCTTTAACAGCTAAGTGTCCCTTTGTGTCTTTCCAGCATACATAGTTTGACCATCTACAGAGCAGCCATTAAATAAAATAAAAGAATAGTTTAGCCAATCTTCATGTAAGATTTTAATAAGGATTGCAGCTTTAAAAATCAGGGTGCATATAGACATAACTGAATAGTTACTGATTTATGGAATTGACCATAAAATGTCAAATACTGGAAATATTCTAATTTTGAGGGGCTGGGAGTGAAATTAAATATATTAGCAGTAAAATAATACTATCTTTAGTAGCCCTTGTTTGAGATCATTTTGTATTTACTTCTGCCTTGAGGCTTCTTTGAAATGATTTGAAGAGCTTCTGTTCAAGACATCTCTCAATCAAAAGCAATTGTTTTCAAAACAAGGATCTTACTTGGTTCA
This sequence comes from Ahaetulla prasina, assembly GCF_028640845.1. Taxonomy (NCBI): domain Eukaryota; kingdom Metazoa; phylum Chordata; class Lepidosauria; order Squamata; family Colubridae; genus Ahaetulla; species Ahaetulla prasina. Next base: position 257,784,961 of record NC_080540.1, read on the forward strand.
ATTATTTGAGGAGAAAGACATTCTTTTAAAAATGGACTGTGGTACAGAAGATGTTTGCTTTCTCATACACATAGAAAATCATACTTTGGTAAACCTTTCATAATCAGATCGGCTTGAAGGCTGACAGATAATTAAAAGTAATACCAGTATAATGGCAAATTGTTAGGACACAGCAGAGAATATGACAAAGAAATGGGACACTGGATGCTTAAGTATTGTCTGACCATTCAGTATGAATACTAGGAATTGAAAGAATGTTATTTCTGAAGCGCTCAATCTATGGATATAGGCCGACAAAGAAAACTAATAGCCCTACTCTTTGAAAACTATCTTCAGACTTTGATTTTAGTCTAAAGGAAGGTAAATTGGAAAAAAGAATCCAAACACTAAATGCAAACTCGATGGACATTACCTTACATATTACCCCCACCCTGTCAAAGACCTTGGAGTTTTCATATCCAATGATCTAAGTGCCAAAGCCCACTGCAACTACATTGCAAAAAAGGCTTTAAGAGTTGTAAATCTAATCTTATGTAGTTTCTTCTCCAGAAACACTACACTACTAACCAGAGCTTATAAAACATTTGCTAGACTAATTCTTGAATACAGCTCGACTGTCTGGAACCCATACCACATTTCAAACATCAATACAATTGAACAAGTCCAGAAATATTTTACAAGGAGAGTTCTCCACTCCTCTGAATACAACAAAATACCTTATGCCACCAGACTTGAAATCTTGGGTTTAGAAAACTTAGAACTCCGCCGCCTTTGACAAGACCTGTGTTTAACTCATAGAATAATCTATTGCAATGTCCTTCCTGTTAAAGACTACTTCAGCTTCAATCACAACAATACAAGACCAAACAATAGATTTAAACTTAATGTTAACCGCTTCAATCTTGATTGCAGAAAATAGGACTTCTGTAACAAGTTGTTAATGCTTGGAACACACTACCTGACTCTATGGTTTCTTCTCAAAATCCCCAAAGCTTTAACCAAAAACTGTCTACTATTGACCTCACCCCATTCCTAAGAGGTCCGTAAGGGGCGTGCATAAGAGCACAAACGTGCCTACCGTTCCTGTCCTATTGTTTTCTTTCATTCTATCCAATTAATATAGTTATTGCATGCTTATGCTTATATATATATATATATATATATATATATATATATATATATATATATATATATATATATATATATATATATATATATATATATATATATATATATATATATATATATATATATATATATATATATATATATAGGTCTTTGGTTGTTCGGTTTTCTCCGTAAAATTGGAAGTGTCTTGGCGACGTTTGACGAAGTCTCATTCGTCATCTTCAGGCTTCAGCTTCGTGCTTCTGGGAGCAATGTGTGATCGCAGCTGTTTCTTCCTTTTAACTGCTAGTGGGGTTTGAACTGATTGGGTGGGAGCTTGGCTGTGCTCTGATTGGATGGGGTTTTCTGTGCTCTGATTGGCTGGGGGTGTGTCCTGTGTTGGTGGGGGCTTGGTTGTGCTCAGTCTAATCTGTGCTGCAGGGGGATTTGAGCTGGTGAGCTGCACTGCTGCTGTTTGGCTTCGTGTTCGTGGTCGTGCTACATCTTCGTAGTGGGTGTCAGTCTGCTGCATGTATGGATTGGAGGGGTTTGAAGTGGCTAATGTTGCAGCTGCGGTCTGGCTTCTGGTCCTTGGTCGTGCTTCCTGATCAGTGTGGGTTTGGGTGTGCTTTCTGGGTGGATGTGTGGTGGTGACATCCTGTGTGGACCTCGTGAGTGTGGGTCTGGTGTCATTCCTCGTGTTAGGGACACGTTTGTCAATAAGGGCAGGTTTCAAATGGCTGGTAGGCGGAGGTATTATCTCGTTTGTTCATGCTGTGTGGGCGTTTTTCTATCTCGATGGCTTCTCTGATTATTCTGTTGTTAAAGTGTTCAGTTTTGGCGATAGTTCTGGTCTTTTTAAAGTCAATATCGTGTCCTGTGACTTTAAAGTGTTGGACCAGGAAGAAGTTGGTTCCTCTTTTTTGAATGAGTTCTTGTGTTCTTCAATGCGTGCACTTATTCTTCTGTTGGTTTGTCCAATGTATGTGGTGGGGCAGGCGGTGCATGGGATTTCATATACTCCTTGATTTTCTAACTCAATTTTGTCTTTGGGGTTTCTTAGGATGGTGGATATTTTTGGTTTGTGCAGAATGCTGTCTTGATGTTATGTTTGTGGAGGATCTTGCTGATTCTGTCTGTGGTGCCTTTTATATATGGGAGGAGGGCTGTGCCATTTTCTTGCTCTCTGTCTTGGGTTTTAGTGGGGGTTCTTTTGGATTAGTTTGGTAATCTTATTTCTCTGGAATCCATTGGATGTTAGTACGTTTGTGAGAGTGTGTAGTTCGGTTTTAGGTGTTGTTCGTCAGCTAAGCATTTTGTTCTAGAGATGAGTGTCTTGGCTACGGAGTTGATCTGTGCTGGGTGGTGGTGTGAGAGTGCATGCAGATAGCGGTTTGTGTGTGTTTTCTTCTGGTAGATGGTGTGTCCTAGGGAGCCATTGGGTTTCTTGTAGACTAAGACATCTAGGAAGGAAGTTGGTTGTTAACTTCTGTTTCCATGGTGAACTGTATTTTGGGGTGTAGGCTATTGAGGTGTGTGAGGAAGTTTTCAAGTTTTTCTTTCCGTGTGGCCAGATTATGAAGGTGTCGTCTACGTATCTGAGCCAGAGTTTGGGTTTGTGATCAGATTTTTCTAGTGCTTGGGTTTCAAAGTGTTCCATGTAGAGGTTGGCAATGACAGGTGAGAGGGTGATCCCATGGGTGCGCCTTCTATTTGTTTGTATTTTTGTCCGTTATAGATGAAGTATGTGTTGGATAGGCAGTGGTTGGTCAGATCTAGTATGTGCTTGGGGGTTATATTTGTTTTGGATAGCTGTCAAGGCTTCTTTGATTGGCACTTGGGTGAAGAGGATATGACATCAAAGCTCACGAGTAGGTCGCTGGGCTGTAAGTTTTGTTTCTTTATGATCTCTATGAACTGGAATGAGTTTTTACATGTGAGGCGATGGATTCTGCATAGGGCTGTAGTTGTTTGGCAAGAAATTTGGCTAGGTTTTGTAGAGGTGAGCCTATGGAGCTGACTATGGGTCTGAGTGGGGTTCCTTCTTTGTGTATCTTGGGAGGCCGAGAGCTTAGGGCATCTGGATGATTTCTCTGGGAATGATTCTTTGTTGGATTTCTTCGCTGATGGGGAGGCTTTTATTTTGGATCTAGTGGTTTTTCTAGGTAGGTGGTGGGGTCTGTTTTAGGGGCTTGTATGCAGGGTCTTGGAGTAGGTTGGTTAATTTGGTTTGGTAGTCAGATGTGTTCATAACCACCGTGGCGTTGCCCTTGTCTGCTGGTAGGATTATTATGCTGGTATCTTTTTTCAGGTTAAGTAGTGCTGTCTGTTCCTCTTTGGGTAAGTTGCTTTTGGGTGGCTTGCTGCTGCAGAGGATGTTGGTGATTTCGAGTCTGATTTTGTTAGCGTCATCGGGGTTGATTTTGGTCAGGCTGGTTTCAACTCCGCATATAATGGTCTCAGTGGGGATGTATTTTGGGAGTGACTGCAAAGTTGAATCCTTTGGAAAGGACATCGGTTTCAGCTTTGGTGAGGATCCTATCTGAGATGTTATGCACTGTTTGTTTCATGTGTTGCTGTGAGGGTGGAGGGGTTTGTTTCTGGCGTTCTTGTAGTCTTCGGAGTTTGTTGGTGTGCGTGTCTGTCTTGAGGGTGGTCTGTGTTTCGGCTCTCCAGACGGCAAGTTGTTTGGATTTGTCCCAAAGTGCCGGGTGCATCTTGTTGCTGAGTTTGAGGTGAAGTGTGAGGAGATCTTTGTTGATTTGATCTAGGAGGAATCTTTTTGTGTGAAGTTCATTTCTGATTAAGGCCAATTCTGTTCTTTTTAGGATGCGTTTGGTGGCTGCAGAGTTGGAGTGGAATTTCAATTGGAAGCATTTGGGGATTAAATTTTCATCGCGGCAGTTTCGTAGGAATGCGAGGTCACATAAAATGGAAGCTCTTTGGACTTCTAGTTTTTCATAGGTCCTGGTCAGATGGTGGATTTCCTCCCCGTAGAGGTGCAATATTTGTTTTCTGAGGTTTTCACGGTGTTTGTATATAGGTCTTTGGTTGTTCGGGTTTTCTCCGTGTAAAATTGGAAGTGTCTTGGCGGCGTTTGAAGTCTCATTCGTCATCTTCAGGCTTCAGCTTCGTGCTTCTGGGAGCAATGTGTGATCGCAGCTGTTTCTTCCTTTTAACTGCTAGTGGGGGTTTGAACTGATTGGGTGGGAGCTTGGCTGTGCTCTGATTGGATGGGGTTTTTTCTGTGCTCTGATTGGCTGGGGGTGTGTCCTGTGTTGGTGGGGGCTTGGTTGTGCTCAGTCTAATCTGTGCTGCAGGGGGATTTGAGCTGGTGAGCTGCACTGCTGCTGTTTGGCTTCGTGTTCGTGGTCGTGCTACATCTTCGTAGTGGGTGTCAGTCTGCTGCATGTATGGATTGGAGGGGTTTGAAGTGGCTAATGTTGCAGCTGTGGTCTGGCTTCTGGTCCTTGGTCGTGCTTCCTGATCAGTGTGGGTTTGGGTGTGCTTTCTGGGTGGATGTGTGGTGGTGACATCCTGTGTGGACCTCGTGAGTGTGGGTCTGGTGTCATTCCTCGTGTTAGGGACACGTTTGTCAATAAGGGCAGGTTTCCAAATGGCTGGTAGGCGGGAGGTATCATCTCGTTTGTTCATGCTGTGTGGGCGTTTTTCTATCTCGATGGCTTCTCTGATTATTCTGTTGTTAAAGTGTTCAGTTTTGGCGATAGTTCTGGTCTTTTTAAAGTCAATATCGTGTCCTGTGACTTTAAAGTGTTGGACCAGGGAAGAAGTTGGTTCCTCTTTTTTGAATGAGTTCTTGTGTTCTTCAATGCGTGCACTTATTCTTCTGTTGGTTTGTCCAATGTATGTGGTGGGGCAGGCGGTGCATGGGATTTCATATACTCCTTGATTTTCTAACTCAATTTTGTCTTTGGGGTTTCTTAGGATGGTGGATATTTTTTGGTTTGTGCAGAATGCTGTCTTGATGTTATGTTTGTGGAGGATCTTGCTGATTCTGTCTGTGGTGCCTTTTATATATGGGAGGAGGGCTGTGCCATTTTCTTGCTCTCTGTCTTGGGTTTTAGTGGGGGTTCTTTTGGATTAGTTTGGTAATCTTATTTCTCTGGAATCCATTGGATGTTAGTACGTTTGTGAGAGTGTGTAGTTCGGTTTTAGGTGTTGTTCGTCAGCTAAGCATTTTGTTCTAGAGATGAGTGTCTTGGCTACGGAGTTGATCTGTGCTGGGTGGTGGTGTGAGAGTGCATGCAGATAGCGGTTTGTGTGTGTTTTCTTCTGGTAGATGGTGTGTCCTAGGGAGCCATTGGGTTTCTTGTAGACTAAGACATCTAGGAAGGGAAGTTGGTTGTTAACTTCTGTTTCCATGGTGAACTGTATTTTGGGGTGTAGGCTATTGAGGTGTGTGAGGAAGTTTTCAAGTTTTTCTTTCCCGTGTGGCCAGATTATGAAGGTGTCGTCTACGTATCTGAGCCAGAGTTTGGGTTTGTGATCAGATTTTTCTAGTGCTTGGGTTTCAAAGTGTTCCATGTAGAGGTTGGCAATGACAGGTGAGAGGGGTGATCCCATGGGTGCGCCTTCTATTTGTTTGTATTATTGTCCGTTATAGATGAAGTATGTGTTGGATAGGCAGTGGTTGGTCAGATCTAGTATGTGCTTGGGGGGGTTATATTTGTTTTGGATAGCTGTCAAGGCTTCTTTGATTGGCACTTGGGTGAAGAGGGATATGACATCAAAGCTCACGAGTAGGTCGCTGGGCTGTAAGTTTTGTTTCTTTATGATCTCTATGAACTGGAATGAGTTTTTTACATGTGAGGCGATGGATTCTGCATAGGGCTGTAGTTGTTTGGCAAGAAATTTGGCTAGGTTTTGTAGAGGTGAGCCTATGGAGCTGACTATGGGTCTGAGTGGGGTTCCTTCTTTGTGTATCTTGGGGAGGCCGTAGAGCTTAGGGCATCTGGATGATTTCTCTCTGGGAATGATTCTTTGTTGGATTTCTTCGCTGATGGGGGAGGCTTTTATTTTGGATCTAGTGGTTTTTTCTAGGTAGGTGGTGGGGTCTGTTTTTAGGGGCTTGTATGCAGGGTCTTGGAGTAGGTTGGTTAATTTGGTTTGGTAGTCAGATGTGTTCATAACCACCGTGGCGTTGCCCTTGTCTGCTGGTAGGATTATTATGCTGGTATCTTTTTTCAGGTTAAGTAGTGCTGTCTGTTCCTCTTTGGGTAAGTTGCTTTTGGGTGGCTTGCTGCTGCAGAGGATGTTGGTGATTTCGAGTCTGATTTTGTTAGCGTCATCGGGGTTGATTTTGGTCAGGCTGGTTTCAACTCCGCATATAATGGTCTCAGTGGGGATGTATTTGGGAGTGACTGCAAAGTTGAATCCTTTGGAAAGGACATCGGTTTCAGCTTTGGTGAGGATCCTATCTGAGATGTTATGCACTGTTTGTTTCATGTGTTGCTGTGAGGGTGGAGGGGTTTGTTTTCTGGCGTTCTTGTAGTCTTGAGTTTGTTGGTGTGCGTGTCTGTCTTGAGGGTGGTCTGTGTTTCGCTCTCCAGACGGCAAGTTGTTTGGATTTGTCCCAAAGTCGCGGGTGCATCTTGTTGCTGAGTTTGAGGTGAAGTGTGAGGAGATCTTTGTTGATTTGATCTAGGAGGAATCTTTTTGTGTGAAGTTCATTTCTGATTAAGGCCAATTCTGTTCTTTTTAGGATGCGTTTGGTGGCTGCAGAGTTGGAGTGGAATTTCAATTGGAAGCATTTGGGGATTAAATTTTCATCGCGGCAGTTTCGTAGGAATGCGAGGTCACATAAAATGGAAGCTCTTTGGACTTCTAGTTTTTCATAGGTCCTGGTCAGATGGTGGATTTCCTCCCCGTAGAGGTGCAATATTTGTTTTCTGAGGTTTTCACGGGTGTTTGTATATAGGTCTTTGGTTGTTCGGGTTTTCTCCGTGTAAAATTGGAAGTGTCTTGGCGGCGTTTGAAGTCTCATTCGTCATCTTCAGGCTTCAACCGTGCTTCTGGGAGCAATGTGTGATCGCAGCTGTTTCTTCCTTTTAACTGCTAGTGGGGTTTGAACTGATTGGGTGGGAGCTTGGCTGTGCTCTGATTGGATGGGGTTTTCTGTGCTCTGATTGGCTGGGGGTGTGTCCTGTGTTGGTGGGGGCTTGGTTGTGCTCAGTCTAATCTGTGCTGCAGGGGGATTTGAGCTGGTGAGCTGCACTGCTGCTGTTTGGCTTCGTGTTCGTGGTCGTGCTACATCTTCGTAGTGGGTGTCAGTCTGCTGCATGTATGGATTGGAGGGGTTTGAAGTGGCTAATGTTGCAGCTGTGGTCTGGCTTCTGGTCCTTGGTCGTGCTTCCTGATCAGTGTGGGTTTGGGTGTGCTTTCTGGGTGGATGTGTGGTGGTGACATCCTGTGTGGACCTCGTGAGTGTGGGTCTGGTGTCATTCCTCGTGTTAGGGACACGTTTGTCAATAAGGGCAGGTTTCCAAATGGCTGGTAGGCGGGAGGTATCATCTCGTTTGTTCATGCTGTGTGGGCGTTTTTCTATCTCGATGGCTTCTCTGATTATTCTGTTGTTAAAGTGTTCAGTTTTGGCGATAGTTCTGGTCTTTTTAAAGTCAATATCGTGTCCTGTGACTTTAAAGTGTTGCCGTCTGGAGAGCCGAAACACAGACCACCCTCAAGACAGACACGCACACCAACAAACTCCGAAGACTACAAGAACGCCAGAAACAAACCCCTCCACCCTCACAGCAACACATGAAACAAACAGTGCATAACATCTCAGATAGGATCCTCACCAAAGCTGAAACCGATGTCCTTTCCAAAGGATTCAACTTTGCAGTCACTCCCAAATACATCCCCACTGAGACCATTATATGCGGAGTTGAAACCAGCCTGACCAAAATCAACCCCGATGACGCTAACAAAATCAGACTCGAAATCACCAACATCCTCTGCAGCAGCAAGCCACCCAAAAGCAACTTACCCAAAGAGGAACAGACAGCACTACTTAACCTGAAAAAAGATACCAGCATAATAATCCTACCAGCAGACAAGGGCAACGCCACGGTGGTTATGAACACATCTGACTACCAAACCAAATTAACCAACCTACTCCAAGACCCTGCATACAAGCCCTTAAAAACAGACCCCACCACCTACCTAAAAAAAAACCACTAGATCCAAAATAAAAGCCTCCCCCATCAGCAAAGAAACCCAACAAAGAATCATTCCCAGAGAGAAATCATCCAGATGCCCTAAGCTCTCGGCCTCCCAAGATACACAAAGAAGGAACCCCACTCAGACCCATAGTCAGCTCCATAGGCTCACCTCTACAAAACCTAGCCAAATTTCTTGCCAAACAACTACAGCCCTATGCAGAATCCATCGCCTCACATGTAAAAAACTCATTCCAGTTCATAGAGATCATAAAGAAACAAAACTTACAGCCCAGCGACCTACTCGTGAGCTTTGATGTCATATCCCTCTTCACCCAAGTGCCAATCAAAGAAGCCTTGACAGCTATCCAAAACAAATATAACCCCCCCAAGCACATACTAGATCTGACCAACCACTGCCTATCCAACACATACTTCATCTATAACGGACAAAAATACAAACAAATAGAAGGCGCACCCATGGGATCACCCCTCTCACCTGTCATTGCCAACCTCTACATGGAACACTTTGAAACCCAAGCACTAGAAAAATCTGATCACAAACCCAAACTCTGGCTCAGATACGTAGACGACACCTTCATAATCTGGCCACACGGGAAAGAAAAACTTGAAAACTTCCTCACACACCTCAATAGCCTACACCCCAAAATACAGTTCACCATGGAAACAGAAGTTAACAACCAACTTCCCTTCCAAGATGTCTTAGTCTACAAGAAACCCAATGGCCCCCTAGGACACACCATCTACCAGAAGAAAACACACACAAACCGCTATCTGCATGCACTCACACCACCACCCAGCACAGATCAACTCCGTAGCCAAGACACTCATCTCTAGAACAAAATGCTTAGCTGACGAACAACACCTAAAACCGAACTACACACTCTCACAAACGTACTAACATCCAATGGATTCCAGAGAAATAAGATTACCAAACTAATCCAAAAGAACCCCCACTAAAACCCAAGACAGAGAGCAAGAAAATGGCACAGCCCTCCTCCCATATATAAAAGGCACCACAGACAGAATCAGCAAGATCCTCCACAAACATAACATCAAGACAGCATTCTGCACAAACCAAAAATATCCACCATCCTAAGAAACCCCAAAGACAAAATTGAGTTAGAAAATCAAGGAGTATATGAAATCCCATGCACCGCCTGCCCCACCACATACATTGGACAAACCAACAGAAGAATAAGTGCACGATTGAAGAACACAAGAACTCATTCAAAAAGAGGAACCAACTTCTTCCTGGTCCAACACTTTAAAGTCACAGGACACGATATTGACTTTAAAAAGACCAGAACTATCGCCAAAACTGAACACTTTAACAACAGAATAATCAGAGAAGCCATCGAGATAGAAAACGCCCACACAGCATGAACAAACGAGATGATACCTCCGCCTACCAGCCATTTGGAAACCTGCCCTTATTGACAAACGTGTCCCTAACACGAGGAATGACACCAGACCCACACTCACGAGGTCCACACAGGATGTCACCACCACATCCACCCAGAAAGCACACCCAAACCCACACTGATCAGGAAGCACGACCAAGGACCAGAAGCCAGACCACAGCTGCAACATTAGCCACTTCAAACCCTCCAATCCATACATGCAGCAGACTGACACCCACTACGAAGATGTAGCACGACCACGAACACGAAGCCAAACAGCAGCAGTGCAGCTCACCAGCTCAAATCCCCTGCAGCACAGATTAGACTGAGCACAACCAAGCCCCCACCAACACAGGACACACCCCAGCCAATCAGAGCACAAAAACCCCATCCAATCAGAGCACAGCCAAGCTCCCACCCAATCAGTTCAAACCCCACTAGCAGTTAAAAGGAAGAAACAGCTGCGATCACACATTGCTCCCAGAAGCACGGTTGAAGCCTGAAGATGACGAATGAGACTTCACGAAACGTCGCCAAGACACTTCCAATTTTACACGGAGAAAACCCAACAACCAAAGACCTATATACAAACACCCGTGAAAACCTCAGAAAACAAATATATATATATATATATATATATATATATATATATATATATATATATATATATATATATATATATATATATATATATATATATATATGCTTATATATTATATAGTTACTTTCATACTTATGCTTATATATACTGTTGTGACAAAATAAATAAATAAAAATAAATAAAATAAAAAATAAATATTAAGCAAAGGTGAAGTAATCAGATTAACTGTACTTAATCAACATAAATTTGATTTTATTCATTATTGACACTATCTATTTTTAGTAATGTGGCCCCAAAATGCCACTGAAGGGCCAAGAATCATCTATGATCTGAAAGAAACTACATCCCTGATTCTTAACACAGCCTTTAAGTATTTTTCCTATAAAAATTCATTTGCAGTTCAGGTCTTTGGTGTGCATTCAGGTCTATGCTGTAAGAGAATCATTGACTTTTGCAAAACATACTGTAATTCATAGTTTCCTAACCTTTCTGTCTTTGTGGATCAGCTGGGAAAGGGAGAGGAGATGGTTTCACATGAGCAGCAGCCAAGTACACACACGCAGCTCCATTTGCGCGAGAGACAGAGTGTGCGCACCTGAACTTGCCACTACTTGTGCAAGTGGGATGCACAACTACACTCACCTGCCACTTCTGCAGTCTGGTTCCAAAGGGCTCAAGGCCCAGTAGTGGACTGCAACCTTGGGGTTGGGGACCCCTGATTTAACCACTCCCATTTTAAGAAAAAGTAAGAGAGAATTTCCCCATCTTTCATGTCTTGAAGAGCTGTTGGAACAAACCCTGAAAAATCTCAGCACTGAGTTCTCTAAGATGGCATCACAAAACTCAAAATAGTGGCTGCGATTGCAAGACTGGAATCCCACTACATTTTGCATGCCTTATGATTCAAAGATTTAGGCGAGTTTGAATCTCTCTGATTATGTGATTATTACTGCCATATTGATTTCCCCACCATTGCCTTTGCCTCATTAAAGCCAGCCTGTTCCTCTACTAACTCTGGGTCAAAATCTGAACTTTTGTTTTCTTTTAAAAATATATCCTTATTTATTAAGCATACTGCAATTTTATCAGTCACTCTATTTAATTTACATCATTAATTTACGTTATAATTCTGATACTCGGGAAAGTTACCTCTACCAAAAATCTTTTGAGAGACATACAGACAGACAGATGGGTCTTATCTTTTAGAATATAAAATAGCATTAATTGATTATTGCAAAGGCACCTTAAAAATTATATGAGTAAATCCATTACTCAGAATTCATTGACAATTCAAAGTTCCGCATGGATATGGCGAATTTAATACACTAGCCCATATTTGATAATAATAGTATGCTGAAGTAATCTCTTTTTATAATTTATATTCTGTAAGATAATTTTATTGACAAATTTCACTAGTTCTTTGAAGGCATTGCTGTGCTGTAGATTAATTCTTTTTTTCAGCTTTCAGAGTCTAACTTCCTTTCCCCTCCTTGTGTTACGAGTATTCTTTGCAAAATTGCACAATATTTTCATTTTGTTTCTAATAGCTTTTTGCTGACCATTATTATATAATTCTGGGTCTGTTATTGATAAAAATAATTGAGGTAGTCAGTGTACTGCGCCGTTCGTGATTAACTGTGAGAATTAAAACTGCAATTGAAAGGTGAAATTAAAATGATTACTTTTTTATAGCTAGATTTCAGTGCCAGGTAGGTTAATTGCAAAGTAATTCCAATTTTGTAGCTTTGAGACATGTGCTTAATTTGATAGGAAAGTTTTCAAGTTCATGAAATGACAACAAATATCTTAGCCTAAAATTCATTGCACTCATACTTCCTTGAAATTAGGTATCAATGGGAGAAGCCTATTATTTGCATATAGCATTTCACAGTTTGCCAGGAGCTCAAGTTGATTATGTTTTATATGGGATATGTTCTAATCTTAACCCAACCATTGATAGCTTAATTGTTGTATATCTGTGAACCACTTAGAGTTCTTGAGGAATGCAGAAGGATATAAATGCACTAAATAAAGAAATGGCAGAAATACAGCTTAGACAAGGGAAATGTTCATAGAGCTGTTTCTCCCAGTGCGTTTACATATCTAACCCCACTCTGTACATTTAGCATATCAATCAAAATAAACAGATAGAATCCATGGATGAATATACTTAAGCTTTGTATCAAAGTTTCTTCATACCTTTTTATATATTTTTCCCGGATTCCCTTTGAAATGTGTAAACCTTATGGAATCTTTGACATAAGCAGTTCATTAATACAACAATAATAGAATGAATAAGTTGAAATATATGGTATGATAGAATGGATAGAATGGAGAGGTTGTATGGAATAGGATTGTGAGAGGAAAACATGATAGTTAGAAATAGTACTTTAATAGGTAGGAAGCAATTGGTCCATTCATCTGATAAGAACCTGGATGTGTAGAGCTGGGAATTATTTAATTATTCATAAAATTTTTATTAAGTTTTTATTAAATTTATATTTGTTTATTAAATTTTTATTTTATGGGACTGTTCCTATTTCCTTTCACACTTGACTTGTAATGTACAGAATAGACATTCTTGTTCTTTTTTTCACCTTAAAAAAGAGTTTTTCATTGCATCTTTTTTGCTCAGTGGCATGTAGGTAATTCCAGGCCCTTTGCTTCCTATATATTCAAAACTCTGGGGGGGAAATGGGGCCAATTTTTGTGGCAGCCACAAAAAGAGTGCTGATGTGGTTAGGAACAATCTCCACAGCCTATCATATAGATTTCTGTTTATTAAACAAGAATAGTTTAGTTTTGTTTGTCTACTTCTAAAATGGTTAAACATCTGCTTCTACCTTCAAAAAAAAAAAGGAAAAAAGAAGGATGTTTATTTGATTTTTCCATCAATGCTGATACTACTCATTCTTATTGACTTGAAATTGGACAAAGGATATCCTGTTTTCTCCTATGTTAAGTATATATATTTCCAGCAATAATTTGTGAAGGACAATAGCATTGAATAACTCAACTTCCTATCAAATGCTGCTCATGGCTTACTTGAAAACAGTCAGGAAGGCTTTTTATTATTTTCTTTCCGGGTAGATTTTTTAAAATAGTTTTGTAAGACTTCAATTTACAGCTGTACAGTCCAAATTATTCACTTGAGAAGATTGGGTCATCCTATTTTAATATATGTTTTTACAAGTTATGGACAATTATAAAGAAATTGGGCTATGTCTTAAGAGAAAAATAGAAGATGGCTATGGGAATATGAGTTTGGAGAAACATGAAATCCTTTAGTTTGTGACCCTCCGTTCTTTCTGTATTAGGTTGAATATGAGCAATCGCTTAACAGAATATCCCTTAAGCTCTCAGATCAGAGAGACACAAATGTTACATTATTCAGGTACAGAGTTTTGTATATAGGGAGAAAAATACATTGATATGATTTTATCTCAAATACGTTCACAAAACCAACATTGTTTTCCTCTCAGATTTTATCATGCAGTCTTCTGAAAAACACATTGATATACAAGACTCATTATATTATGGGAATCTGCAGACAAAACGCTGCATCTGGGTATGAAAACATAATATATAAGGTATTTTACAGTAGGAAACAATTATTTGCAAAAAATAATTTTAAAAAGTTTATATAAACTTTTTATTGACAGATGCAGCAATTAGACAGCATTGGAAAAGAAACTATACAAAGTCAAGCTTGACTAAATCCTCCAGTCTCCTCATGCCTTGTTGTCATGCAGATCAATCCCTTTGTAGAAGTCTAAGCCCAGGGGATTCTTTCTAAAGTAGTCTTAACAAAAGCACAGTTTGTACTTTTATGATTACAGTGCAAATATTGAAACATTGATCTAATGGGTTGATTAGAAATGAAGAAAAACTTAAATGTTTCTTTCCTCATTTAACAGCTTCAAAAACTGGTGAAAAGATGGGATGTGGATTGACCTGGATGAATAAATTACTTTTAGACCTGAGCTTGCCTTCAAAATCAAATCTAAGATATAAACCCAATATGGTTTAAATAAACCCAGATTAAGATTCAAATACATACTGAAAATCATTTATCAAAGTAGCTAGTATACAAAAGCCACTCCTTTTTCAAGAAGAACTGGCCAATTTGTTTTGTAAGATTCAATATCTGTCTGGCATAATAATTCAAAACTTGACGATCATGTGAAATTTGATTAACCAGCAGAACAAATGGGATTCTTATAATGGCTTTTTTGGGAAAAATGTGTTAGTTTTTGATAGTAGATAAGATTAAAAGACAATCAGAAGAACGAGGGGCTTGTTTCAACATTTATACTTCTGCTGCTTGTAAGAAATTCTATAAGAGTTAAAAGGACAATAGGCATGATATTGAATATCATAGTGAAAAGTCAATAGTGAAAAAAGCAACTGCCTCTAAAGCTCTGACATCAGAATTTGCTTATTCCTTGATATTTTTAAAAGTTAATTTATTGTTTCTCCTTTCTGCTTTTCTGCTAATTATGATAATATCAGGGATGAGAACGCACAAATGTCAGCATCGCAATATGTGAGTTTGCTCCTGCATATCTTTAGAAATTAAAGGAATAATTGCCAATTAATTTGCAGTAGATATTAACCCAGCTTATAGAATTACAAATACAGTGCCATAATTGTAGATATATATAAGATCATTGGAAGGACCATAGTTTTCAACAGCAAGTGTAAAGTGGCAATAGATTTCTCCATATTTTTCCTTACCTTTTGGAAATTTCATATCAGCCTTTACATAACTAATGTTGGTTACTAAATAAGTCACCTTCAATCTCTTTATTTCTTCAAGGTATAGTGGCTATTGCCACTGATTTTGTTGGGGATCAGGCTGTGAGGCTGAGTAATAAGAGTGGTAATACTTGGCATCCTATAGGGAGGTCTAGGGGGACGTGGTGGCTCAGGGGCTAGGACGTTGTGCTTGTCGATCGAAAGGTCGGCAGCTCAGCGGTTCAAATCCTTAGTGCTGCCGTGTAACAGGGTGAGCTCCCGTTACTTGTCCCAGCTTCTACCAACCTAGCAGTTTCGAAAGCACGTAAAAATGCAAGTAGAAAAAATAGGGACCACCTTGGTGGGAAGGTAACAGTGTTCCGTGCGCCTTTGGCATTGAGTCATGCCGGCCACATGACCACGGAGACGTCTTTGGACAGTGCTGGCTCTTCGGCTTTGAAAACAGAGATGAGCACCGCCCCCTAAAGTCAGCAACGACTAGCACGTATGTGTGAGGGGAACCTTTACCTTTACCTTTTAGGGAGGTCTGCAGTTTACATTTTGGTTTTGGTTTTTAGTGATCTCAAAAGTTTGTTTTCTAAATTACAAAATAAGGAACATTTCAAAAAGGTTTTCTATCTTCCAGAAAAGGGGGTGGGGACAGAATTATCTATGAAAATAACATAAAAATGGAGTCTGGATGTTTAATTGCAAGTTGAGAATGAATTCAGATATCAGAATCTACATTTTCTAAACAGAACTTTTACAATGAGCACAAGCATGCTCACAATTTACTGCCTTTGTCAGTTAGTAGAAAATCTTGTCAACCCACACAACCCACCCAAATCTTGCCAACCTACAAAATTTGGAAGTTCTTGCTTCAAGTCTAATTGGAGAAGTTCAAATGGCAACAGTGATCAAAAAGTACTGTCTTGCAATTTAGGTTATGTGTCAGTGTCAGAAGAAACATTCTACTATTTTTGCTACAGTGACATCTAGATTAGCTTTCTACAGTGTACTCTGTATGAAACTTTTCAACTGTAGAAAGGACCATTAGATAGATAGGTAGACCATTGACCATTAGAGCATAATTTATTTTGTAGGCCCTAATGAAGAAAAGAGAATAACAGTGCAAAAAGTTTGCATCATTATCTGCATTCCCACAATGAGTACAGTTACTACATTATCATAAGGTAAAGTTAAAGGTTCCCCTCGCACATATGTGCTAGTCGTTCCCAACTCTAGGGGGTGGTGCTCATCTCCGTTTCAAAGCCGAAGAGCCAGCCCTGTCCGAAGACATCTCCGTGGTCATGTGGCCGGCATAACTCAACGCCAAAGGTGCATGGAACACTGTTACCTTCCCACCAAGGTGGTCCCTATTTTTTTCTACTTGCATTTTTACGTGCTTTCGAAACTGCTAGTTTGGCAGAAGCTGGGACAAGTAATGGGAGCTCACCCCGTTACACCGCAGCACTAGGGATTCGAACCGCTGAGCTGCTGACCTTTCGATTGACAAGCTCAACATCCTAGCCTCTGAGACACCGCGTCCCCTTTACATTATCATACTTCCATTCATGTCTACCTCTCGTGGAAAGTAAGTTTTTTATATGAGCTTATGTATCCAAATAAGATTTAGGGTAATTAAAAAGTTTTTCTGAATAAGCTTCAGTTTATCAGTGACCTTGATGAAACTACTGACATATGTTGCTTTGGATGACTAGAGTTTGAAAGTAATTGAAAATAGAAATAGGAAAGCACCTACCCATAACACATTGAAAAGTGTACTAGTAAGGACAAATAGGAGACTCAACTACAGCAACATAAAGTCACAAATAGAAATCATAAGTGTATCTAAATGTTTTTGTACTATCTGGAGAAGAAACTATGGTAATGTCTATACAATTCCCCAGCTTGATCTACCAGCTGAAATGAAATGCTTGTAACCCTGTAAAAACAGTTGGAGTCAGTTCCCTGATCATTCACATATGCATTGCTATTTCCTTGGAAACTGCTGATATAAAGGATTTTAGCCTTATACAAAGCTTTGCAAATATTGCTAGGCTGTTCTGCCCATTGCCAATTCCTCTGCTTAAGTGCTTTGCTCTCACAGGAATGAATACCTCCTTTGATTGTTTAGAGGATTACTTACTATTTTAATGTACTGCAGATCTGTTGTTGGCAAATGCATGAAGGCCCTTGTGGGAGATGTAATAGTAAAATCAATATGTTTATATCTGATGATTTAACCTGATAAAAATCTAAGCATGTGTAATAGATATTTGAAATGATAGGTTTTATTACACTGATTAAAGAAAAGCGGGTCAGGATTTAGTGACATGATAAATTAAAATTCAGTATATCAGTCTATGAAGTATGACTAGTGAGACCACTACTTTACAATTATACTGAAAAAAATTCATTGCTCCACAATTATATTGAAGACATTTATTTTTCCATGTCATATCCCGGGTGTATACCAGAATTCTAAATATTCACAGGCCTTCCATTATTACACTCTGTAACCTACAGTGGAAAGATCTAAATTTAGTCAGTTTCAAACACTAAAATTCCCCATAACAGTGGTGCAGAAATGACAAAACAAAATTGTAGCATCACATAAAAACTGTCCCCTTTTGTACTTGTCTCATGACATTACATGGAAATATGTAAGAGAGAGAAGTTGCATCATGATGTACATTTTGTTGGTTATTGTTCTTGCAAACCCTACCTATGATCTGTCACTCATTTTCTTCTGTAATTTGTAATTCAGTAAGTATAGCATGCTTTCAGATTACATATTAGTAGGGATGAAACTCAGCTCTTACAATGCTGTTTCCTAGATCCCATAATATGATAAATTATTATGCCTGCATGAATTATTGTGCATATATTAACAATTATAGCAGAATTAATACCCAACAACTTGCAATGTGTTTTACATGATTGATATGTTCATTTTATTTCTTGTTCATGAATGATAAATTCACAAGAGTCCCAATTAACAAGCAGTGTGCATTACTTAAAACTATATTTCGCACTTTTTTCTTAAATATATAGTTGTAAAAGAAAACAATGCAGCTAAGCAGCATGATAAAATTAGAGCCACCTTGCTCAACTAGAAGAAAATGGACAATACAGCTCTGCTACTTCTGAACTATAAAAAGTTGGAATCCTATCTAACACAGTGCCAGCCTAAACTCTCTGAATTATAACCTAGTTTTCTAATTGCAAAGAGATCAGTTAGTTCTATGATTTACCACTGCATTTAAATCTTAAAATGATACATCTGCGGGTTATTTTGTCCATATGACTTTTTGCTCTTATTGTTTGTTACTTTCTAGAGCAATACTGACCCTATGTTGGAGGATCTAAGATTTGAATATGGACTTCCTCAAATGAAGATGCCATCTTGTTATCTTCATAATACATTCATTGATATTATATTGGGATAGCCTTTACATATGCAAATTCCGTGTGCAAACAGGACAGTTCAAGACATTGATCTTTTCCCAAGTGCTTTCAGCAACTAGCTTGAAAGAAGTGTGGGTTGTGTTTGTGCACTAATGCTCAACATCACAATTCACACAGTGCATACTTCCAAAGGATACTAGTACCCCAAACTATTAGTTTTATGATCAAACTCTAGTGTAACCCAGTAAATTATAGCACTGGCACCCTGAAGCATGGTACAGCTTATATCTTTTAATATCAACCACTATAATTTAAATTGGTAGCTCAAACCAGCCCAAAAGCTCCTGGTACATTTATGTACTTCACAGTCATAATTTGGCACCATTTACAGTCTCTAAGCTTAGATGTGCTGCAGTAGCAATATGTATTGATTGAAGAGTAGCAACAGAACAAAGCTATGCAGTTTGCTTTGGCTTACTTTTCAATAATCTGCTTGATCAATAGGGCACATTTATTTTTGTTCACAAAACTTAATGATCACATTGTACCTGTGAAATGTGAACTCTCAGCAGCTTTTGGTTGCCTCAAAACAAAAATAAAAACAAAAGACCAGGGGTCAAATTGATTTACCTTCCATATCGGCTCGGAAGTCCACATGCGCACATGTGCGCGACATGCGCGTTCAGGCCTTCTGCGCATGTGCCAAAACCTGCGCATGCGCAGAAGGTAAAAAACACACTACTTCCTGGTTAAAACCAGGAACTAATAACACCCAGGCACTGGGTGTCGGCGAAGGTTCGGCGATCGCTACTGGATCGCCGAACCACCGGCCACAATCGCTACTGGATCGTGAGATCCAGTCAGAACTGGGAGCATTTCACCCCTGCAAAAGACCAATCCTGATGTCAGTTGTGCCTTAAAGCTCTATCATCCTGACAATTATGTCCTATGGCCTGTAACTTCAAGATGCTTTAAAAGAAACATAATTAGGATCTTCTGGCATGCTCAGCTGATGTACAGTTAATGTAGCACCAGTTTTTTTGGAGGGAATAGTGAAATAGGGGTTTTCACCTGTCACAGTGTGTTGTTAGGGTTTTCCTGTTGCAAAGTAGCCATCCCCAAACAAATTCCATGAAAGAGATGGGAAAGTTAGAAGTAACACAAATAGTAGGACAAAAAATAAAGAGTATTGGGGGAAAGAATAGAGCTGTACTTAAGGATAACAAAGAAGTAAGGAATTACACCTTTCCTCCAAAATTATTGGTCGGATGAGGGATGACATTTTCTCCCTCTATTAATGTATAATTCAGTCCTGAACGTTTTTCCCTCTGTTAAAGACATACCTTTTCTATATTTTTTTCTTTTTCTTTATTCTTTTCTGTCTTTTTCTTTTTTTCCTATCCTTTTTATTCTTTTTTTCCATTCTCTTTCTCCAAATTTAGTTTTTTTTTAGTTTTTACTATTGTAACCAACGTTTTTTTAATGAAAATCAAATAAAAAAACTTGATTCAAACTAGCCCTGTGCTTCAGATTCTATTTCTAAAAGGCATTTCAGGGCACATGGGAGCACAGGGGCATTACAGGTCTGCAGCACCTTATAACTGGGAAGTGACATAGGATTTCAGATGCAGAGAGCTTCAAAACAGCAGAAACTAACAACTGTTGTCCCACATTCTTTTTGAGGTTTTCCTTATTTGTGAATTTAGAAACTGGATTTCCTAGTCTATCTCTTATTGAGTTGAGAGGCAAAGTGATGTTTGTTTGTTCTGCTTTACATCTTGATGAAAAAAACCATTTCCGCTTGTATTTCTATTCTTCTCAGCTGTTCTAATTTTGATCCTATGTGGGTGCCAAAAATAGTTAACACAGGAATGTGATCATGCTTTGACATGGAAAAACTAAAACCAAACTACATTAGTAATTTTATGGAATTAAAGATCAGCATAGGCCTAGCTGGTGGAACAAGAAAGAAAGGGAAAAAAGCAATATTCATCTTCAAATTATTTTTATATGTATCATTTTTTTTTCAAAGAAACAAT